>NC_047665.1:16816954-17144176 GCF_011762505.2 Arvicanthis niloticus
ACGATGCTGAGGTGGCTTGCCTTGGGGAAGAAACCTTTCACCTTTATTTATCATTTTAACTCACAACGTGCACGTTCCTGATTGTTCACGGGAAGTTCTGATGGGGGACAGCTAACACAGGGAAGATGTTTAAAACTCACGGGGTTAACATTAAACCAAACTTGGGTGGTGAGATGGCTCAGGGCAAGTCTAGTGATTTGAGTATGATCCCTGGAAGCCATGTAGAAGTGAAAGGAGAGAGCTGACTCCACATAGTTGTCCTCTGTGCCGACTAAATGGCCCTGGTGTCCCCCACTCCCCCAAGCTCACACACAACTGTATCACAGCTAACTGCTGTGGCATATGCTTGAAACCTCAGTACTTGGGGTAAAAGCAGGAAGATCAAGAATTCAAGGCTAGCCTTGGCTACGTAGAGAGTTTGAGGCCAGCACAGGCTACATGAGACACTGTCTCAAACAAAACAAAACAAAACAAAACAAAACAACAAAACTCCAAAATGATTCATTAAAATCAACACATAAGTCTTTATCTAATCCATCCGTGTGGTTTTATTCTACTTCACAGATAACCGCAGCCAGTTTCTACAGTAAGAACTGCATGAACGAGCAGGGTTATGCCCTCAAGCTCGACACCAGAGCGGAATTCCTGGAAAGATCTGCAAAACTCACAGGAAAAGTTTAGTTGTCTGTGTATTTCAAGTGAGAGGACAGGGCTTCGGTCTCCCAGCTGCAGGCATCTGGTCTGAAGTTTTTGCTCGTGGTTCTTACAAATCTGTCTAACTGATGGGTGGGCATTGGTGCCTCTACCAGGCTTGTGCCAAAAGATCAATTTAGTTAACAAAGTGTCTCTGAACTTTAGCCCAGAAGAAACAGCATCAAGTAACATGAAAAAGATTCCGGAAGAAAGGAATGAACTGAAAACTCAAGTTGTTTCTGGTTTAGACTACTGTTAGGTCCATGTTGGCTTCAAGCTGAAGAAAAGCCCAGAGAAATGACAAGATTCCATGGACCAAAGTCAACTTAATACAAGACATAGACAGATGACTTCACAGCTGCTTGCTCTGAAGTGCCAAACACTTCTGCCCCCACCTCAACATGCTGTGCACACACTCACTGCCTCCCCTGTTGCTGTTCCAAACAATCCCTGCCCTCAGAGTTCCACATTTGTCGGTGACAAGTGGACGGGCAGGGCAGCAGCTGCTGGCACAGCTGCACTCAGAAGGCCAAGGTTAGGAGGCGGCAACTGGAAGATCCGGTCCGCAGCTGCTCTCTTGGAAGTGGGGTGGGTATTGTTAGCACAAGGCACCACTGGAGGACCCCAGGGTCTTAGTAATAGGCTAAAAGACCCAGAGTGGAAAATGTCAAAATCCAACTTGAAAATGGAAGAAAACAAGAATTACTCAGTACCCTTGAGGTGTTATGTATCCATAGCATTGTGTAGTCTGAGAAGCATTGCACTGGACTGTCTGCAAAGATGCAATGGGCTGGTGGGATGGCTCAGTGGATAGAGGCACTTGCCATGCAAATCTGATGACTTGTGTTGAATCCCTGAACCCATGGCGGCAGAGAACTGACTCCCCAGACTTGTCCTTTGAGCTCCACACTCCCCTCCACACACACACACACACACACACACACACACACACACACACACACAGACACACATGCAATAAAAAGCAAACACCTGAGTCTTGTGATGGCTCACACCAACACCATGCCTCCCCCCTTCCCCCGCCCAGTCTTTTTGATCCTTGCCTTCTCATAAATACAGAATTGTTTCTGCATACTTATGATCGGTAGATAAACAGACGAAGGGACTGTGTTTATTTTTTGTTCCCAAGATAATTCTTATAGATAGATCAGATAATTCTAATAGTCCCTCTTCTCTGCAAGAATTGGGATTCTGCCTTATCTACGAACATTCATTTTGCTGGTATGTCGCCAGAAGAGCAATCCAGGAGAAATTAGTTTGACCTGGTCAATAGATTGTACTTGGGATCGTAAACAGTTTTTAGAAATGCAAAGTTGGAACGGATTTCTCGAATTCAAAGCGGTAACTGTTTTATTATTATATGTGTACGAGAGCTTTGCTCTCAAAGATGTCCATGCACCACACGAGTGCCTAGTGCCCGAGGAGTCGGAAGAGGGTGGTAGAGCCTTCTGGATCTGCAGTTATGGATGCTGAGAGCCGTTCATAGACAAGAGATTTCATGCATTTCTAAAGGGTTTTAAGAAGGAGGGTCACCGTGGATGGGGAGACTGTCTTATGGACCGATTAGACTCCTTTCACATCTGTTTCAGATGAAAGACTGTTTTGTTATAAATCATGGAGATGAGGGTGCTGGGAATTGAATCTGGGTCATCTACAAGAACACTAAGTGCTCTTAATCACTGATCAATCTCTCTAACCTTATGATGTATTTTTTCAATGGCTTCTCCTTCAAGTTTTAGGCAAGAAGGGTAAAAATCAGGAAAAAACCATGGGTCTAGGCATAAGTCTGGCCACTTTTCTAAAGACTGTGCATGTGGGGTGCAGAATAAATGCTTTCCTACTGTAAGTACTTCATATTCTTAGTATTGGGTCACAACTATCATTTCATTGTCTGATTGAAGAAGTAGCATAGGGCGGGGGTGTGGCTGGGTGTTAGAGTGTGTGCATAACAGGCCTGTGCACTTACTGTTTCCAATAGAACTTTCCCATGACTTAAACCATGTGCTCAGTAAACAATAGCTGTTACTAATGTGGCAATCTGTGAGGCCCAATCCGCTCTAGGGATAGCTTATATTTCGTGTAAATATATAACACGTGTTTTATGTCCTTGCTTTTTAAAATGTGGGCCGTGATGTATTTGTAGATTGTGAAATCGACGTTGAGCTTCAGTGAGTGCTTTATCAAAAGTGACGTAAAAAGAAAAGCTGTCCGAACAAGTTGTGTGTGGAAAGAAAAATGAAGTTTGTGAGACTTGGTTGTATGCTTGTAGTGTGTGTCCATAAAAAAACATGTCTCCTTGAGTTGCAATAAAAATTTGGAAAGGTACTGGCACAAAGCGAATATTCTCCTCTATCCCTTGATATGAGGGAGTGAGCCCAGGCTTCACACACACTAGGCAAGAGTTTTTCCACCCAGCTACACCTCAGCGTTCTAGAAGAACCCATTTTTTAATGAACACAGTAAAGTGAGCATCCACTCTAGAACAAAGAAAAGCATTTACATATTTTTCTGTCATTAATAATCAGATCTTCTCTTTTATATTCACAGAAATGATCGCCTTGCTTTATATGTGGCAGGAAGGATATTCAAACCACTTAAAAGAAGGTTTTTTTTTTTTAAATCTATTTTTTTATGAGTTTCATTTGAGAATTAGCATCTGTTGACATTGTCTTCCACAAGTGGAGTATCGTCCCTCTTATATTTGCCTGTCAGAAAACAGTAATGGCTCCGAGGACTCCTAACCCTCATCTTACCGGTCTCTAATGGTGGCTTAGCCTAGGACCAAGATGTGACACTTGCCCTTGAGGACACACAGATTTATAACGAAATAGTCCTTCATTTGAAACAGATGTGGAAGAATTCTAATCAGTCTACAAAACATTCGCTCCACACCGACCCCCGTCCCCCTTCTTAAAACCCATTAGAAATGAATGGAATTTCTTGTATACATCATTATGCTGTGAGGTGGGTCATTGCTAACATTTGTTCCCGCTGGGAAATGCTTGGAGGAACTCACACTCTGTTCAAAACTCGAAAATCACAATCACCTCAGATTGAGCTGGCTGCCCTCAGCACTTGCCGAGTGCTGTGTGCTGGAACACAGCAGTCAGTGGGGACTTTGACCTCTGGACGGAATACACAAACGTCTCACTTACGTTTTTTTTTTTTTTTTTTTTTTTTTTTTTTTTTTTTTTTTTTTCCCCAGTCAAACTGTTGGCTACTTAAAGGTAATATTCATTTCTAATGGAAGGGGCTTTCCACCAGAAGCAAGTACAGAGACTCCAGGAGGTAAGGAAGGTCCCAGGAGGCCCAGAATATACACTATATAAACCTGATACCATTGGCTGAGCATAAACTCTGAGCTCTAAGTCAGGAACCTGGCGGAACACAGAGGAGTTTTTCTAAGCTCGTGAGAACACAGAAACTACTAGGGCACCTGCTAAGGTATGCTCAGGAAACAAGCTGTGATGTTTGAGTAGAGGTGAGAGGAAGATGTGGGGTGCCTACCTCTGGGAAACTAAGGTTATCAGCACAATATCCATCTAGGACGTTGCAACCGAGGCAAAGCAGTATGTGTACATCAAATTCAGAACCAACCATTTCTTTTGGCATTTATCTAAGCCAGCGGTCCTCAGCCTCCCTGATGCTGCAACCTCTTAATACAGTCCTTCATATAGTGATGACCCAACCTTAAAATCATGTTTTGTCCTATTTCATAACTGTAATTTTGCTACTGTTAAGAATTTTAGTGTATCCGATATGCAGATGATCTTAAGCAACCCCCGTGAAAGGATTGTTCGACCCCCACTCCTGGGGGTCATGAACCACAGGTTGAGAACCACTGGTCTGAGTGTTACATGCACTCAGGATGCTTCAGGCAGCCAGTGGCTGCTGTAGTGTTCAGTGAGCCAGGAAGGAGCTGAGACAAGGCTGGAGAGAGAGGTCAGGGCCATTGTAGTTTCCCATATGGAAATTAAAGGGAGAGCACACCTCAGCGGAGGCTTACTCTGCTAAAGGCACAGCCACAGAAAAGCGCTAGGACTGGGCTGGAGCTGTGGCCTATTTGGTGCGATGCTTGTTCAGCACGCCTGAGACCCTGAGCTTGGTTCCCGGCACCACACCAAGGGAGTGTGGTGGCAAATGCCTGCAATCCAAGCACTTGGTAAGTAGAGGCCGGTAAAAGATTAAGGTTATTTAAGATTACCCAGGCCAGCCTGGAAGTTAGGAGGCACTGTCTCAATTCTCTCCTGACCGGAAGCAAACATAGCAAACCCAAAACAAGACAACACACCACGATAAAGATTGTTCATTAAACTTTGCTATATCAGAAAGAAATATTTTGAACTTTTAGTTGGTATTTTAAGTACAGCTATGCCCAAAACGCTTGTGTTCCCTTTAATTTCCGCCCCTTAACACCATCTTGGTACTTGTAAACCTTTGTGCCTGAGTTGAGCCTTCTACGGTAAGCAGTTACCACCCAGTCAAATCTTAACAGCTGTGACAGTTTTCCATTCGTTTTCTTACGGGCATACATTCATTATATAAAATAATAGGTCTCATTATGACATTTTCCTAAGTATAGATGTTTATCATACAGTTTGAAAATAGGAGAGAGAGTCCTATTTCTGGGAATAGCTTATTTCTCTTAACATGGTGGCCTACGGTTCCATCTATTTTTTCCTTCAAATAACATGATCTTGTTCTTTATGGCTAAATAAAAAACACCCCCTTTGCATCCGTATCCTAGGCAGCCTAACCACTTCCTTTCCACATGCTTTGCAGGCAGTTAACAGAGTCTCCTAAAGGAAATGCTGTTCCCATAAAGCTTCTGTCCTATCTTGTGATAAATTCTAAGGCCACATGGGATATACATCTTTACAAGTATCCTTACGGCCTTTGATACTCGGGTCAGAGAGTGCTTGGTACTTACTGTTTTGCTCCAAGTGAGGCCCGTGGTGTGGTGCTCCTTGATGTAGGCTTGCAGCTCGTTCCAGATGTTGAGATAGGACCTCACCCAATCCACGTGGCGCAGATCGCTTCATCACAAGAGAACGGGTGAGAACAGAGTTAGAATCGAAACTACAGTTTTATACATTACCTGGTAGCTGGAGCTCCGGAGGAGTCCGGAGCAATTGTCCCCAAGCCAAAGGAGAACACTGAGAATGTGGGTAACCCTGAGTGCTCCAGAGGGAGGAGGAAGGATGGCTAGCGCTCTCAGCTTTGGACATGGACAGACAGAGACCCAGAGAAGGGGAGCTGGCCACATGGAGCTGACAGGGGGAGTGTGCCATTCCGAGGGGAGGTGACTGCGGGGAGCAGGCCATTCCTTCTGACCTCCTTCTTATAACATGAAGAACAGCATGCTTCTAGGAGCAACAACAACATTAAAAAAAAAAAAAAAAAAAGGAAAAATCATTTAGCTTGTTTTCTAGTAATCCAGCAGGTATTTGGTTTTAGAAGTATGAATGGTTGAAGACTTCTACTCATGGAGAGAGCCATGAATGATGGGCTGTCTTGTTGGTATTGTAAGAAAACTGTTTTCTTATTAGTGGGCAAGACCCCATACTTGTAAGGTGACTCTCGATGAGGTACTTATCGGGTGCTCTTGACACTGAGCAATATGGACTTTGATCAGATTTTGTCCTATTGAATGAAGAACTCATTGAAAGGTTTTCTTAATAGGGCTAACACCTGGGACTGTGAGAGATGTTACAACAGGCAAATGGCTGCATTTCTTTCCTAAAATATTATTATTATTATTATTATTATTATTATTATTATTATTATTATTAATTCTTGGAGAATTTCATATTTAATTACATTTCATCCCACCTTGCTGCATTTATTTGGGCCATTTCTGCCCCCATAATTTTCCTTTCCCCACTTTGAAGGAAGCAGTAGTAGTGAGAAAACACTTGAGTTTTGAGTTGGCGAAAGCCTGGTGATCTACTTAGGTCATCTGAAGAGAACCACAGGGAGAAAGCTGTGTTACTGAGCCTCTTGACAACCGTGGTTTTTCTCCACACTTACTGCTTTCCCGAAATGTTCTGAGTGTCAGTGCCATGCCTAGAGCCCCCTGTCGTAAGCCGTGCCCAGGCCATGGGGAAAGTGAACAGGGAGACAGCCATTGTTTGGCTGGAACATGTCCTTCAGAGTCAGATGTTTGCAGACTTGGTCCCAAGCCCCTGACGTTGTTTTGGGAGGTTGTGTATCCTTTGAGAGGTGGAGCCTTTTTGTAGGCTGTTGGTCACTGTAGGGAGGGCCTTCCAGTGTATAGCCTAGCCCCACTCCCGTCTCTGCTTCCTGACCTGCCCAGATGTAAGCAGTCTCTCACTGCCTCAGCAGCCAAGCCAGCCCTATGGCCATGCCTTCCCAGGGTCTGTATTTCCCGAATCAGGAGTTGAAATGAACTTTTCCTGTCTTAGGTTCATCTTCTGTCATATCCTTGTTCACTCTCTTGTCTCCTACAGTTTCAGATTTGTTGGTTCGATGACTGGAATCTATGAGGCTCTGCTTCACTCTTGTAACTAAAATCCTCTAAATGAGTGTCGATTCCTAGTTCTGTCTCATTAATGCCTTGTACCATAGGGTTTTGTGAGGCTCCCAGTGAGTGCTCTGGGCACAGAAACAGTGTGCACATCAGCCATCTGAGGGGGAGGCTCACTTCAAAATAAATTAGTGCTTGTGTTTACATACATGCTCTACCTATACAGATGTGTCTCCTCTCTCTCTCTCTCTCTCTCTCTCTCTCTCTCTCTCTCTCTCTCTCTCTCTCTCTCTCCACTTCTACAACACATAGACATGGCAATTCACACACTAGAGATAATCAGATTGTGCATTTGACATAGCTTCTTCTGAAAATTCTAGCAACCAATGAGGACCAGTTTTGTATAGGCAAATGTGGTTTTTCTTTTAACCACTGAAGTATTATTTTGACCTGGAGAAAGTTCCAGGGGGAAAAAAAACTGTAGGAAGGAATAATTGCATGAAAAGTTCTAATGACCACCCCAAACCAGATCTATATATGTAAATGTGTTTTTCTCTTAACCATTGCAGTATTATTTTGACTTAAAGAATGTTCCAGAAAAAAACTATAGGAAAGAATAACTGCGTGGTATCCTTTACCTGAAGTTAGTCTCTAGGAGAACAGGATCCAAACAAATGGGAGCTGAGACCCTCCCTCCATTTTCATTGGCTCTGGAAGCTGTGACATCACACCACAAATGGGAGCTGAGAATCCCCCTCCATTTTCATTGGCTCTGGAAGCTGTGACGTCACACCACAAATGGGAGCTGAGACCCTCCCTCCATTTTCATTGGCTCTGGAAGCTGTGACATCACACCACAAACGGGAGCTGAGAACCCCCCTCCATTTTCATTGGCTCTGGAAGCTGTGACGTCACACCACAAATGGGAGCTGAGACCCTCCCTCCATTTTCATTGGCTCTGGAAGATGTAATGTCACACATTGGGCAAAGCCAAGACAACCAGCTCGCTCTGTACATATAATAGAAAAAGGAGCCACAGCCAGCAAAGATGGGGCATAGGAAGCACAGGAGCAGGGTCCTTGGCCCACAGTCCTTCTGTCCCAACCATAGGCAGCCTGTCTTTCAGCTCTTTCTTCTACATATCTGCCACATGGTAACACAGAGGAGGCCCTGTGGGGAACTTGGGGCACCTACCCATAGATGGATGTTGGGATGCAAGACTCCCTACAATCATCAGTTCATCAGAATAAGATGTTCAAGGGGGGCTGGGACCCAGGTGAACCCGTCTACATCTCTGGTGACATGTCTCTGGCATTTTATATCTTTTAAGGCACTCTGCTGATGAAGTGCATGGTGACACTGACTGGTGTTTTATATTTAACATTAATAGCTGAGATCAAGTGGCGAAGACTGAGCTGGGCTGGTTGGCATGATCTTGGAATTACAGCTATAAAAGGAGGCTGAGGCTGGAGAATCACGCTGCAGACCTGCCCAGACTACAGAGTGAGTGCAAGGCTAGCCTGGGCAACTTGGTGAGAATGTCTCAAAATGAAGAAAATTGAAGGCTGGGGGTGTAGTTTAGTGTTTTGTCTAACACAAAGGAGGTCCTGAATTCAACCCCCAGCTCTGTAACAAACAACCTCGAAGTGGGCAAAGACTGGAGGGAAAGCCGAAACCCTTTGGGGATGACACCACCTCAGGAGACTACACAGATATCGAGTAGATACTTAGGGCTGGAGAGACAAGGAGCAGCAATAGGTGCATATAGGTTTCTTCAGAGGAGGAGGTGAAAATATGGTGAAATTAATTGTTGGTGGGATAAATATGTAAAATAATAACAATTCCCTATACATCAATATTAAATATGACTTAAAAATAGCTTGGTATGGTGGTATATGTTTGCATTTCTAGCACTCAGTTGGCTGAGGCAGGAGGATCATAAATCTGAAGCTGATCACTGGGGTCTATAGTGGGATCTTGTCTCAAAACAAACAAGAACAAACAGACAGAAAAGAAAAAGAAAAAGAAAAAGAAAAAAGTCTCCTAGAAGACACTTCTCCCTCAAAACTCCGTCTTTAAAAAACATATAAATTTTGAATGGTACTCTCTTAGTCAGTAGGCTGGGTCATGGAAGGTATTTGTTTCTGCTCTGCCTTTTTCTATGTTCTATGTAAAGTGTATCTTCTGGTTCTGCTATTCAGATCTGCGTCAGTAAAGTCACTGAGATGATAATCTAGAAAATCCAAGTCCTCTGATTTCCTTCCATATGAGCAGTCTGGGATAAGGAAGAAATGTCCCTAGGAGGCCCTGCGGGCTTGTCAGCTGATAGCCACTTCTGAGGGCTCAGAGGGGGACCTACCAGAGGCCAGAGCCAGACAGGGGAAGACCAATGCTCTTATTTTTGTCCCAATTCCTCCAGTAGTTACCAGGGATTGGCCACATCACACTTAGCCAGCTGTGACCTCATTGGAGGGTGAGGGCTCTTGGGACAATCTGTAAATAGCTTAAGAGACATTTTTCCAGATACCTTCTCAGCCTGGCCTATGTCCGTTTGATTGAATTTTTTTTCTAACGTCAGATCTGTCTCTCTAGCATCCATTATCTGGGCTGTAGGATACCAGATCTTTCCATGCTGGTCCTCTAGACAAAACTCTGCCTAGAGTTTTCAACAGCTGCTGATGGTTGTTCAGATGACAGATGTCTGTCCCCCAGGTCCTGTTTCAGCTCAGTTTCCGGTTTCCTGCCCCTTTGCCTCACTCATAGTCTCCTCAGTCTCCGTGTTGGGCTCCTCCATTCCTTCTGTCTAGCCACTCACTACCTCTACTTTGATCAGTGGAAATTTCCACTGGGCTTGGTGGCACTTGGGAGAATAGCTGTGAGTTCAACATACATCAGGATACACCAAGAGACTGTCTCAAAACTTGAAAAAAATTGTTCCATCTTATAGGTTCATTCTTTAAGTACAGAAATTCATAATGGAGAGACATGTGGTCAAGTGGGGACAGGTTATTCACTGAAAAACTGAGGCAGCTTTCTATATAAAATGTGTGTGTCTGTCAGAAATCTGAGTCCCCCCTCCATGTGGCTTTCCCTACAAAAATAGGATTTTAAAACTTATTTTCAAAATTGTATTAAAAAATGAAAAGTTTTTATTTATGCTTATATGTGTGTCCCGCTGTGTGAATATATGGGGCGGGGGGAGGAGGGACCTGTAGGCATGTGCAGAGGATAGATGAGGGTGTTGGCTCCCCTTGAACTGAAGTTGCAGCTTGCACGATGCACCCCAAATCTGGCCCTCTCGAAGAGTGGAGACTGCTCAGAACCACTGAGCAATGTCTCCACTCCCTGATTTGGTTGTCTTATTGCATTTATTTATTTGATTTGTGTGCGTATATGTGTTGGTATGCACTCGGAGGTGTGCACGTGGAAGTCACAGGACACCTCGTGGGAGGCCATTCTCTCCTTGACTAAGAGAGCTGAAGGCATTCTAGCCAGGCTATCGAGAAGTGGCAAGAAGAGCTGTCTCAACAGCCTTTTTCATTTTTTTCAAGACAAGGTCTCATGTGGCATGGGCAGATCTTACATTTTCTAAGGAGCAAAAACGACCTTGAATTCCTGAGCCTTCTCTTTCTGACTTCCAAGGGCTGGGCCCACAGGCTCCCAGCTCAAAGATAGGGTTTTAATGTCAAGGATACTTGGTGCACCAATGAAGAGTCTAGTGACTAAGTCTCTTAAGCTTTTAGAGCAAATGTCTGATGAATGTCTGAAAACCCAGCCAGGAGAGGAAATACATACCTGTGCTTGTAGTCCTTCAGGACCCTGTTAGTGTAAAAGGTGGCAGCATCGTTCATCTCCTTGACATAAGGACCAGGTTTGGGGGACTGAGAAAACAGGACCATCACCCAAGCATAGAAGGAAAAAAAATTAGGATAAGAAAGAGAACACCTTGAAGAAGCTGAAGAAGAGCAAAGATTGAAGGGATGGGTGAGAGTTGGAGGCAGTAGGTATTTTGTAAAGGTTGAAGGAATGCTTTCCCATTTCAGAGTAGAAAGCACAGGGCTTACACAGGGTAAGAGAAAGCTGAAGCAACCACCCTGGAAGAAGCCTTCCTTCAGTGGACCAGACTATGGAGGGAGGGGCATGAAGGTGGCCCTGGAAGTCCCTGAAAATGTGGCAAGGGGTGTGTGGCATTCTGTTGCAACTCACCACGGCTATCCACCCCAGGGCGGCGATGCTTTCGCTGACTGCTGAAAGGTGGTTGAACATGTTGCTCCCCCGGTTTCTCTCTCGGAAAGTCTGTATTTCTTGAATCTTCTCCGATATGGGTTTCAGAAGGACAGCAACTTCATTCTGCAGGCAAATATTGGATTGGTTACTGTGGACAGATAGAAGCCTCTGGGCACACTGGCCTGAGAGGGCCACCCAGGGATTGCCATGGCTCAGGGGTCTGAAAGGAACATATGCCCATCTTGCAGGCTGGTTTTCTTTATTATATTAGTGAAACATTTCCTCCCTCCCTCCCTCCCTTCCTTCCTTCCTTCCTTCCTTCCATTTTTTCTTCCTCTTGCTCTCTCTTGTATTCATCCCCCATTCTCTGTCTCCCCCCTCTCAGTCTCTTGTTTTCTTTCTTGGCACTATTAGGGGTTGAACTTAAGTCCTCATGGCATGCTGAACAAGTACTCATGTGTTAAAGTAACTTTAATTTTTCTATTGGTAATTGTAGTCCCCTGGGATTACTGCCTCAGTTTCTAACCTATGCCTAGTCCTGGAAGCTTCTAGGTGTAGAATATTTTCAGCCTCTGAGACTTGCTGCTGAGTAAGCTCACTCTTTCTACTTCTTTCTGAACTCTGACTGGTTCAACTCAGCTGTTCTGGCTCAAACTCCTCTCTAGGCTGATGATTCAATCTGGCTTCTCTGGGTTGCTCCTGAACTGCTCTGTCTTTTGTCTTCTTCTCTGGCTCGTTCTATCTTCACCTGTGTCTAGCTTGTTCTCTCTTCAACAAAGAATCTCTGTAAAACTGCCTCTCTCTCTTCTCTCTTAAGTAGCTTCCCTTTCCCCTCTTTTCTCTCTTAAGTAGCTTCCCTTTCCTCTCTCTTCTCCTGAGAGTGGGCATATCCTATTCTGTCAAATCTTTCTCTGGTTCGTCACATTGTCTGCCACTCAATTAGACATCACTTTCAAACATGGATGCTTCCTTCTGCAAACTAACTTTACCTTCATTGTTTGGGATAAAGGGTGTGTCTGTATTCCTGCCAGAGGGATTAAAGGTATGCACTAAGGGTGAGCCACACCACAACTAGAATTAGGTTTTCCCAGCAAACAATATAATCTTGGGGTTCCCAGTATGATCAGATGTCCTGCAATACTAGTGAGCTCAGCCTCAGCCCCTTTATTATGTTGGTACAGACAGTCTTCTGTATCTCTGGGTACTGCTGTTGTGGGTTCAACTGACTGTGAACTGAAAACGCTACAATAAACAGTTTGGGTGACAGAAAGACCTGGCTTAAAGCAAGAACAGCAGTAGCAGCAATAACAACCAAGATGGACATGGCGGCTCATTCTTGTAACCCCAGCCCTTGGGAGGCCGAGGCAGGAGGTTTTCTGAGAGCCTGAGGTCCCAAGTGAGACCCTGACTGGAAATAACAATAAAGGCAGATATGGTGTGGGAGCTCACACCTCTAAGCCCAGCACTTAGGAAACAGCGGTAGGAGGATTGCTTTCAATCTGAGGCCAGCATAGCCTAGAGGGTAAAATCCTATTTCTACCCCCCCCGAAATAATCATTATGAGTTGATGATTTATTATAGTGTATGGGCTTAGTCTGATTTGATTTTCTACATGGTCACAGCCCATGCATGGTCACATTCACTTCTGATTAGCTCACCAAATGAATCCTCTCGTTACATTAAAACGATGTTCAAAGGTATGGGAGCAGAGTACCAAGGTGCCACAGGGATGAGAGTCCCACATCATTATGGCTGCCGTGAAGCCCTCACCTGTGCCTTGAGTGCTCTCTGCTTTCCCAAGTGTGAGGGAGTCAGATACAAAGTTGGAGTCTGTGTGCATGCCTTGAGCAGCAGATACTGAAGGTCCTGCTTTTCAGGAGCAGTTGCAATGCTTTCAGCAGAATTTTACTCAATCTTCTTTGCAGGATGGAAAATGGAAAAGTTCCTTACAACTCATTCTCTCTCTCTCTCTCTCTCTCTCTCTCTCTCTCTCTCTCTCTCTCTCTCTCCCCACTCTCTCTTTTTTTAAACCAACATTTGAGAGCAATGGTTTCAAACCTGACTGCACACTGGAACTGTCTACTGTGTCCCCGTGACCCCATACTCACTTATCTGGTCTTGGGGAGGCCTGAGCAAGAGTATGAAAACTGGGTAATCTCCCTAGGTGATTGCAGTCAGTTGCTGCAGAGGTATGTCACATGTCAAAGGACAGTCCTTTCTGACATGGGCAGCAGACCATTGGGGATGAGATTATGCTTAGCCAGGGTTCCTGCCGTCTACTTCTGATTATAACCCCTCCTTGGTATATCTAAGCAAGTTACTACATGTAGGGCTTTGGAGTTAGAAAGACCTTGTTTCACATCTGCCCTCTGCCACTCAGCATCCATGGGGCCCTGAGCAAACCACTTCAGCTGATCTTTGGTTTCATTTGGCACAAATAAAAGATAACAACCCCTCCAGCCTCTAGGTTATAGGAGATGCTACATTTTAAACCTCTGGCCCCTGGAAGGTACACAATAATTTTGAGTGATGGTTATGACAGCCATGTACCGGCTCATACCAGAGTTATGGTAGTTATGCTCCTTGTTGCTGTGATGAAATACTTGACAAGAAGCAACTTAAGGGAGAAAGGCTCAAGACTTGCCTCAAACTCATTGAAATACTCCTGCCTCTGTCTCTTGACGACTGAGATTGCAGGTGTGCACCATCATCCTGGGGTTTGGAACTTCTGTCTTTAGAAAGCAAACATTTCTCTCTCCAGAGTCTTTTCTTAGTCCAGATTCAATTACCAGATCAAAGGAGCCATGCTGAGTTTCCCAAAGGCCAGTGACCTTCAGTTGGGATAAAGCCATACAAAAGCCTCCTGCTCAGCTCTCACCACTTGGCTAAAACATAATATGTTTGATAAAATGACATCTTTGAGAAAGGCCAGGATATCTATATTGCTGGTGGGATCTGGCCTCTTGCTCCAAGAAGAGAAAGGACCAGAAACTGTATATTTACAACCGCGGTGAGATTTATTAAGACCAGCTTTGTTTATCTCTAACATCCCAAGAACAAACTCTGAAGTCAGAGGAGATGCAGAATTCTGGAAGATATTTTATATTGGTTATCTGATGAGACAATCGTAATTATCAAGAAGGTTGCTGTGTGCCTTATTCTGGCAATTGTGTGAAGAATTTTCATCAGTTAAAAAAGTTGAGAGAAGAAAGAACAACTCTTATTTCTACCAATGCTAACAAACACATCGGCCTTCCTTCTGTGCCAATAGATTTGAGTGCGCTGGAAAGTGGTTTATCACCTCCAGTTCATCCTGAACTTCCACAGCTGGACTAAGGAACACCAGAGCGAACAGAGTGATTTCCATCAAGGCTTAGAGTACAGATGTCAGTGGAAAGGTGGGGTGGGAGGACTTTAGCCATCCTTCTACCTGCTTAGGTATTAGGTATCTGTTAGGAATACTCGGCGAATATGGGTTGAAATACATTGATGCCAGTTAAGTACTTTGGAATAGAGAAAGGGATTGCATGCATGTGTGCATGTATGTTCATAGGAATTGAACCCAGAGCCTTGCACAAACTAGGCAACCAGCCTACTACCTGAGCTGAATCTTCAGTAAGGAGGTAGTTTAAAAGGCATCCATTATTATCATTATTATTGGTGTGTGTTTACATAGGTGGTATGTATGCACGCATATGCATTTTGGAGTATGTGTGACACTGCATGTGTAGGTGCATGTTTGCGTGAATGTATGGAGGCCTGGAATCGAGGTGTCTTTCTCGATTGTGCCCCCACTTCATTTATTAATGCAGGATCTCTCACGGAATTCAGAGCTCACCAGTTCTGGCAAGTGTAGCCCTGCTTTGTCCCAGAGCCTCTGGTCTTGGCCCTGTGGTCTTGGGTTGTTGAGACCACAGGCAGTCATTAAGCCTGCCCAGATTTTGATGTGGGTCCTGGGGATTCAAACTCTGGTCCTCAACCTTGCCTGTCAAGTGAGCAAGTACTTTATCCAGTGAGCCATCTTCTGAGCCCTGTGTCCTGTTTTTGTTTTTGTTTTTGTTTTTGTTTTTGTTTTTGTGTGTGTGTATTTAACTTAGAGTATAATGGTGGTGGTCTCAAAACACAGTGGTAGGGGTTAGAGAGATACCTCTGTACCGTGCTGCACAGGCTGATGGATTGGCTCTCCAGCATCCATATTTTTAACAAGCTGTGTGTGGCTGCACCTGCCTGTAATTGCAGTGCTGGGGGGCAGTGGGAAGAGAATGGAAAAAAGAGGGTGATGCTTAGCTCTTGCCTAACCAGTTTCAGCAATCAGTGAGCTCCAGGTCCACTGACAGACCTCGCCTCAAACAATAAGCAATCGAGGGAGACACTCTTTATTACACACAGGCACCCACACATGCATACACACACACACTCACAGCAGTTAGTGTATTTTGGAACGATTTCAATTTTTTTTTGTTTTCCAAAACAAAACAACCAACCCCCACATTTCCTTTGGGTTTCAGTTTTCTAGAAAGAAAAATACATTTTCATGCTGTTAAGACAAGCCCCCAAATCTTTTCTGCCCCAGGTATCTGTGCAGAAGACAGCCACACATGGTCCTACAGAAAGGGAAGAGGCAGGTCGCATTTTCAGCAAATGTTTCTAAGGCTGTCCTAACCGGACTGTGCTCGGGAGAAAGTAACTCAGGGCTGTGTCTTTATGACCCTTGCCATGACTCCGAACCTGAAGAACAGAGTTCTGCTGCCAGCTCTGTCTCCATTTAGCTCCAGAAGGAACTGGATTGTTTTGCAGAAAGTCAAATGGAAGAGTTTCATCTGTAAGCTTTGGAGAAACTTTACCCAAAAAGGCAAAGTGGATTCTCTCTCAGGCAGATCAGAGATGCGACAAACTTTGACCTTGAAGATGGACACAGAGCAGCAATGAAACTGGCCAATTGTTTCTAGAATCAGAGGTTCTTTTTTTTTTAAATTAAAATTTCATTTTTTATTTACTAATTTTGTGTGACCTTCAAAAGACAGTTTGTGGGAGTCGACTGTGCACTGGAGATCAAACACAGGCCATCAGACTGGGTGGCAGAGTCCTTTCCCTCTGAGCCATCTCGCCAGCCTTCAGAACACAGGGTTCTTTTTAAACATTACTTATCTTTTAGTGTGTGTGTGTGTGTGAGGTTATGTGACTCGCATATATGCAGAATTCTGCAGGGCAGAAGAGGGCATCAGAGTCTCTGGAATTAGAATTACAAGCAGTTATGTGCCACCATGTAGGTGCTGGGAAGTGAACCCAGGTCCTCTGGAAGAACAGCCAGTATTCTTAAGCTATTTCTCCAGACTTTAGAATGCAGGGCTCTTGTATAGTTTTATGTCAACTAGAAAATGGTTAATTTTGTAAAAAGATTTCTTTTTCTGATTATGAAATTAATATTTCATAAAATACGGATGAGAAACACAAATAAATGCAGAACATTCTAATTCCACCATGGAGAAAAATCTCTGTAGAATTAGAACATGCCTCTCTGAAATGTGTTCAAAAATAAAAATAATTATCTTTAAAACAATGACTGCTCAATTTGATAGAATTCCTTGCCCTGGAGAATAAAGAATGTCTCTATACCATGTACGCAAGGGCGTCACTAATTGCTTCTAGTGAATTATAGAAACAAGACAAAATGAAAAAACAAGAAGTTGGGAGGTGAATGTATTGGAAAAATATGGGGTGAGTTGAAGGAATGAGATGGAGATGAGTTTATTTCATTGTACGCATGTATACAAGTCTCAAGAATAAAGAAAAAAATTAAAAGATTACAAGAGCCAGAGGATCAGGGAGCTTGCTGTGAGATTTTCTCTTGGAAACATCAGAAACTACACCCATAAAGTCTCACACACATGACCAAATATAACACAAACATAAGCTGACAAGGATGACACCAATGGACATGCCATACTGAACAGGGAAGAGCCCACATGGCCTCAAGCCTACAGGAAGAACTATAGGCAACTGAGGAAAGCTGGGAAGGGAGACATGGTCCTTCCCAGGGAAGGGAGAGGTGGTTCTTACCAGAAAAAGGCACAGCAATTATTTGTCCAGTGTTAAAAGATCAGCCCTGAAAACACACATACACACATACAAGTAACATTATATGGAATAGGTTTATTTAGGAATATATGTATACACACACACACACACACACACACACACACACACACACATATGCAATGATAGTGAAAAATAGAGGCCATGAGTTTGAAGGAGGGAGGAGTTGTATCTTGAAGGGTATAGAGGGAAGAAAGAAAAATGAGAAGTATAATTATATTATAATCTCAAAAAATTAGAAAAAAAATAATTTTAAGAGTTGAATTCAAGTCATTCAATCAAACCAGCATATACATCAACAGACAAAACCACACCGGTGAATACACTTTTAGTTAAATTGTATTGGGCAACTTTCTGTTGCTGTGATAAAATGCCTGAAGGAAAACAGCTTAAAAAGAAGGAAGATTTATTTGGCTTACAATTTCAGAAGTTTAAGTCCATGGCTAGCTGGTTCCACCATCTTTGATGCAAGTCAGAATTCCACTGGAGAGACTGGGTGGGAAGACATATTAGAAAGAACACCTGAGGGCACTGGGGGAATATTAATCCTGAAAATTACAAGGGAAAGACCAGCTTTACAATTTTGAGCCAAGTTTAAAGCAAGCTTTAATTCAATATTGTCTAGGATGATGAACTCTGAGCAGTGTCAGTTTTAGGTTCTTGGAAAATGGAGATGAGTCACATTTTGCAGAGGCTTAAAAAAGGCAAAACCATAATAAGGCCATGTATTTCCAATCAGGTCCAGTGAGAGGCGAGGAGCATCCTGACGTATTTCCTGCCTGAGTATGTCCCTACTACATGTAATTAAGGATATCCACACAGTTGGGTCAAACAAACTTGTTTAGGGAAGTGAAAACAAACAGTAGCCTTCAGCACTTCAGGAAGTCTCTGTCCTTGGGCAAGTGGGGCTACAGAAGTTTGGTGAGGGAGAAGAGACAATACGCTCTTCACTGGCAAGCTCTCAATGACCTACTTCCTGTAACTGCATCCCACTTCAGAAGGTCTCTATCACCTCCCTCAAGTACCACCACCCAGGGATCAAGTGTTTAACACAAGAACCTTTTGCGATATTCTAGAACAAACTGTAACATAGGTACTGTGAGAACTCCATTGTTTTAGAAATGATGGTGTCAGACAAAGGTGGCACTGTTACAGCTTAGGAACATAAGCAAAATTTGGAGGCTGGGGATGGATGTGGTTTGGTTGGATAGATTGCTTGTCTGTATGCGTGTACCTCTGGGGGTGGTAGCATGTAGCTCTAGGCATGGTGGCAGGGGCCTGTAATCCCAGTACTTGGGAGGAAGAGGCAGGAGGATACGAAGTTCATGGTTGCGCTGGAGAGATGGCTCAGAGGTTGAGTGTATTCTGCTCTTGCAGAGGACCTGAGTTCGGCTTCCAGCACGCATGTCAAGGGTCTCACGACCTCCTATGACTTCTGGGAATCTGACATCTCTAGTGCCTACGAGCACCTACATTCAAAGAGCTTATGTGGCAAGCCCTTTATCCACTGAGCTACCTCCCCAAACCCGTGGACTTTTTAGAGATTGGATCCTACTGCACTGAACTTTTAGAAAATTTATAGCAAGCAATATTTCTTAGCAAACAGTACCAAGTATCAATCATTATTGCTTTGGATTTTTTGCTAATATTTAGTTCCTATTTTCTGGGTACCACAACTGTACCTGATATTATAATTGTCATTATATCAAACAATAACACTTGTCTTGGAATTTAAAAGATATATGTTGCATAAATATTTATTGTAGGATCACTAAGCACTGAAGGGGCCTGGAGGTGCGATTCTGTTCAAGGAACTCCATCAGCATTGGTAATGCCCCAGGCTCAGTCCCTAGCACTACATAAACATGTGTGGTACACATTTCACCATCCTAGCACTGGGTAGGTAGAGGCAGAACCACAGGTTCAGGGTTATCATCAACTACATAGTTGGAGGCCAGCCTGGGCTACTTGAGCCTCAAAACAGCAAAACCAAACCAAACAAAACCACTGAAGGATCCCAAAGACTTCCCCACTAGGGCGGTCCCTGCCAGTGGCCAAGAGGCTCTGTAGGGTCTGCCCACTCTTCAGACTCAGAACGATTTAACTTTTCCTCTTTCTTTTGGATGCTAGCCTGAGCCTGAGTACTAAGCCTGAGTACAGAGTTCTAAGGTGCTCTGGGCTTCTTGGCTCTTTCTCAATTGCTCCTTTCCCTCCCTCCCTCCCTCCCTCCCTCCCTCCCTCCCTCCCTCCCTCCCTCCCTCCCTCATGGCTGGCCTCCGTGATGATTAACTGAAATGGCACGCCTTTCCCCCCCCTTTCTTCTCCATTCTCTCCATCTGCTGGCAATCTGCCAAGATTTAGTTTTCCTGCCCCTGAGTTTTTCTTTTTCAACTCTATTAAGATTGTCCTCCAGCTTCTCTTTGAAAAACAAACGGTTAAAGGTTTAAATTTGATGACTTAGTCTACCAGGAGCTGCTATATGTAGTTGCATTGCCCTGGTGCCTGGAGAGATTATTTTTTTTAGGGTTTTAAAAAGAATAATATAATAATAATAATATGTAATATTTTAAATTTGTGTGTATGTGTGTGGTGTGTGCGCATGCACATGGGTTTATGTGCACGCACCTTGTGTGTGCACCCAGAGGGTGCTGGACTCTCTGGAATTGGAGTTACAGGCAGTTGTGAACAACCTGATGTAGCTGCTGAGAATTGAACTGGAGACCTCTGAGCAAGCAGTGAGCACTCTGACCTGCTGAGCCGTCTCTCCAGCTCCTGGGAGAAGCCTGTAACACCCACGCCCTTGTGCCTAATTGTCTCATGAAGAGCTTTAATGGTCCACTCAGTCCATCAGCATATTTTATATCAGAACAGCTTTTGCTTTTTTTTATAAAGCAACTTTCTAGCCATCAGAAATAAAAAGCATACAGAATGATGGTGATGGGGTCACACGAGGTTGTCCCTTGCTGGCTTTTGGTGAAGAGCACCTGGAAATGAGAGGTCAGAAGCCAGCGACAGAGTACTATTTAGATACAAGACCTTAGGGCTGGCATTGAAGTTTGATGTCAACTTGTTCCATTTTTCGTACCACGATTGAACTTTTGGTTACAAATTGGCATTTTCAGAGTGACGTATTTTCTATGAAAATGTTCTGCGATTTCTCTGTCGACCTTCTGAGGTTTGGTGGCTCATTACTGTCATCTCAGTGATTAGAAGACAGAGGCAGGAGGATAAGAAGTTAAAGGGCTAGCCTTAGCTACGTAGTTATTTCAGGGCTAGCCTTAGTTACTCAGTGAGTTTAAAGCCTGTCTAGGTACATGAGACCCTGACTTAAAACAAAACAAAACAAAACCCAAAAAACAAAAACAAAAAGGAAACAAAACAAAAAACCAAAAATGACCAACAGAACCAAACAAATTGAAGCAAACCACCAGAGCACAGTCTGACATGACAGGTGGGCCATAATTTTTTCTAAGTGCTCAATACCAGAAAATTTCAGATAGGTATCTCATAGAAACAGGCAAGTTCAGTGGGTATGTAAGTATTAAACACACTAACCTACAGTGGTCTGGGTCCCCACTATATCTCCTGAGTCTTGAAACAACAGTCAGGGTCAAAGGTCAATTAGTACTCCCCCCCCCAAACCAAAACTAAACCAAAACAAAACCCCAACACAGAACCTTTATGCTAACTGCTTCTTCAGATTAAGACTAACAGCTTTTGAGACGTGGTTCTTATATTTCCATCACAACATGTATAGTTCACATCAGAGCTGAATCCTAGGGCTATCAGATCCTGGGCTGTTCTGCCAGGCACGGTGACTACAGTGTGTACATAAAGGTGACTAGAGTCAAGGAGATCAGGTCTTCTCCAACTGCACCCCACTGTGCTGGCTAACAAGAACACAAGATGCACATGAAATCTGGTGACTCTCTCCTACATTGGGACTTGACAAAATGGGCTCCTGGCAAAGGCTGGGTTCATGGCAGAGACATGGGATGAATAGATTATTTGAGCTCCAAGAAGCAAGCAGGGAGCTCGTACTTAGCAATGACAAATGAGGATATTCAGACTCAGTGTTGCGAGAACACAGAGGGAGGGAATGAGCTTAAAAATGAAAACTTAACCTGGTTATGCATCATGAACCTAAAGGAACAGACGGGAGGCCAAGAAGACGCTCGTCCTCCATCTCTTTATTCTTTCAATTTATTGGATTGGTTGAGCTGAGAGAGCATCAACTGCTATGCTCTCCGGGACATACCATCTGGCTGCAGACAGGGGCGGAGTTTATAATCACCTACACTTTTACTTTATGAGGTTGTGCACACTGGAGCTGAGAGGCACCAGGGCTTTCCACAGGAATTTGCCCACTGGAGAAGAGTGCTAAAACAATTTCAGTTCGCCGGCTTTATGAAACGCAAAGGAAGCATACAGCAACCACAAATGAGTCCTTCCAATGAGGAGAAATATAAGACTTTGGACAGGTATCTAGTGTTTTATTTTGCCAACATCTGGTGAGTTCTGGCTACACGCCATACATCAAGTGATGGCTTGCCTACCAGTTGACTTTACTTTCTAATGGTACATCTCAGCTTAAACTACCCAGGGCCCTATCTGGAAGATCCTGGCAAAGTCACCTGCATCTGCAAGAAGCTGCTTTTCTCTCCCTTGGCTTAAGTGGCTGAGATGAAAATATGGGCAGATCTCTTCTTAGAGATTCATGCAGACTGTAGTTGTGATCAAGCAGTGCAAGGTGTTTCAGCAATGTCTTAGGAGTCTCAAAACACCCCAAGGGCTGCATCACCCATTATCTGACCTAGCATGACTCCCTAGTATGTCATCACACAGCTCTATTGTTCTTGAGGGTAAAACACCAGCCTTATAAACACCATCAGGGAATCCAGGTCCATGGAGCCGGGAGGAGGGACACTGGGAGTGATGTCTGTCTCTTGACTCTCAGTCCATCTCATGTGGGGCAGCTACAGCTTATCTCTTTGCCCATGTGTCTTTGCCCATGGAATTTAAGTCTTCCTCTAGCTTCCCTCCAGTGTTCTAAGGACCATGTTTCTATGGAACAGAGCTACAGGAGCCTGTGGGTGGCTACAGGAGCCACAGAGATCTGTCAGTTGCTCGCCCTGTTTTTGCTCATCCGCCTCCTCTCTGGGTATTTTCTGTCATTACCATGGAGATGCCTTTAGGGAATTTAATGGGGTTAAAGAAGCCTCCCCATTCTGTACCACCCTCCCCTGCACACAGAATGGTTGTAGGGTTATTTTCTTTGAATTGTTATGCTTTTAACCACACACACACACACACACACACACACACACACACACACACACACACACGCAAGATAGTTTTAGTGATTTTTGACTTAAGAACATTTATCAGAATTTATTTAAAAGAAAAACCCCACCAATTTCAAATATCCATGTATTTTCCCATTTAGCATGTGGGATACATTTTTATAGTTTTATATGAAATTATGGTGACTTAAGTGGTTGCACATACAAAGCCTTTGGTTGTTTTGATTGACATCTACCTCATTCTTTGGGTACTGTTTTCAAGAGCTCTCATCATGTAGGATTGAAGGCAGAGCCTTTTTCTTTGTGTTATGAGTCTGTCCTCTACTCCCATCTCTTGTCATTATTTGGTAAGACCTTCTTGTGCCAGTTCCAACCATCCCTACCAATGGCAGTACCATTATGAAGAAGCAACAGCATCGAACTGCAGCATTCTTTGTACCTACAGAGCAAACTGACAGCCAATGGCTGTAGTAGTCTGGAACTGGGATGCTGTGATGATTAATTGTAGTTATCAGCTTGATGAGATCTAGAATCACGTAGGAGACATGCCTCTGAGCATATCTGTGGGGATTATCTTTATTAGGTTAGTTAGGGTACAAAGACCTGCCCACTGTGGGTGGTACCATCCCCTAGAGTAGGCTCTCTGTGTGAAAAGGAGAAAGTGGGTTCAGTGGCATATCCATTCATTGCTCTCTGCTTCATGACTGTGGGTGGAATGTGACCAGGTAGGTGCATCAGGCCTGGCTGCTGTGACTTCCTTGCTATGATGGACTGACCTCCAACTGTGAACCAGAATAAGCTCTCCATCTCTTAAGTTGTTTTTGTCAGGGCACTTTCATTACAGCAAAAGAAAAGTTTTTGCCAGGACATTTTATCAGAGCAAAAGAAAAGTAATAAAAACAGGTCTCCTTGGAAAAATCCAGGAAGAACTGGCTAATTAAATCTCTGTGCTTTTCTTAATTCATGGTGACCTTATTCCATAGACCGCATGACTCCAAATCTATGTGTGTGTGTTTTAAGATCTCTCTCTCTCGTGTGTGTGTCTGTTTTGCATGTGAATGTGTGTGTTCATGTACACATAGAGGCCAGGGGTTGATGTTCATCTTCCTACATTGAGCTTCATCTTGTATTTTGATGCAGAGCCCATCACTGAACCTGAAGTCCATAGATTCAGTAAGACTGACTGGTGAGTGACTTCCTGAAAGCTGCCTGCCTCCACCTCCCCAATGATGGGGTTACAGGCATGGGACATCACTCCTAGCCTTAGGTGGGTGGGTGCTGAGGGGACAAGCTCAGGTGTTCATGCTTGTACAACAGGCACTTGATAAACTGGGTCTTCTCCCCAGTCTGCCTTTTAAAGTTTTTATTAACATTTATTAATTATGCACAAGATAGGTATGACATCATAATATGATATACTTTGATCCTACTCTTCCCCATTGCCCTTTCCCATCCCCCTCTTTTTCCTGCTGCTGCTCCTTTTTCTTACCAAATAATGGGCTCTGTTTCAGTTAGCTTTAACTGTCACCTTGACATAGTTTAGAGTCACTGGAGGACCTGCCCAGATCATTGTGGTCTGTGGGCATACCTGTGAGAGATTCCTTTATTGTTAATTGATATCGATGGGTCCGGCCCATTATACGTGGCACCATTCCCTTGGAAGGTGGTCTTGGACTGTGGGAGAAAGCCAGCTAAGCATGGGCCTGTGAGTAGCCAGTAAGCAACATTTTGCCATGGCTTCCGTGTCAAGTTTCTGCCATGACATCTCTCAATGATGGATTATAACTTGCAAGTGTGAGCCAAATAATAGATTGTTTCCTCCCCTGGGTTGCTTTTGGTCAGAGTGTTTTATCACAGCAACAGAATGAAAGCAGGCCACACTCCCCAGTCCCTGTGGCAGGTTATTTGGTGGGGTCCACCCATACACTTCTAGAGAGTTCTGTCATTTGTTACCATTTGTCTCTTCGCTTACTCAAGTAAGTAGACAGGGTGCCCTGCGTGTGAGGCCTAGGTCCAGTTAAATTGACTCACAGTATTAAACCATTGCAGAGAGAGAGAGAGAGACAGACAAAGAGCCGCAGTCATAGTCATAGTAACTCAATTATATACAGCACAGTTAGGTGTTAAAAGCCACAGGGGACAGAAGTGGTGCGGCTGGCCTAGCATACATGAAGCCTCTGGGTTTCATACGCAGCACTGCAAAAACTGGGTGCAATGGTGCTGAAATTCCAGCACTAGGGAGGTGGAGGCAGCTGGATCAGAAGTTCAAGGTCAATCTCAGTTAAATAATGAAGTAGAAGGTAGCCTGGAGAGGTCTGGAGAGGAGAGGAGGGGAGGAGAGAGGAGAGAAAGGAAGGGTAGGGGAGTGGATGGGAGGGGTAAAGAGGGGAGGGGAGGTGAACCAGATGAAAAGGTTAGACAGGAGTAGAGAGGGAAAAGGAGACAGGGAGGGAGACGGAGGGAAAGAGGGGAGGAGAGGAAAGTGGTGTTTTTCGTGGTGGGGAGGATTCAGTTGTTTAAGATAGAATGAATTTAAGCTTGTATCTAGGTTGTGGAACTGACCACATGGGTGCCTATGGGAGGAGCTTCCGGTCAGAGGAAATAGTCACTGTGGAGAATCTAAGGCTGCCTATGGTCCCCTCTGTTCCAGGAATAGCAAGCAAGTAGTGTGGCTGCCATGAAAGTGGGGTTGGGGGTGTAGGGGTGGGGGGTGGGGGGAGTGCCATCCATTGGGGGAGTGTGAGGTCTGAGACACAGGCAGGGAGCAGAGGGGGCTCTATGGATTGTTGAAAGAAGTCTGCCTTTCATCCGGAACAAAAGGGAATCGCCAGAGCTTGCAGCAGAATGGCATGATGACTTTCTTTCCCAAGAATCATCTGCTGTCTCAAGACTAGATTGTGGGGGTGAGGGAAGCAGAAAGACCATCTCAGAGACCACCGCGATTCTTGGGGCCAGAGTGAGCGAGGTGGAGAGCTGAGCAGTAGGGTCTGGGTTGATTACAGAACCAGAGTAAATGGACAGCAGAGAGAGAGAGAGAGAGAGAGAGAGAGAGAGAGAGAGAGAGAGAGAGAGGGGGAAGGTGCTGTCACCATTGACAAGGAAGATGGAGTTTTTACAGAAGGATGAGATCAGATAGAGTTATGCCATGTACCCTAACCAGAATCATATTTGACAAAATATCTGGATACACTGGACCAGTCAAGTTGAGATTCCAAGTTCATCAGAGCAAAAGAGCAATACATAATAAATAAGTAAGCCAATGGCATTAGATGTTAGACGTGGAGGCGTAGTTCACTAACAACATTTGCAATGGACGTCAGTATCTTCAGTGTCCCCTCCATTCCCCCTTACTTTACTCAGTCCCCTTCTGGTCTTTCTTTGATATTATTATATTATTATTATTGTTATTTTATTATTATGTTTATATATCTCCTTTTTATGTTTGGGGATACATTCCCATCACTTTCCCCTCCCAACCTCAGTGCCTATTTAAAAAAAAAAAAACAACTACAGAGTCCACTTCCTGTCACCTGTATGTGCATGGGTGTAGGACCACGCACAGGAGCCTGGACAGTCTCCCGGGAGCCACATCAATAAGGAAAATTGACTTCCTCTCCTGCCCCCGTCAGCCATCATTTGCCAACAGCTCCTTAGCCTGGGGTGGGACTCTCTGAGCCCCCCCCCTTGGTCAGGGCTGGCTTCATTTTGGTGGCTTGACCCTGTGCAGGTTCCATGCGCACAGTCCCAGCAGCTGTGAGTTTATCATGTGTGCCACTGAGCTGTCGCGTCTGGCAAACCCTGTTTGGCTGTACACGTTCCCTTCCTTGGGCTCACACAGTCTTTGCCCCATCTCTTCTGTGATGATCCCCATGCCTTGAGCGGAAGGGATGTGGTACAGATGCAAAATCTAGAGCTGGACATTCCATAGTCTCTTATTTTCTGCATGAGACCATTTGTAGGGCTCAGAATTTACCACCATCTGCTGCACAGGAAGCTTCTCCGATGAGGACCTTGGCTTGGGCACATCTTGAATTTTCAATTCAGTATATGCAAGGCATAAATTGTTCTATGGCCCTCCCTCCATTCAACAGAGTCCCACTGTTACCCAGTTCCATATATCTATGTAGTAACTATTCTAATGCTTACTACAATTCAGGTCCACGTTAGTCCAACAGACATCTAAGTGGCTCTGTGTTCCTGTGGTCAGTGTAATTTAGCTCCAATCCAGAATGTTGTAGTGTATAAACGTCCTGTTCCTCACATGCAAAGATGGTACTCCTGGGTACCATTCATCATGGGTAGGCTCTGTGACACTTCTCTCCTGGCTCTGGACTGTACTCAGTCACCCGGTCTGGCCGACAGCAAAAGTTTGTGAGATCAATAACCTGAGTTTATGGGTACAATGTGTGGCTGGTGGTAAATTTATTTTTATTAAACTCCCAGGTCAGTTATTCATTATCTCCTGAAACTAGCCGGCTAGCACAGAGATTAAATCTTCGAACTTGGCTTTAGCTGCCCTGTATTTTAAGTACTGGAGGGTATGGACAGAGGCGCAGTATTTAAGATGGTTGGCTTGTTGAGATGGCCTTGTTATTTAAGCCGCAGCTTGGGACATAGCTTACATTTTTTATAGTTAATACAGTGTCCTGTAGCAGATGACAGGATGGGCGGATGAATGAGCAGAAATGAATGCCTTTGTGATGAATAAAACTGAAGCTTCTAGAACGTCAGATATGATCTAGGGAGCAGAGATAAACACAGCCATTGTAGAAAACCCAGTTTCCTTCCCCAGCAGCTGCTCAATCAAGCGCACGTTGCTTCTTAGTAAGGGTGGGACTTTGTGCCCACTTCTCCTTGTCAGTGGTCGGGGAGGATCTGGGAGGAGTTGGGGGAGGAGAAAATGATCAAAATATACTGTATGAAAAAATTAAATAAAAATAAATAGCCCATCTAAAGAAGGCAACTCTTTATTTTGATGAACATTTTTAGAGTTGACAAGTGTTTTGGTTTCATTTCTATCGCTGTGATAAAATACCCCAAAGGACCTGTAACTTGGCAGGTCAGAGGCCCGAGAGGATAGCCTATTACTATTACTCCACTAAATGGCAGCAGTATTAAGCCAACTCCCAATGGCTCATTATTCTACCCTCAGAGTGCCTCTCTCAGCCCTCATCAGAGAGGCTTCTCTTTGCAGTAGATGGCGATGAACACAGAGACCCACAGCTGCTAACGGTGCACAGAACAAGAAACCAGAGGCTTGCTCTACCCAAAATGGGATGTGCAAATGCTAGGTCACAGCAAACCAGGAAGCTGTGACATGGTCACAGACTTGCATTTACACACATCATCACAGAAAATGACACAGCTCCAGAGAGGACAGGCAGAGGCAAGTGTGTTGGCAACTCCAATGCAAGATGCTTTTGCAGGTAGCTGGGGACAGGGTTGTCTGAAATATCAACCAGTATGTGGTCAAGTTCAGAAAGAGAAGGCATGTCACCTCCCTTCAATTAATTAGCCCTGTGGTTGTTGGGGTATATCACATAAAGCTGCATACATCAGACCAGATAAATATCATACGTTTTCTCTTATTTATAAATTCTAGATTTTATTATAGATGTATAAACCATATATATATATACATGGAGTCTGAGTCAGGAGCTCTAGGGGAGAGGAGACTACGGAGAGTGTAGAGGGGATGGAAGTGGAAGGTATGCGTGAAGGTACCCGATGCAGTCCAAGTACAGGATACCCTGGAAATAAACTAAATAGCCTTGTCTTAGTCTCATTTCCTATTGCTGTGATAAAATACTCTGGCAAAAGCAACTTAAGAGAAAAACAAACTTTATAGGAAAGGGGGATTAGAATTCCAGGTACATCCCATCATTGTGGTAAAGTCAAGGCGGCAGATATATGAATTAACTAGTCACATTCCGTCCACAGTCTATGAGCTAATGCAGGCATGGGAGTGTTCAACCCTTCCTTTCTGTATTACTCAGCCCAGGGCCTAGGCCCATGAAATGATGCTGAACACATCCAGGGAGGGTCTGTCCACCTCAGTGAATCCAACTAAAAAACTCCTTCACAGGCTTGCCCATTGACCAAGATAATTGAGACAACTCCTCATTGAGACTCCCTTCCCAGGGCTAGACTGGGTCAAGTTGACAACTAAAACCATCACCTCCAGCACTAGGTACAATACTATATGGTAGGGAAAAACAGTTGACAATTACTATTTATACTTACATGGAAAGGGCCTTTCTATGGAGTCCAGGCTGGACTTGAACCTGTGATCTTCCTGCATCAACCTCCTGAGTACTGGGGTTAGAGGATGCACCACTGTGTTAGCTAGCTCCGTACATGCATACTGGGAGTGTATTGACCTTTGAGCAGGATGTGGTGCCAGGTCACCTCAGTCAGTCTTGGGTTTGGGTCTGGTCTCTGAGACAATGCTATGCATATGGCGGAATGGATATGCAGAAGCAGATGGTCCATGTTCCTGGCCCTCTTCCTCCCTGGACTTCTAGAGGTACCATCAGAGGCCAAGACTGCTAACTCACCGTACAAACTGCAACAGCTCTAAGGCAAATCAGGGCTATCTAGAGATGTGTTTTGCCACAATCAACACTGAAACATATTCAGTCTCAAAGCAACTTTGTAGTTGAGTACAGATTTCGCTGTTTTCCCAGCACAGAAAACTAAGGTTTAAAACAGATTTACCATTCCCTTTCCTTCCCTTCCTCTCTCCCTACCTGTCTTCCTTCCAAGAGTTGAGATCAAATCCAGGGTCTTGCCCATGCTAGGCAAAGGCATTTCATTTTAAAGATTGATTGTTGCTTGTACTATGCCTATTTTCCTTGAAGAGAATATAAAACTCACCAAAGCACTATGCATCCTTGCATAGACTACAACTCCCGTATTCCTGCCTCTGAGCTCCACATACAAGAATGTGACAGTCACCATGGTGCTCTCCGGTCGAGCTACAGAGAGTGGGGGGAATGTGTGTATGGGGACAAGGACACTGGTCTAGAGGGAGAGTCAGACAGGACAACACAAATGGACGCCACACGTTCATTCTTAAGGATGAGAAGGAATCTGAGGTGGGGAAGGGTTTTCCAGGCTGAGAGGACAACAGACGCTTCCTAAATGGCAAGGATTGAGAAGCCCCTGGGGCCTGAGGGATGACGCTGTTAAACTAGACAGGAATGTGACCTTGGAGATGCTTACTTGTGTCGTCAGGTATTATGGAGTCACCCAGGAGCCCGGTGTGGGTGGGTCAGAAGTTTAGGGTAAGACAATTGAGCAGGACGGGGACATTCAGGGACAGCTCCAAGTCAGAGGCAAAGAGGTCAAAGAGGCTTAATGGAGGAAGGCAATGGCAAAGATAAGGAGGAGAACTATTCAACTGGAGCTGACAGGACAAGGTCTTGGGGTTCCATGTCCTGTTTCTTTGTCAGGTTCTGCTAGCTTCTTGGCCTTTAGAACACATAGGGAATTGCATACGAGGAACTTTCAAATTTTAGAACTTGAATGTCAAATGTCTACTGGCTCACACACTGAATGAGTAGCAGTGAAGTACAGCTTATCATATCCCACATCCTTGCCCCATGCCTTTGCTCCACGCCCTTTCCCCTGGAGGTGTTACCATGCCAGGAACCATGGGAGCACAGGGTAGGCCTCACCCCCTTTCTTCTTCCCTCCCACCCCTCCTCGGACCCTGCCTGAGAGATGAAGGCTCTTTGAAGTTATGTTCTGTGACAGTGAAGGGAAAGAACATTCAGAATACAGAAAGGGGGTCAGTGAGAAGGCCTGGTTGGCATGTCCACGGTCTTAGATGACTTTACTCATAATTAATAAACCCTTTCACTACCAACCAGCCCTTCCTTATCCATGGTCAATGAACAGCATCTGAGAGTGAGAGGGGCTTACAGGGGAGCAAGATGAGTAGGTGAGGGGTTGGCACCCGTACCACAGCAAAGGGTTCCATCATGGATGCCAGGAGGGTGAGGCTTGGTCAACATACTGACTATGTTCCTGGTTCTCAGAACCAGCTCTCTTGTGCTGGTGTGTCATCAGTGTCGGTGACTTTTCTCATCCCTGTGACCAAATACTTGAGAAGAATCGATGTAATGGAGGAAGAAGCTATTTTGATCCAGATGGAGGAAATACAGCTTCTCACTGGTAGGGAAAGCACAGTTGTAAGAGGGTGTGGATGCTGGCTAATTGGTCCATAGTCCAGAAGCAGAGAACAGAAGTGGAGAAAAGCTGGGCTTATAGGGCCTCAAGGCCTACCCCAATATTAGTTAGGTACCCAGCAAGGCTCTCCCTCTTAAAGTTCCACAATATACCAAAATGTGACACCAGTCATTCAAACCCACGTGCCTATGAGGGACAGTTTTATATTCAAACCACCACAGTCACCATGGCTAGCTAGCGAAAGTGGGTGGCATTTGTAACCAGATGCCCATGTTCTAGGCTATGAAAAGCTCTCTGGATCACTGTCAGTCTCTGGGTACATTCTGTAATTAAATATCTGTGGACTTTGATCTCTGTCTACGAAGTATAATATCACCACCTAGCAGCATGAGGGTACATCATGGTGTTACAGGCAATAAGAGAATTTTGAGATCTCCGTTGCTCATAAATAGTCACATAAGATGCCACCAGCATTTCTATCAGGACTGGGGTGGGGGTAGGGAAGGCAAAAACCCTCCCCGGGGCTGAGAATCTGTTACTATTTCTATTTTCTGTTCTGCTCTCTTGGATGGGTATAGAGAGAAATTGGATTCTGTTGGTATGGAATTGAGTCTGTGCCAGTGAAGCACACAGGACTGAGTGAAAACCAGTGTTTATCATAAGAACCCCATTGAGAAAATACCTTCTAGAGCCGTCAGCACCTGCCTGGGACACCTGGAGCTATTTTGATTACAGATGGTGGGTGCATTGTGCCATTGTCTTAGGATTCAGGTCCCGTTGCTTCTTTGACCACAAACTGTCCCCAGCCAAAGATGTCATTCTCCTCTTCTGTCTTTGGAAATGATGAATCCAAAATGCAAAACTCAGATGTATTGTCCAGAATCCACACCACAACGTGTAATCTCAGGCCCATTTGTATTCCACTGGAACTGTCAATTTGTAAGCTATCCAGGGAACATATTAGGTAGGGATGAAATGGGAGGTGTTTACAAACTGGCAGGGAAACACGATATTTATCCTGTCAGTTGAAATGAGCCTGGCAGATGTAGGTTTTTGTTAAAATTAAAATTGTAAGGCATATCACATTACTCTGGGCGATGCCACCAGATGTACAGCGTGCTTCTGACAAAAAGGCAGCCTGTGGTCATTTGAGCCAGGCTGTGGCTTCTAACAATTCAGCACAGGATCACTTGTTACGAGCATTACCTGAGAAGAAGCCCCAACCAGGTTAGACACACAGAACCAGACTTGTCGGGCTTGTGAAATGAGGGTAGGAATTACTGGTGTCAATCATTCCCTGGCGACAAACATCTTCACTATCAGGGAAGAGCTTTAGCAATTAAAGTGAGGTGAGTCAATCAGCCTCGAGGTGAGAATGACCCTGAACTTGGTCTTCTTGCTTCCCAAGTGCGGGGCCTGGACCACCACCCCTGGCTAATTTTTTATCTTAATGTGCAACCGTGGCTCTTGTCTCCGACCATTAGACTATGATCAGAACACAAAGTCTGGGTACACACCCTCTTCTCCTCAGTGTTCATTGCAATTTCTCACTGGGTATGACTATGAACCTTTTCCATATTATTGATCAGTGAGTTGACAGTTCTTGCCCTAAAAATAATATTGCCAACAAATCTCTAAGAGACCTTTCTGGTGTAACTTCCTGAGGGCTCTGTGGCCCAGGGGCTAGAGCTGGCACATGAATATATTATATCAGAGGGTCCCGAGTTCCATGATGGTATGGGGACCCATCTCTCACATATTCCCCCTTTGCATGTGTTCTTGGCTCTTTTGCACAGTGCCTAAGCCCAGTGCTATCTGTGTCACAGTCAATTCCTATCCAATTGTCTCCTTTGTCATTATCTTGACTCCACCCTGTAGAACTGGGTATATTTCCCTGAAATATGGCTCATCAACAACCTTCACTCTCCATTTACGTGTTCGCTTGCGTGTGATGCATCCTGGGGGATATGTTCATGAGGCTGTCAATCAATATAGGAGAGGAATCGATGTTGAGACAAAGAAAAGAATTAGAAGTAAGCACTGAATCATATTTGTCCTGGACTGATAAGAATGAATTTTGTCAGGGGTAATACTTTCCTGGGTCATCAACTACAAGATGACAGAAAGACAGAATAGCAACCCATAACTCACACACCATGACAGGTTTCATTAACAGTAAACCAGTCCCACAAATAAAATGCCATCGTTTGACAGCTTGAATCCTTACAGGAAGATGAACAAGTGGCTCCAGGCTACCCACCTGAATGAACAGTGAATGTCAACAGCTTCCAGACAGGACTGTCACTATGGAGGAATATGTGGTAACATGATCATGAGCAAGTGGCACAAATCAGGGTTTCTGCACCCACAGATAATAGTGTGAGAATGTTCCCTGACATAACTAGTATTGTGAGTTGAATTACTCCCCTGTCTCCAACTTCATATGTTGACACCTTAACTGCAGGTATCCCAGGATATGACCTCGGAAACAGAGAACACTGATATCATCAGTCAGGAGGTGGACATGCTGGAGGACAGTGGGTCAATGAGCCCGTGTGGCTGTGGTTTCAACGTTGTCTCTTCCGTAATTCCCACTGAAACATAACTATGTCATAACAGTATTAAAGGTGGGACCTCATCAAAGTCATTAAGGCATGTGCTGTTCTATCTTTCCATCAATGCTACTATCCTGGGAGAGGATTCCTTACAAATGGACAAGTTTGGGCTCTGGTGCCTCTCTCTTGCCTAAGTGATGCCTTCTACTGTATTATAACCTAGCCAGATATCCTGGACATCCCCGTATTCAGAATTATACAGATAAACTTATGTTCGCTATATACCCATTCTCAGGCATTTTGCTATAGTGGTACAAATTGGATGAAGACAAATGGTTCTGAAAGGGGAAGATTTGAAGCCAGGTGGTGGTGTCACACACCTTTAATCACAGCACTTGGGAGGCAGTGGCAGGCAGATCTTTATGAGTTTAAGGCCAGCCTGGTCTACAGAGTGATTTCCAGGACACCCAGGGCTACATAGAGAAACTCTATCTTGAAAAACCAAAAGGAAAAAGAAGGGACACACACACACACACACACACACACACACACACACACACACACACACACAACTTAGAAGTCAATACGAACAGCCCCAATTTAATTATAAAAAGGAAAGGAAATTCACTGAATAAAAAAGCCAACAATCTGTTGTTCAAAAGAAATAAATTCATACCAAATCATTTTTGGTAGATGGATGGGGAAAGGTTTGAGACTTAACTCACTTAGGTGAGAGCAAAAATACTCCAGGATCTTCCATCTGCAGTTTCTCCAGGCTTACAAGGCCAGGCTTAAAAGAAGAGGCCCCTTCCCTGTGACCTGTTCTTTAGCTCCCCTGGCCCCTGCCCCCACTTGGGCCCCTACCAGCTCAGCATTTATGACAAAGCACCCCTACACAAAGTACATGTTGAACTCTCCAAGCAGAGGTTTATGGACACACACACACACACACACACACACACACACACACACCCTCTCTCTCCCTGTCTGTCTATCTGTCTGTCTGTCTGTCTGTCTGTCTGTCTCTCTGACACATACACACATATATTAAAATGTCATTGACCAGGAGGAAAAAGATGGGTGTTCCTCCCATCTTCCCTTCACCCAGCAAAGTGTATGCGTTCAGAGGATTTAGGCTGGCTGGAGAGGGAGGCTTGCTAGGCCTGCTGCAAACAGTAAACTCACTGCCAACATCACCCTCTGCAGTCTGGAAGCTTCCCACAGCCTGTGGGAATCGGCAGCAGGATTAGGGATTAGTTGAGTTTTCTGCTTGTTTGCTTTGTTTTGCCATAGCTGCTGAGAGCTAGCGCTGGGGAGCTTGGAGGCCTGAGAGCAGACAAAGACCCCTCCACACTGTTTGCCAATGGGAGGGGCAGTGCGTTCTGCTCATGTGCTTTATTTCAGCATTGAAATGAGCACGTTCACCATCGTGTTCATCTCAAGCAACAAAGGAGGCACCATCTCTTCCTTTTCCTCTCTTGCTCCTGTGCCCTTCCCCATCTCCCCTCTTCACGCTTTTCTCTTCTCCTGACTTCCTTCTTTTTTTCTTTGTTCTTTGCTTTCTTTCTTTCTTTCTTTCTTTCTTTCTTTCTTTCTTTCTTTCTTTCTTTCAGAAAGAGGATCAAGAAACAAATAAAGGGAAATAAAGGGAAGGTTTGGGATCCCAATGTGCTCCAGGCTGGAGCACTCTCAGGGCTCAGGGACTTAGTGGAGGAACAGAGGAGAAAGGGGTCCTGGGCGTGCTAATGTAAGCGGCAGGGAGCTTGGGGTTTTCATAACTAGGGAGAGTGAAGAAGAAAGATGAGAACAGAGAGTGGACGAGGGCTGTGTGTGCTTCCAGATTAACAGCATTGGAGATATACATGGGACACGGGAAACTACCATGGGTACCATCAGCAGGTGAGGGACCAGCCCTGTGAAAATGGATGGAAGGGATCAGGGAAGAGACCAGGTTCCCTAGAGAAAGAAATCTTAAAGAAATGTGTGCTTTAAGGATGAAGGGAGACAGAGAAAGAAACTGGTTGGAGTTGACCACTTAGAATTGTTTTATTATAGAAAGGAAAAAAAAACTTAGGTTAGTAGTTCACAAGAGAAATTCTTCAAGGGGGCTGCTTCCCGGCTGTAGATATAATTTGACCAGGGGCTTCAAGCTCCTGTCCCTATGTCTTCCCTACCACAATAGACATGACTTCCAAACTGTTAGCCCAAGTAAGCCTTTTCTCCCTTAAGTTGCTTTTGTTGAGTGTTTTATCAGAGCAATGAGGAAAGTAAGTAATACACGTGTTTTGGGCAGGAGTGTAAGCACTGAACACCGGGCTTGCATTCATTGCTCAGGAGTACAGAACAATCACATTCTATCACATGACCCCCTCCCTGAGGTCTCTGGATTTCTGCCCACAGTTACTCATTGTATATGACAAGGACTAAATTGATTGAATGTCAGGGAAAACATGTGAGCCAGAAGAGTCAATGTTGGAGAAACAACTAAGTTTAGGATAACCTGACTCAAAACACTGTTTAAAAAAAAATACGTGAAGGTGATGAAGGCGGCTGGCTGACATGTTCCAAGAGTGTGGGCAGCCCTTCAACACTGCTCTCTTAATAATTAACTCCTACACGTCACTTTTCCCGCCTTGGAAGCTGATGGACAAAGACACAAAGAAGCAAATAGGAGTAGAATGGTTCTGAGGTGGGTGTGATTGGCTCAGGCCTCCCTCCTTTATGTCTTCCCCGTACACCATGGCGATAGAACCAACATTTGCATGCAGGCCACTGCCCTGGCCTGACTTTTCCTGTGTAAGCCTTGAGCTATAGAAAATTAGGAAGCCCTGAGCTCAGGGAACCTTCCCCAGGGGCCCTCCCAGGAAAGACCCCTCAATATTGGGATTTGTGGTAGTTACTTTAGAGAAGGCTAATTCCATTTCAGGGACAGCTTCAGAGAATTACAGGATGATCTTTTTAAGATGTCTCTGTTTAGGCCAGGAGATGCTGGCCAGAGACAGAGAATAGGATAAGCAGCCAGCCACAGGGTTGCACACTTATGCCCATTACTGGTATACTGAGGCAGGAGGATCATGTGAGCTCAGGAGTTTGAGATGATCCTGGATAACAGGGTGATCTCAAAAACAAGCTCCTTTTCCCTCAAAAAACAAAACAAAACAAAACAAAACAAAACAAAACAAAACAAAACAAAACAAAACAAAACATAAGAGTTCTAGCTTTTGAAGAAAGATAATTTTAAAGATGCTGATGATCAATGAAATTTTTACAGAAAGTCCTTTGGGATTCTAAAGATCAATATTAAATTATTTGTGTGTGTGTGTGTGTGTGTGTGTGTGTGTGCACGCGTGTGTGCGTGTGTGAGTGCACACGTGCATAAATCTGGAGATCAGGAGAAGACTTCAGATTCCTCATAGCTGAAGTTACAAGGTATTTGTGGAACACTTAGCTTGTTACATGGGTGCTGGGTTTTGAACTTAGGTCCTTGTGATTGTGTGGCAAGCACCCTTAAACCTAGAGTCTTCTTTTCCATCCTAAATTACTGCTTATATGTTTCAGATGGGAAACTTATGCTACAGATTTTTTTCTTTCTTTTTTTTCAATTTTCACTGTATGGGCTTTGCTCAGTCTGCTCTAAGGGCTGAATCAACCAACAGCAGGGATTACAGACTGCTCTCGATGAACTCACATGCCTGACCAACAGAAAGAGAACAAGAAAGGTCACACACCACTGCAGAGATGGAACCTCTGGAGGTCACTGATATGTGAGATGAGGGGAAAAGGCATGAATGACCCTGGAGACCTGGCAGTGGAGACATTGTAGCTTGTGCACGAGCAGGGACAACCACATGCATGGAAGAATGCTCCAGAAAGAGTATCCTAACCTCACATTTTATGTCAAAGGAAATTAGCACCAGAGCCACAGCAAGGGTTCCATAACCGGTTAGAAATGAGTAAGTTATGTGTCCTCCATTAGGGGTGGGTCAGTCCTCAATGGCTACCCTGTTTGAGATGGTGTCTCTGTTGTTCTCCACTGTATACACCAGATTAGCTGGCTCACGGGTTTCTAGGAGTTCTCCTGACTCCACCTTCTATCCTTCATGAGATCACCAGGGTTACAGATGTTTGTTGCTGTGCTTGGCTTTGTGAAGGTTCTTGGGGTTCAACATCAGATCTTCGCCGACCTTGCAGGGCAAGCCATTTATCCTTGAAGCCATCTCCCCAGCCCACGACTTTCCATGAGCGAATATGCAGCTACAATATATTAGGACCTCCAATAACCAACGTGATTAGTATATTTATAACCGTGTCTCGGACTTGGAGCGATCTTCCATATTTTAAGTCATTGTAAAGGTTTGATTGTATCTTAAGTTTTATGATGTGGAATTGGGCTGCTCTGTGCTTTATTTCCAGCTGGTAAAATAAAGTTTCAAATTATAGCCCTCTCCCTGTGGGAAAAGATAATCCAATTTATGACTTTCCAAGAAGAATCCTGTCCAAATTCAACTCTAGGATACTTGGCCAAAGAAAATGATGGGACCCCCCCCCCCCCGGTGGTTTGACTCATTTAAATCCAATTTGTGAGATGTGCTGGCCATTATTCCATGTAGAGAGCCCATCTGCACAGAGATGGGATAAACGCTGAAGTTCTGTGATGCCATTTCTGCAGTTCACATTGTGCCATTACCTGCTCCAGAGGCCAGAGACTGGACACTTACAGCAACATCACCGCCACAAGAAAGTACCATTTTTCACAATTTACATGAAGACTCCTCACAGGGAAGAAACCCCTTAATTGGCACCCTTTTTTTCCTAGAGCATTTAAATATCAGGCCAGCTGGATCCCCACAGCCCTTGTGAATTTAATCAGCATGCTCTTCCCAGAACCTATAGTCTATAATCACCCAGTGCTTGAGTTACATCTGTCACCCAAATCTGCTTGCGATCATTTGTCATCGTTAGCGTTCTTCGTCTAGAAGAGTCATCCCCACGGCACCCTCAGACGCTCTCATTTTGTAAAAGGAGCTTAAGGGAAACGGCGGTGTCTATGTCCGCCGTTTCCCTTAAGTTTTAGCGCCTTCCAAGCATCACAGAATTGTTTTCTTTCTAATTCTCCCTTACCTAAATTCCTGTGAGCAACATTCTTTCAAGGCTCCAATTATGTTATGTGGCTCCAATTTCACCAGCTGGACCCCCAACTTGTATCTCAAGCCTTACCAAATACACCTCCAAACATCAGTCTCTCTCTCTCTCTCTCTCTCTCTCTCTCTCTCTCTCTCTCTCTCTCTCTGTGTGTGTGTTAATAGACAACTGGATGATACTAAATTGAAATGTCACTTTGGTCCGCTCCCCCACCTGAGCCGCTATGGTTCATTAACCCAGCTTTATTCTTTAAACCAATGAAATGTGACCAGGAACCTGAGTCATCTTCGTATTAAACCTGAGCAGTTCTAAGACCACAGTGTGTCATAACAACAAAGACACATTAGCTTGAAAGGTACTTGAAGCTCTTAGCATGTTTTGTCGAGGAGACAGAAAATGTTCACAGAACAGTTGATTGGCAGATGATTTGCAAATGACACAGGAACAAGTCACTTGTGTGGACACAGGAAGTGTTAACTACCTAGCTGCCCAGGAAGTTCAAGGTTACCATAAAAGAGCATCAAAAGGCAGATAAGGGGCTGGAGATGTGACTTAGTCCATAAAATGCTTATAGTGCCCGAAGACCTGAGTTCCCATTTGTAGCACCTACATAAAGGTGAGGTGTGGCCGGGCAGTGGTGGCACACGCCTTTAATCCCAGCACTTGGGAGGCAGAGGCAGGCGGATTTCTGAGTTCAAGGCCAGCCTGGTCTACAGAGTGAGTTCCAGGACAGCTAGGACTACACAGAAAAACCCTGTCTCGAAAAAACAAACAAACAAACAAACAAACAAAAAACAAACAAACAAAAAACAAACAAACAAAAAACAAAGGTGAGGTGTGGATACATAGTATAGTATCATCTGTAGCCCTGGGACTGGAGGCAGGGGAGTCTGTTTAGCAGAATCAGGGAGCTCCAGGTGCAGTCCCCCCAAAATAAGGTGGAGGGCTAGGGAGATGGCCCCATGGATCCCGCAAGCATGAAGACCTGAGTTGGGATTACCACCAAGCACGTAAGAGTTGGGCAGGTGTGGCAGTGTATCTGCAATCCTAGTACTCAGAGGGCAGTGACAGGGACAGCCAGGCAGCTGGACTAGCTGGATTCCAAAGTTCAGGTTCAGCAAGAGACCCTGTCTCAGAGAGGAGACATGAGCAAGGACATCTGACGTCAAAGTAGCCTTTGGGGCTTCATGTGCATTTACACACATATGCTCCCTTACACATGTTAGCACACACACAAGGCACACACAGTCCATACACATACAACAAAGTGAGGTGGAGAGGAACTGGGGATGAAGGTTGACGGTAACCTCTGGCTTCCACATGCATGTAAACAAACACATGTATCTACAGAAACATACACACAAAGGACATTTATGTTCCTTAGTAACCGAGAGTGCTGGTGGTGGGGGGATGGTGGGGTTTAAGGCATACTGATAGTAACACTGAGATAACTACTAAGTACAAGAATTTGTTTAAAATGTGCATTACATTTTATTTATTTGGTGTGTGTGTGTACGAGCATGCATACACGCAAATACACAGGCATGTACACATGTGCTATAAGTTTTCAGAGGACTGCTTGCTTGAGTCAATTCTCTCTTTCCTGGGATCGAACTCAGGTCATTAGGCTTTGCAGCAAGTGCCTCTCCTTGCTAACCTATCTCACCAGTTTAAAACACAGAACTGCATGGACCATGAAAACCACACCACCAACATCCCTTTCTCACAGAGGACAATAATCGCACAAATGAAATAATAAATGATGTCCAAGTGCCAAGGGCACTGACTCTGACAGAGCAGGCATCCAATGGCTGGTTTGTTTTTAAAAAAAAAAAAAAAAAAAAGCTCAGAGAAGAAATTCGCTGGGTTGAAGATTAAAGAGGGCTGGAGTCTGAACAGAGACTTGCAGAGGTGGAGAGGAACTGCTTACAGGCGCATCTATCTCAGAAGTGATTCCAGATATGGAGGCGCGACTCCTACCGCAGTTAATTCACAAGATCTGACAAAAACATTTTTCTTTTATTGTTTACAAAAGGGAATAAATGTCAAAGCTGGGGGATGTTCTCAAGGTGTTTGCCACCAGAAACTAAATATAAAGCTATGCTGGGGGAAGAGCCATGCAGAACAGAAAGGGAAAGAACTAATTAATATTCTCTCTCTCTCTCTCTCTCTCTCTCTCTCTCTCTCCCTCTCTCTCCCTCTCCCAGTATGAGGATCCTCTAGCATCCAAGTCAGGAAATAAGTTAAAAAACGTGTAAAAGGAATTTTGGTCTTCATCCCCCTGGCACTGTAGATTAGAGCTCCTGTTCAGAACGTATCTCTGGAAGGCACAGTGCATCTCAATGAGCCGCATGTACAGCAGTTTGTCTCATTCTGAAGACAATTATATAAAGTTTATTCAGGATGATTTTTTTTTAACTCGAGTACTCAGAGAAGCTGCCTTTTCAATTGAGAGCTGACGAGACACTCAAAAAGCATGGCACCGTGAAAAATCTGGTGAGACCCTCCCTGGATGGTATACGCAAGCACCAATATCAAATGGTGGTTTGGTCATGGGATCCATCCCCCCAGCACATACAAATATAGAACATGACCATAAAAAGTAACGGACTGTGCCCTGGCTAGCTAATTTATGACAGCAGATCCAGATCGGAATGCCAGCTGGAACTGCCTTCTCCTCGCTGGCAAGGTTCACATACACAGCGTTGTAAGAAGATGGAAGCTCTCTGTCCAGAAAGGACCACTTCAGTTATGGCTTGCTGAAGCAGGAGCCAAGAAGCAGATCTGAAGAAAAGGCCCCCCAGCAGGCTCTTCCCCCCAGCAGGCTCTTCCAAGGCAGCGAAGATTGGGTGAATGAGTCAGCAACTTCTTTTTAAATTTGATTTTTTTTTGATTCAGATCTTAAGAGAGTGATCCTGTAACCCTTCCAGCTTCTTTATGTCAGATTTACGACGGCCGGCAAGAGGCCATTTCGTTTTTTTCAGTAAAGAATGATAAATAGCCGATAATTATTTTATAAAGAATTTAAAGTGATCTTGACACGAAGCAAAAAAGGATAATGAAACCGACTTAGTCAAGTAAACTCGGTTTTATCCTTTATGTGGCATTTGTCACCAACGCTCCTGAAATTCTAACAAACTTGGAGTGAGATAGTTGAAACAAAGGAAAACCTATTTCTCCATGAACCTTCACCCCTCAGATAATCTCCCAGCTCCGCAGTCCGTGCTAATCACCTCACTTCCTTTGGACAGCCGTTCATTATCTGATTCAGGTCTTACACAAAGAGACATGAGCTAATGTGCCTTATCAGATTGAAAACAACAACAACAAAGCCACCCTGAGTGACAGTTCAGTGGGGACAGGATCTTAGCAAATCCTTTTTGCCTCCGCAGCCCTGAGCTTCCAAATAGCTATAAAGCTACCAGCCCCAGCCAGAGCTTCCAGCTCATCTCTGCTCTATGCTGCTAAAGCAAACAGTCTGGGCAAAGGCTGTCAGCACCGCTCTCCTTTTGGATCAGCCTCCTCTACGCATCCTGATAAGCCAGCGATTAGCTTTCCTGTTGGGATTCAGTCCTGCCTGCTTAGCTTCAGGCTGTCAACTCCAGCAGACCCGGATGATATCACACAACCGACATCTCTCTTTTCCTTCTAGGGTGTTTTATTCTTCATTAGCCCACATCTCTAGCCAATGAGGGCGGCAACCTTCAATCACTAGCTGGGGTGCAACTGTCAAGGTCATTTTTGTGCCTTGTGCAGCAAAACCCAATACGAAAAGCAAAGGCTTCCTTTCGCTTATTTCTCTGTCTACAACATAGAACCCTACCCATAAGGCTGCTGGCTACAAAACCCAAGCCGCTAAAGCCAAGCATAGCCTGTAATCTCAGCACTGGGGAGGCTGAGGCAGGAGAATTGCCATGACTTAGAAGTCAAGCTGGTGTGTACAGTGAGTACTAGGGCAGCTGAGAATACACAGTAAGACACTGCTTCAAACTAAACCCAAACCAAACACTATCCAGCCTTCCATCAGGAAGACAGATTTTGACCTGTCGCATATATATTTCATTTAGCGTTAGTGTGCATGTTTCTACAGAAATTAAAGCATGCATTATTGCCCTTGGGTGCCTTTGAGTTGGTCACAAAGGGAATGTCTTTATGAAATGAGCATCTGGTGCCAATTTAAAAAGGAGCCACTGGTTAGATTCTGAGGTGCCACTTCTCAGAATGGTCCATCCAGAGCACACTAGGAAACAAAGATGCAATTGGGCATGATAGCACTGATAAGACACAGGCAGGGTTTACATTTTTTTTTAAAATTTCTTTTATAGTTTTTTTTTTAAATGTAAAAGTTATGTATTTAAAAATCCATTAAAATATGAGCTGGCAGATAGCTCATTTGGTTAAGTGCCTGCTGAACACACACACAAGGGTAGCTGGTCTCAGACCCCCCCAGCACTCAAGAAGCTGTCAAGCATGGTGTTGTGTACCTGTAATCACAGTGTTGAGGGATGGATAGTCTGCTTAGCATGATCACTGAGACAATCCCCTGCCCCCAACATCCCTCCTTTGCCGCTGCTGCCACAAAAAAAAAAAAAAAAAAAAAAAAAAAGAAAGAAAGAAAAGAAAGAAAAATCCTAATTTTATTTATTGCATGGTGTTTTCTGTCACATGGGCCCTGACAGCAGAACTTAATGAAACTAATCATGGCTAAATCCTTCAAGAAGACTTAGCAGCTATGTCATGACGTTTTCTGGGCATGGACTTAAGAAACACTTTGGAGTTTGGCCTTGTTCAGTCATTTGCTTTTCCCTTACAATTTCCAGACCTGCCACTAACACCAAGTAATTTACCCCAGACATGCTCTGAGATCAAAGCCACATGACTACTTTGGCATTATAAAATATTGGGCAATAATGTGACTTCTTATGGCCCTGGTGAACCACAGGAGAATGAGGCTGGACTCAACTACACTAGGTGAAAGAAGCTAGACACCATTTGTATAGATACAGCTCTATTCATATGCAAATGCAACAAAAAATTCATTCAACTGTTGGATTTTTTAAAGTTGTGATGGTTAACTGCCATTGTCATCTGGATTTGGAGTCACCTAGGAGCTGCCACGTTGGGAGTATAGGTGAAGGTACTGAAAGATTTAACTGAGAAGGGGAGACCCAGCCTTGATATGGGTAGCAACATCCCATCCCACATTCCTGTCGACATCCATTTCCCCCCAACCCCCACCCCCACCATGATGGACTGCACTCTCAGACTGGGAGCCAAACAAATCCTTCAGTCTGCCTTTAAGTTGCTTCTGTTAGGTATTTTGTTATAGAAATGACAAAAGCAACTAATAGCAAAGTCTTTTTATTTTTCTGTCTCTGGATGGCTGGGAAAATGGAGTTTTAGTCTAAAAAACTCTCTCTTAAAAGTCTGGAAAAACAACACATGTTCTCTGAGACAGACTTCTCTATAGCCAGGTAGAAAGAGGTCTACTCTGGTAGTCTTAGATGCTCGGAAAAGTTGTTCATTCTTCCTTCTATACATGCTAGTAGATTAAATTTTCTAACTTTCTTTTGCAACTAGAAATAGCCAGAGTCTAAATGAAGGCAACCTAAGATGCTTCCAGTGCATTAAAATGCTCGAGGAAGTAATCCCACATTGTCTCGACTAAGTCAAAGCTGAGCATCTAACAATGGTGGAGGACTCAAGAGAGAAGACGCCTACTCCTTGAATGACCAAAGAATGAGCCATAATAAACACCAGAGTAGACCTTCTCTGAGAAGGAAAGGGTTACTCTGGTAAGCTGTTGAGATATGGTGACTTCTTGCTGAAACGGTTGGACTGTACCAACTAACCCTGGACTCTAAGTCACCTGACCCTTTCCTGCTTTTTCTCGTCTAATCCTCATGACCCTAGGGATTATTACTCATAGTTCAAAGATGAGAAAACATGGCTTAGAAGCTTTGATTTGCCATACCCCAGGTGGGCCACTTGACAAGTTGGTTTGGCTACAGTGGCTCAGTGGAAACATCTGGTGGATTTAACCTAGTTAATTCTCCAGTAGTTACTTAGAAAAAGACAGAAGATTCTTACAGTTGAAGACATGAGACAGTTTATTATCCTCATATTTGAATTAGTGGCGCTAATATGTACAAGACCTGGAATTCAAGTCAGGGTGGTCCAAGTCCAAAGTTTCTGCTCTTGAATACTCTTACAGATTTCAAGCTGGGATTGGTATTATTTGGGACACCCAGCACTAGAGAAATGGAAGCAGGAGAATTAAGAGTTCAAGGCAAATTTTGACTACATAGCAAACTCAGAATTACTCTGGCTTCTATGAAACTGTATTAAGAAAATGTACACCCAGGTATAAACACACACAGACACACAGACACACAGACACACAGACACACACACACACAAACACACACAGACACACACACACACACACACACACTCATTTCCTTAATTGATAGATAATAACATAAAAATTATACCTCATTTGGGGTAAAATATGATATTTCAATACATATATACATGCACACATATACTGTATAATGTTTAAATGAGGGAAAACACATCCTTTGTTATTAAATCTGTTTAATCCCGGCATATTTACTCTTCCTGGAGATCTGCACCTCTCATGAACCCAGATAATCAGCTGAAGTCCCAAGGCTACTGCCTGCAAGGCTCTGTTGCTCTGCTTAAAATGGGTGAATATTAACAAATTAGAAGAGTGCTCCAGGCATTGGCGGATCCTTATGAAAGGTGAGCTGAGCAGAGGCGGCTCTGAGCCTCCTTTCTTTTCTCAGTTTTCAGCCTGTGCTTGCAATGAAATGGAAAGCAGCAATCATAAATCCCTGGCCTATGCAGACGATGGCACTATTTCAGTTTAACACTGAAGCCCAAGGGATGGGGATGAAGCTCGCTCGCCGGTAGAGTGTTTGCTGAGCATGTGTGAGGCCTACATTCAGTCCTCAGTGTTGGCAATGAGTAGAAGTTCAGATAAAGGCAAGGAGAGACAAAGTCCAAGGGCTTGACTTCCCTTCTCATCTCTCCCTGCCTCTCTGTCTTCGACAGGGACTCACTATGTAGCCCTTGGTTGGCCTGGAACTCTATGTAGATTGTGTCGGCCTCTGACTCAGAGATCTGCTTGCCTCTGCCTCCTGAGTACTGGGATTGAAGGTGTGCCATTCCTGGCCTGGAGGAATCTTCTTGGTAGAGTAAAAATCTAAAAGGTAGACCTACAGTTTGCCTATAGACTGTGTACTCCAAAGGTTCTTAGGAAAAGCTCCGTGCCTAGGATGGCAATATTGGGTAGTGCCATGGACCTTTAGGTGCTGGGGATTTAGGAGAAGCCCTTAGATCATCGGGAACATGTCCTTGAGAGAGCCTGTGGAACCTTCTTTCTCTTAGATTCCCAATTCAGGATATGGGTGGCTTGCTCAACACACACTCCCATTCGGTACCCCCACTTCAGGCCCACATCAATGAGGCCAACCAATCTTGGACTAGAAGCTCCCAAATCATGGTCCAAAGCATACATCTCTAGTTTTTTGAGCCGAATGTATGATACAGTGTTCACCATAGAGATGTAAAGCTGGCTGGGCATTCAGTGACCAGGAATCAACTTTTGTGAAGCTGGAAATTTTAGTTTTCACTCTATTTATCCATGCACATTAATCCACCCCCATACACTCCATTATTGTCAGCTTTTCACAGCACACGAATTCAAGAACTGCTGGGGGAAGCATGTGCAGTAGGGGTGTATGGCACTCACCCACAGTGGCTATGCTCTCCATGTTCAAGTCCTTCCCACCCATTCCTGTAATAAATCAGTCCTTAGGGGCGGCACCCTTCCAGGGCACCAGTGGCAATGGTCCACCGCATTATTAGCTCAGGCTGAAACTTTGTGGTCACTCATGTTAGAGGTCATTAAAAATCACATTTCTTATCTATCCCAGGTGAAAAGAGATGTTTCAAGGCCCCAAACAAAAAGTATCACTTCCTCCTATTCAACTAACCATCATCTCCAGTTATATTTGGACAGAAAACTATACATGTTTGTGCAGTGTATCTTATGTGAAGAGAGAGAGAGAAAGAGAGAGAGACAAAGAGAGAGAGACAGAGAGACAGAGAGACAGAGAGAGAGAGAGAGAGAGAGAGAGAGAGAGAGAGAGAGAGAGAGAGAGAATGTGTGTGAAGGACTTTGTGTGGTGGTATGATTTGGATACAATTTGAATGTGGCCCCCAAGAGTTCATGTGTTGGGAGTTTCATACTCAGTGAGCAGAGGGAAGTAATTGGGTCACCTGGGAATCGATCTTCAGAGGGGATTAAGGCAGTTCTCAGGGGATCCGGGCTAATTCTTGCAAGATGACTGTTAGAAGGCTGTTAAAGTGCTTGCATGAAGACCTGAACTTTATCTCCAAAGCCTATGTAAGAAGACACTAGTGGCATGTGCCTTATAATCCCAGCTCTGAAGAGTTGGAGGCAGGTAGACCTTTGGGACTCACTGGCCACCCAGCCTAGCCTGTTGGTGAGTTCTAGGCCAGTGAGAGATCCTGTCTCAAAAACCAGACAAATAAAAACCCAAAAGGTTGACAGCACCTGAAGAATAACACCTGAGATTGACCTCTGGCTTCCACATGGGCATCCACATGCCATGTGTACTCAAACACACACACACACACACACACACACACACACACACACACACACACACACTCAAACATATATACATACACACATGCACGTGTACTCACACACACATACACACATGCACATGTATTCAAACACACACACATACACACATGTACATGTACTCAAACACACACACATACACACATGGGTGTGTACTCAAACACACACACAGGTATGTGCATTCAAACACACACACATACACACATGCATGTGTACTCAAACACACACAGGTATTTGCACTCAAACACACACACAAACACACATGCCATGTGTGATCAAACACACACACACATGTATGTATGTGTACAGACATACACACAGAGCTTATATAGGAGATATCATGGTGTCTCTTGGTCTCTGGCACATTGACTAACCTTGTCACCTCTCCCTTTCAAGCATGCTGTCACCATGATGTCATCTGCCATGATGTGACATTAGCAGTGCCATACTGTTTGAACTTCCAGCCTATGAGCTAAATAAATCTTGTCTCTTTAAAAAGTTCCTTTCTCATGTATTTTGTTATCGTAGCAGAAAACAAAGTCACAGAGCAGATGATACCAAGGACCATGTTTAGATCCTGCAGCCTGCCCTGAAACACCTGTTTCATTTCCGATTGTTTTTCCAGGTTTATGAAAAATAACAGAAGTAACATAACGTCTGTAGACATATCCTGTTATAAGAATGAAGGAAGAGTTAAGTGTTCCAATGTGAGGGCTTCCTAGAAAATTTCCCTGCAAAAATCCCTTCCATCAGTTGGAGGGATACTTTTTACATGAATTTTCACACAAGTTTCTGGCTTATGACACTATACAGGCCAGGCCTTTCTTTTGTACAAAGATATGTTTTTTACAAATTATAACAAGGAAAACAAGAAAAGCACGAGGTGCTTTACAAGTGTCGTGCAGCGAGTTTTCTGTCACAGGTAGATCAACCGGACAGATGCTTTTGAGTTTTAAAGGGGTCATCCTGAAATTGATTCAGTGGTTCAGGGTCAGTCTTGGAAACAAAACAACAGCAATGCAAGCTCAGAGCCAATAGGATGAACTAGGAGAAAATGATCAGAACGCTGTGCACACAGGAAGAATCACTAGTGTTTTCTGAAGCTGGATAGTTGTGCCTGCCAGTCTTATTTCTACTTGACACAAGCTAGAAAGGAGGAAACCTCAGTTGAGAAATACCTCCATAACATCCAGTTGTAAGGCATTTTCTTAATCTGTGATTGATGCAGGAGGGTCCAATTTGGGTGATGCCACCCCTGGGCTGGTGGACCTGGGTTCTATAAGAAAACAGGCTGAACAAGCCATGGGGAACAAGCCAGTAAGCAGCATCCCTCCACGATCTTTGCATGAGCTCCTGCCTCCAGGTTCCTTCCCAGTTTGATTTCCTGTCCTGACTTCCTTAGATGATAAATGGCAAAATGGAAGTGAAATCCAAATAAACCCTTTCCTCCCCAACTAGCTTGTTTCATGGGGTTTCCTTTCAGCAACAGAAACCCTAACTAAGACAATAGTGAAGTAATGCTTTATTTTCTGTGGGCCACGGTTGAAAACAGAAAACTTTAAGATCAGAGAATGTGAGACAGCTGTTAACACATTTCCAAAATGAGAAAAGAAACTGCAAATTGAGCGTCATCTTGTCAATCAGGGCTCTGGAAGAGCCCACTCTCCTGCTTATTCCAGTATGAATAGAGGGGGTTGGCGGAGGAACAATGAGGCACATTTTGGTCTGTGTAAAAGCCTGCTTTAGAGTCTGGAATGAAGGAAATCAAACCAGCCTGAATTTTGTTCTTACTGCTGCAGGAAAAATTCCCACAAGCTCAGAGGCTTGTCTGGGGGATGTTGCTAACTTTGCAGAACACTTACCCAGCATGTACAAGGCTCCAGTTTCTGTGTCCAACACCACATACAAAATACTGTAACACTTTCCAAAGGTTAGAGATTGTGGGCAAGGTGTCCCAGGGAAGGTAAACTTAGTTTCCTGCTCAGAGTCTCAAGTGAGTCTCTCACATGGTCACTCAGCTTTGCTTTGTGCGGTGGTCACTTTTATTAGCAGAATCAGAACACACTCTTGGAAAGCTTTTCCTGTCCTAAAATACATTCCCCTTTCATGTCCAAACCTCAAATTAAAAAAGTAATTTCTGGCCTGGGGACACCACTCAGTAGATGAAATGCTTGCTGTGCATACAAGGAGCCAAGTTTGATCTCTGGGACCCGTGTTTAAAAATGAATAAAAACAAAGCAAGATAACTCAGGTGTGGTGATGTGGGAGGCAGAGACAGTCAGAACCCCGAGAATCACTGGCTAGCCAGCCTGGATGAATTGCTGAACCCTAAGCTAATGAGAAACTGTATCTTAAAAGAACAGGACAGGCTCGACGGCTCGGGAGGAACCACACATCAAGTTGGCCTTTGGCCAACCAACACGTGTGTGCTCATACACAACTTGTCATAGTTACCTAGGGTTCATAAGAAGCAGACCCCCCCTAAGACTTAGATAACCTAACAATGTAACTGTTGCCGTAAAGGAGTTTGGTATTTCACTCCCAAGCCTGCTTTTGGGGACCTCTGGCAGCAAGGGCTTGAGTCTTGCTGCTCAAAACGTAGGAACAGACCAGTAGTGCTGCACCACTGTACCACTGCGGACCAGTCATAGACTTATGACCCACACCAGAACCGTATGAACCAGATAGTCTATTCCACCATTAGGTCTTAGAAACCCAGGACTAATGCCTGAGGTGCCTATTAATTTATCAAATCGAACCTTGTCCAGCTCTCCCAGCATCCTTCAGCACCCGTGGCTCCTCCCAGCTCTCCCAGCATCCCTCAGTACCTGTGGCTTCTCCCAGCTCTCCCAGCATCCTTCAGTGCCTGTGGCTACTCCGAGCACTTCTAATCCCACCCACTACACTAAACGTCTCTCTCCTAGGGTTTGGGCTTCCACTTCCCTTCCTTCTAGCTAGTATCCAGCCAGTTTGGCCTTGCTGGTTTCTTGACCTCATGGCCCCGGGTGAACCCTCTTGGTAGGAGGCTGCTCTCTTGCTTCCCCCACCCCCATCTCTTCTCTGGCAGTCCAGTTTACTCTGCTGGCTATGTTCAGCCTGGATTCTTCACTCTGCCTGCTGTCTCCCTTAGATCTACAATAAAAATCTCCATACTTTAGGAGTAGTTATGTCTACTTCCTTTTATGTCTTTATTTATTTATTTATTTAATCTACCAGCAAGTTCTCTGGGTGATTAAAAGCAGCTGAAAGTGACACGCTAAAGGCTCTGAAATGAATTTGGGCTTGAGGCATAACGGGCAGAGCGCGCTACACACCACAAGTCAGCTCCAGCATTAATTTGGGACACTTTAGAACTGTGGGTTCCTGGTAAACACTCCAGACTTAGTGACCTGAAAACTCTGTAAATGTGGCCCAGCTGTGACCTAACAACCCTTTAGGGGAATCGCATGTGCACCAAAGCTTTGAGAAGCTCTGCTGGATGTCGGCAAGAGGGGAAATGACAGCAGTATTCTCTCCCTCTTGGAACAAGGACGAAATCACGACGCAGAAGGACAGATAGGACACAGCTCCTGTGCCATTTTCACGGCGGTAATACTTTTTATGGTGCCTTTTGTAGACCACACACGCTGGGAAGAGCAACACCTGGCTACACACTGCTTTCCCTGCTGTGATGGTGACCTCCTCGATCTGCCTTTCTGTCAGATGAAGTTCTGGAATAGTGCATTGGGTTAAGAGGAAAAGGGAGTAGAAGAAAGAGTCTGACAGAGAGGCGGGTACCAAAAACCAACCAGCCAACCAAACAAACAAAAAACCAGCTTTTATTTTACCTGTGAATCCTGTTGAGCATCACTGTACCAGGAGTTCAAAGCTCATGGGACATTTCCTTGCCTGTCTCCCTTAAATCCATCAAAGAAAGCAACAGAACAGGAAGGGGAAAGTGTAGACACCATACCCAATACACTAAGCCAGTATCCTTGAACACGGATCGTCTTGGAGTGCCAAAACCCCGGTGCTTCAGTTCATATGGACATATCTCTTGCTCCCTCTTTTCCTGTGCTAGAGAGGGATTCTGGGGCTTCACGCATGCTGAATATAAGCTCTACCACTGAGCCACACTCGAGCCCCATCCCTCTGCGCCTTACTTCTGTGAGAAGTAGCAAGGCCAATGGACAAGATTCTTGTTCTAGGCGTAGAGCATCCACAGAGTACAGCACTGGGCAGAAAAGTCAGTTCTTCCTCCACCTCGGACTCAATGGAAACCTCTTTCCCCACTTCAGTCAAAGAAAGCAGGCTAAGGTAAGAGTCCATAAGGCATCAGACTGTCGTTGCCTGGTTTTGTTTTTCTTTTGCAAGGCTAGGGCTGAGGAGGCCGAGGAGGAAAGATTGGAATATTTCCATGAGTTCAGACTCACCCAGGTTTTGTGGTGGTTTCTTCTTTTACACAGAAGGAAGAGACATGTCTGTCTCAGGAGGGGTTTAGAGCTCTAGTGACAAGTTAGAGTCACCCGTGGGGCCCTACTACACGAGGCCAAGGCCATTCCTTGGACTAATTGAGTAGGAACTCCTTGGGGTACGACCCACACACTGTTACTTGGGATGATGGTTCGTTCATCTTCAAGGTCAACTTAATCACACTTGGAATTACCTAGGTGACACATCTCTAGGTGTGAGAGTGTTTCTAGAGAGATTTAACTGAGGAGCAAGACACAGAATGTGGGCAATGCTGTCCTATGGGCTGGTTTCCCAGAGAGAATGAAAAAGGAACAAAGGAGAATGCTAAGTGGGCAGCCGCATCCGCTTCTTTTTTCCATCGTGATCCACATGACCACCTGCCCCATGCTCCTACACCAGGCCTTCCCTGCCACGGCGTGCTGTCCTTCAGACTGTGAGCCCAAATCAATCCTATCTTCCTTAAGTTGCCTCTGCCAGGTATTTGGTGACAGCAACAAGAAAAGTAAGTAATTACAGAATTTCCAGGTGGCAGGAGATCTTCACAAGTTCAAATCTGACAAAATCCTAGCATTGGGAAGCAGGGGAGGACAAAGTCCCGCTCCCTCGCCAAGAAGCTTCTTGGAACTGTTACCAGTTTGGTAATAAATCAACACGAAGTTGGAACTAAAAAGTCAGTGCAAGCATTTTCTTTATCATGAAAATAGGAAAGATTGAGACGCAGATGACATGTGTAAATTTACCTTTAAAGTGATGGTGTCCATTGTCAAATCATTAACATATCGATAATAAGATACATTACAAGGGCCTTTTGTCATTCAAACAGGTGTGATACATACACACATGCATATGTTCGTGTGTACATGACATGCATGTATGTTCACACACACACACACACACACACACACACACACACACACACTTGTCAGTATATATATTATATTTGTCGCCAAGGGTATCAAGATGGAAGAAATGCCACACTGTGCTCTAGATGAGAGGTGGTATTGCCACATGTCTAGATGTTTCTAGGACAGGGCTCTTCTGCTTTCTATTTGATGTCTCACTGTGCCCACTCTAGGCAGCCCCTTTTATTCTGATACCCTCTTACCTCCTGGGGTTGTTGGTACTGAGAGACCATGAGAAGAAAAGCACGCTCGGCCTGGAAAGCACTGTGTACCATTTCCGCCTGCGGACAGAAAAGAAGGCAGCAGTTTCAATGTTTGGGCTCTGTTTGAAACAAGTATCAAATGTATCACTCATCCATCCATCCCACCTCAGCAGTGGGATGCCAACCATGAAGCATAGGATCATATGCTCACAGGGGAACTTGTAAATGCCTAATCACTTCGACATTATCCATAGTAGACAAAATGTGGAAACAATCAACTGTCCATCAACCGATTAAGGGATATTTAAAAAAAAAAACTACTTAGCCAGGAGATGGTTCATTGTGCACCTTTAAAAACAAAGTGCTGTCACAGGCTGTGACACAGGCAAGGCTTCAAAAACATTATGCTGAGTGACCAGAGCCAGTTACAAAAGAGCAAGCTGGTGTGATCTCACTTATGAGAAATGCCCAGAATAGGCAGATCTATAGAGACAGAAAGTAGAATGATGGGTGGGAGGGGCTGAGGGGAGGAGGAGCTGGAGGAAATTGCTGATGGACCACAGAGGGTTTTCTTTTGGGGTTAAAGAAATGTTTTGCAGCGAGAGCTGGGGTGGAGTGGGGTGGGGTGGCTCAGTAGGTAAAGAGCTTTCTGTGTAATCAGGAGGACCAGAGTCAAGCACTCAGAACCTGTGTGAAAAAGCTGGGCATGGGAGGGTGTACTTGAAATCCCAGAGGTGGGGAGGCAGAGACAGGCAGATCTCCAAAGTTCACCAGCCTGTCTAGTCTACTTGGTGAACTCCAGGCCAGTGAGAAATCTTGTCTCAAAAAACAAGGTGGATGGCTCCAGGAAACCATACCTGAAATTGGTTTCTGGTCTCCATAGGCACCTGCATTCATATGAATACCCAGCCACATGCTTTCAAATAATCTTGAGCTCTCTCTCTCTCTCTCTCTCTCTCTCTCTCTCTCTCTCTCTCTCTCTCTCTCACACACACACACACACACACAGAGGTTGTTCTCCAATCAGACTGAGTTGAAGAGTTTCACATCTTACTGACTATATTAAAACCCACAGAATCCTACTCTCTAAAAATATGAATATTGGATATATGAATTGTATCTCAAGCTGTTTAAAAGGCTTGACTTACAGGTGGGCATAGGAATACACACTTCTAATCCCAGCACTCATAGGGCAGAGACAAGTGGATCTCTCTGAGTTTGAGGCTAGCCTGGTCTACATAGCAAGTAATTTTCAGGGTAAAATGCCGGCCCCCTGCCCAAAGGTTTGGTCATTAAAGTTTTCAAACCATTTCTTCCCTCTGTTTCTTTTCTAAGTGTGCCCCAAATCTGTTTCACATGTTTTAGTGGAAGAGATGCAATCTTAAGTCATCTGCATGAAGCCAGTCATTGTAGGTGACCATGAAGATGGATTTGGAAGAGTTTTCAGTACCTTCGGGACCTGGTAAGAATGAGTTCCCATGGGGACCCATCCCCAGTCACCAACAAAAAGGTCTTCTGTAAGTGGGAATGTCCTAGAACATACAGTCTTTCCCCCCATCCTCTATTCATAATTAAACAATTTTAATTAAGAATAGCAAAAATATTTTAACATATCTATACCATCTATAATTAACCTTAGCTACTTAGTGTATTATTTCTGGTTTAAGAAAAGCCACAGCACTGTTTTAGGAAGTTAAAACAGCTAGCTGATGTGTGGTGTTTGTGTGTGTGCGTATGCGTGTGGTGTGTATGTGTGCATTTGGTCCTCATGTGCATCTGTGCATGTGTGGGTGAAGGCTCGAGGTCAATGGTGGATGCCTTCCTCAATCGGTATCTAGCTTTACCTTTTAAGACAGGATCTCTCACTGAACCTGGTGCACACAATTCAGGGAGGCTGGCTAGCCAATTATCTTCAAGGACTTTCTTCTCAGCTTCTTGTGTGCACTTTGCTCCCAACAAGGCTAGGGTGCAGGCATGAGCTGCCATGTCTAGCTTTTTAAGTGGTTTCTGGGGATCCAAACCCAGGTCCTGATGCTTGCAGGGCAGGCACTTTACTACTGAACCATCTCCTTCGCCTTAGACCATTTTTTTCTTTTCTTTTTAAAAATGCAAGATGTTTCAAAGATTCATGTTTTACAAAAATACCAGGTAGTCTTTACCACCTGGGCTGTCTCCAAGCCCCATTTTCTGAGAGCATTGCTCTGGATTTGAGCTGAGCTGGGTGATTTTTTTCCTTGAAGGAAACTCGCTTATTCTGGTTTGAAGAGTGACTTACTTCATCGTTGGGGTTTAACAGCTTAACTGTTTGCATTTTGAATTTCTTATATTACATTTCTCAGGATAGATTTGCTCCTTTTTCTTTTCTAGAAGGTTCCTTACAGTATACAGCAAGTCTTCTCTTCCATGGGTGAGCCTCTGTATCCAGGGACTCTGACAATAGTCCTCAGGGATTATACTTCAGTGTCTCTATAGCTTCTGGATTCTCTTTGTCTTTTAATTACTGATCTGTGATCTGAGATCACTGGGATTATATAAATAGTTTTGCTTCTATTGACAATAGATACAGTTTCAGCGACTCTCACACGCATACTCTTTCTAGCACAATCCTATCTCCACACTCACAGTCTTTTATTTCTTGATTTCTTTAACTCAGCTCTGCCTTTTCTTTCCTTCTCATGGCTTTGGCACTGAGTTCTTAAAAGTTCTCCAAAATTTATCTGATATCTGTCTCAGTTAAGGCTTTATTGCTGTGAAGAGACACCATGACCAAGGCAACTCTTATAAAGGAAAACATTTAACTGGGGCTGGCTAGGTTCAGTTGATTATCATCATGGCAGGAATCATGGCAACATGCAGGCAGATGTGGGGCTAAAAGAGCTGACAGTTCTGGATCTTGATTTGAAGGCAGCCAGGAGGAGACTGTCTTCTGCAGGCAGCCAGGGGAGGGTCTTGATCACAGTGGCCTGAGTTAAGCATACACAGACATGCACACACACACACACACACACACACACACACACACACACACACACACACAGCACATGCACAGTACACATGCACACACAAATGAGACCTCAAAGCCCTCCTCCACCATGTCACTCTTCCTCTAACAAAGCTACCCTTCCTCTAGCACAGCCATAACTCCTAATAGTTCCACTTCCCATGGGCCAAGCATATTTGCACCACCACAATATCCCTGTTAATGTTTCAGTGTATGTTATCTTTGATCAAGACACCATGAGACATTTATGTCTGTGCCCTAAATTTATTTTCTTCAAGTTTGGATCTCGATGTGGGCTGCCTCCCCTCTGCCCATGTGGAAAGGACTGGTTTCCTAGCTTGAGGGGATATTGCATAAGAAGTGGGACTTGATTGGAGGCTTTTAGGTTACTGGTGTCCTTGAAGAGGATTCTGGTACCTCAATCTCTTACAGCTCTGATTCTATCAGACACTCCTGCCCTTCAACTATCTTGTCTTGGGACCAACAGCAATGAAGTCAACTGATTGAGGCCTGATCAAACCTTTCTCCTGTTTAATTTTATGTGTTTACTGCAATCGACATTAACACAAAGCATTAGCCTGCACCCCCTACTTTGCACACTGTGTTTTGTTCTGACACCGTCTGCAGCCACCATGCTGAGTCTTTTGATCTTGCTCATTTCTTTTTGGTGTACACTGATACTTAATTTTTTCCCATAAAACATGAATGTCTGACTCCAATAGTCTCTTGCAGCCACACTGGAGATCAGTGTTTCCCTTTCTGAGCCACAGTTTGAAAGCAGAATGCTTTAATCGCTACCTCTTCTTGTAGGGCCTGGTGTGTTATGGTTTAGAACACATGATTCCCAGATGTTGGTGCTGTTTTGTGAGGTGGAGACTTGCCAGAAGAAGTGGTTCTTTGTAGGGTGGGCTCTGAGGCTATAGTCGGCTGAAGCTTGGCTTCCTAATCTGCAGAGATGTGAGCAAGCAGCCTCCTATTCCTCCTGTTCCTGCTGCTACATCCTCAAACTGCTGGCCAAAAGAAGTCCTGCTTCCTTAAGTTGCTTCTTCATCAGATTTTTGGTCACAGCTGTGAGAATAATAATGCACGAGTAATGGCTAGGGGCCGTGGGAAGGAGATGCGCAATGGAGCTAGTTATAGTTGTTAGAAGTTTGGGGCACTGCTTGTCCTGGGAATTTGGTCCATAATCTAGATCGAGATGCAGTCCATCTACTTGGAACATATACCATACATATGGAGCTGTCCCCTTAGGTTTTAGAGCCTGAATTTCTTCAGAGCAGACATGAGTAAGATACGGAGCTTTTAAAGCCACAGAGTGAAGCAGCCTATGACTTTCTTTCATTTCATATTATCCTTCCCTGATTTTATTTACTCTTAGACAAGTCTTTAAGGAATGAAAAAAAGGGCTCAAACTGTTTACTTGTTAGTTACTGACATTGTTTTAGATTGTGGACTTTTTGATTTGGTTATTATAGAGGGATGATTTTATTAACAGGGTCTCATACTGCAACAGCATGGTTTGGAACTCCCTATAGCCCAGGATAGCCTTAAACTTGCAGCAGCCCTCTCTTCCTAAAGGTTGGGATGATGGGTGAGTATTGCCATGCCTGGCCTTGGATTTTATGTTTTTGAGTAACTTTAAATTCAGAATGAAATTAAATAGCGAGTAGAATTCCTATCCACTCACCACTCTATTCCCTACATATGTTTAGTGTCTCCCACTTGAGAGTGCCCTTCCATTTGCAAGGTTTTTATGTCTCCCTCATTCCTTCTGGCCTTTTGCCCATTTGTGGAACAGAAGAATGCTTTGCCTGAAGGAAACTTCCCTGAAAAGAGCCATTCAGTTTTATGTGGTCTTGAGTCAATACTAATATTAATATTCTTCTTTTTTAAAAATTAATTTTGTCTCTAATTTCCTGTTAGCTTCCTGTCTGTTTAGGGCAGTTTCTATCTCTGCTGAACTGGATTTGACTTTTTGATATATAAGGAGGGGATGGATTTCAAACATTTTGAAAAACATATTGCTAGACTAGAAATAGGAAGACTAGGTTAATTTCACTCCAGTGTAATACTTGGTTCTTTTAAGCTAGAAAGGTAAGTATGTTAACCCAAACTGGTGAGTCTCTGTTACTCTAGCCATTATTTTGACCTCTGATAATTTTTACAAACACCTTCAGTTTTTTTTTCTTTCACAACTACTCTCATCTAAGGATTTTCTTACACTAAGAAAATGTTTGAATTAAAATTAATATTCATAGGCCACTCCAAAAATCACAAGTCCGACCCATTGTTAACACAACAGACCACGTTTTGTGAATGTTCAATGAAACCGTATTTTCTTAAAGCTATTTTGAAGTTCACCAAATGTTCCTTCTCTTTGTCCTGGTCCAGCTCATTGCTGAGACTAAGTGATTAAAAAAAACCCTCTGTCAGATCTCTCTCACCAAAGAGTAGAGTATTAAAATTTCACCAGCCTTGAAGCCATTATGACTCACGAATCCGAAGCTTTGAATTGAGATGCTTTTCAAAACATATTCCAAGTGCTTCAGAAGGACCTCTGTTGTCTAACGACCACATTTCCCAAAAGGATTACCAAATGCAACCTTCCTCGGTTTGGAGAGAAATAAAATACTTGCACTTGTCTCAGCAAGGCTAACACAGAGGTACCATTCCCATCTATGATGAACAGTATACTGACTTCCAGTTGCCATGGGAACAGTGATTCAGGAAGGCCTGACTTCAGACAGTTGATATGGCAGCTCAGAGGTGGCATTAACGATACTTTCTGTAGTCATCCCACAATGAACACTGCCATTAGCCTTGTCCCTAGTAACGAGGATGACTAGCCTGCTACTAATGAAGCACTTTACTGGCAGGTCTTACTAGGGAAGATGGGTAATTTCATTAATTACTCCCTTCCTGCAAAGGGCCTTTTACTCCACAATAAGGGCTGAGGTTGGGGTGAGTTTCTGTTTCAGATACTTCCTTTGACTTACATGGAAAATGCCTTCCTGGGGATCTGAGGTCCTTCTCTCAGCTCCCTGGAACTCTGGGCATGGTTAGCAAACTCAAATGCAGATTCATCAAATGAAACTCCATCAGTCTACACATATTGACAAATTTGAGATGTTCTGACCCATTTGATTCTTCCTTCTAGAAAGTTCTATGAGTTCCCTCCACCATACAGCAATTTTTCTGAACCTGCTGAGTCTGGAAAGGGGAGCATTTGGCTTACTCAGGCTGTTGAACACATTTTGAAAGAAAAAAGCCAACTATAGGGAGTTTGGAGGAATGACAAACCAGCATCAGTTTAAAGGTTTTTGCTGACTTTGCCTGTTATATTTGTGAGGGGCACTGGGAGCCCTTGAGGGCCCTTTAAAGGAGACAGGCTCTGTGATATTTGAGCAGGGGGAACATGTATATCTGTCTGTCTGTGAGTATGCATGTGCAGAGAGGGTACGGGCCATTCTGCTAAGACCAAGGCTGGAAATCTTATTTGAACTCTATACTCATGCACACTTTGGCAGCTGGAGCTCTCAAGACAGGCTAGTGGGACCTTGTTCTGTGGTGGCACGGAGAAGTACAGGAAAATGAATTCCTGTGATCAGTTGAAAGCAAGCCTTGGGGACCGGCAAGCAGACACCAGCTAAACATGACTTATTTTCATCTAATCCTCTTGGGAGAGAGCTGGCGCCCTGGGGAAGCCCAGCTGATCTCGAGTACTCATCGGAGCTTTGTAGAATTTCTCTGGAAAAGCCCCGGGCTGGAGAGTCCCATGAACATAGCCAAAAAACCTAGGCACAGCTCAGGGAAAGGGAGGGGCAAGACTTGGAAGATGGAAAAGTATTTAGTAGGATACTGTGCTGAAGGCATTTCTAGATCCTTCTTTGCCAGGACCAGAAAGTAAAGAGAAAGGACTTTCTGGCCTCTTTGATCCAGGATAAGTTTCCAGGGTTGTGATAAGATTGTGGGCAGGTCACTCTCATCCCACTGGCCCCCCTAATGTATCCACCAACTTTTGGAATAAATAATTACAAATATTGACTCTCAGGGCTACCTATTCTTCAGCCTCTTCTACCCTACCCTGAAGATGTCCCTTGCGTTTTAGCCACTGAGGAGGTAAGAGGGATCTGACAGATGGATGACAAATAAGTAAAATCTTGGGTAGGAGGCAAAGACAAATTCCACCTGTTTCATGATTTTGTTGAAAGCAAGCCTTGCAGTCATGAACGTGAACTCCAGCCTACAAAGCCTCATGATGGAAGACACCAGGGAGGGCGTGTTCCCAGCCTTGGGAAAGGCTTAAATCAGTGCTTCTTTGTCTCCAGAGACCACCATAAGAGTCAGTCAGTAAGTCTCCTCTTAGTGCTCAGACTTGCTCACCGAGTTCCTGAAACAAATCTGCAGGCTGTCCCCAGGAGCCATTCTCTTCAGGATACCACACTGGAAAACCTCAGGCTTTAATGGTACCTGAAGTATTCTTTCCTGCACATCTATTTTATTTTCATCAGTAGCTGGGCTGGCAAAATAACTCAGAGGGCATCCACACTGGAACTATATGTACTTAGCCCACGCAAGGGGTTCATGTCACTCAGCTCCCGAGGAGGGATGAAGGTGTTCCCAGAGTCAGTAGACAATAGGCAACAAAGATGAGACAAGAATCCCTTCCTCCAACCCTTCCCCCCCCCTTTTTTAAAATAAATACCTTTAAAAAAAGATTTACTTATTTACATGAGTACACTGTTGCTGTCTTTAGACACACCAGAAGAGGGCATTGGATCCCATTACAGATGGTTGTGAGCCATGGTTGCTGGGAATTGAAGTCAGGACCTCTGGAAGAGCAGTCAGTGCTCGTAACCACTGAGCCAACTCTCCAGCCCTCCTTCCTTCTTTTTCTTAAGACAGGGTCTCACTGTGTTGCCCCGGATGTCCTGGAACTCACTATGTAGACCAGGCTATCCTCAAGCTCACAGAGATCCGCCTGCCTCTGTCTACTGAGTGTTAGGATTAAACCACACTCGGCTAAGAGTGTCTTTCTTTTTTCAATGTTTTTATTTGTGTGTTTGTATGTGAGTTGGGGTGTGTGTGTGTGTGTGTGTGTGTGTGTGTGTGTGGTGCTTGGGAGCCTAAGTCAAGGGCAAAGGAGGGACCACTTCATCCTTTCTCCATGCTCACCTCATGCACAGAACATCCCTACACTGAGTCTCTCATAGCCACACCAAAGGTCCTTGTCTCTTATAAAGAGTTTGGGTAGAACCCAGAATGTTTCCTGTCTCCAACACCTTGCATAGACACACCTGCATTGATACTAGGGCCATAACTCCTTGTCAAATGCTCTCTGTCCCAGCCCAAGAATCGTTTAAAAAACGAACATATAAGAAATATGTTCATATACTCTAAGCCTGCCTTTCACAACATTTCCATCTCCTAGAGAGGGGAAGGGGGAGGGGTAAGAAAGAGGGAGGGAGGGAGAGATGGAGACACACACACACACACACACACAAACACACACAAGCACACACACACACACACACACACACACACACACACACACAGATCCAGGGAGGGTAGTGAAGCTCTTAACATTGTTATCAAATGTCAGATCTGAGTCAAGTCTCTGGACAGTGCTACTGTCCTCTCCTTAGCCTGGTACTAGTTTTTCTTGTAACTGTGTGGACATGTCTTCCCTGCTTTATCAATGACAGACGTCCCCAAGGTGTCAAGAATTTATTTATTTATTTATTTATTTATTTATTTATTTATTTCCCTGCCTACTTCAGTGAGCCACAAGTACTTGGATGTAACAGATGACTTGTGGCTACTTCCTGCTTGTCACAAACTCCACTTACTGTGGTTTAGACTAGTTCATAGAAAAACAAATCTGGAAGCCAGCTTAATGGTGAAGAGCAATGGGTGGGGTTATGTCCATCCTCAAAACCAGGGCAGAAATGGACTCTGTCATTGTCTTTGGGACCTGATATATCAATATCAGTAAGCTAAGAAGCACGTCCTGTCTGACCTGTGAGTAGAGACAGTCTTCAAGATGCCCAGAGTGCTTCACACCCTGCATGGTGCTGTCTTGGCTGCTTCTCTCAGCCTCCCAAGTGTCCACTCCAGGAGTCCCACTACCCTTTTTAAATCTCCAGCCCAATCCTACTGACCATCAGACACATGACGGTTACTGAGGAACTGACGGGTGAGCAGATGCACGCAGGAATGGACTGGCATAGGCAGGGTGTGAACTGAATAAATTATTAAGTGCTACAGCCAGTGGTGCTGATTTCTAAAACGTTGGTGGAGATCCCAACAGGTCTCTCTTGTCCTTCCAGCTACCATGACTGACGTTAATCTGTCTGCCTCCTCCTCTTTTAGTTAGAGCTGGGAGCAGGGTCTCGTGTAGCCCAGAGTGACCTCAAACTCATCACCGGGAGATGATCTGGTCATCAAAACATCTGGTCCTCCTCCTTGTCCCACCTCCTAACTGGTAGGATTACAGACATGCTGAGAAATCTACCAACTTGAGCCATATCTCCCTCTGCTTTTTAGAAACTGGACAAAGCGTACTGGATTTTGTTTTCCGTAGACACTATGGGATGACATCCATCCTGATTTCATCTTCTTGGCAACGGAACATCTCTTCGTGATAGGTGGAAGGGAGGGGGACAGGAGACTATGAGCGAGACGCGCTGTGTGGTGAACTTGGCATGGAAGTTATCTGGCAGAAAGAGGGTGTGTCTGTGATGCTGGAGGTTCATCTTGTGAGGTTTTCACTTGGATTGCTAAAAATAGCCAGGTTCTTCACTACCTAAGGTTTGGATTCTCTTTGCTTATTGTCATCTGTATCTGGGGGTGGTCGGAGGTGCTTACAGGGAATGGGCGGAGGCTAGGGCAATGCCTAAATGACCCCTCTACAACATTGTAGCAAAAAATAAACTTAGAAGTACAGAACGTTTCTTCCTATGACTTCTGGTTCTCATGGACTTTTGCCTACTTCGCACGATAAGCCATCTCTCTTGTCCCACTGCCAGTAGGAAAAGGCACAAAGGAGCCAGAATTACCATCCACAAAGGAAAATACACGTCTGTCTGTTGGTGCTGGACGTCGCTTACGGCAAAGTCAAAAGCTAAGACTTAAGACACCAGATTGGTTTCTGATGGCTGAACCTGACATAGTGAAAGAGTGTGCCTGGTGTGATCACTTCCACTTCGACGTCTTCACACCTAACCCGATGCCTGGGTCCTTCAGTGCTTGGTGTGTGTCAATTGTTCTTACACAATCAGCAATCACAAAAGTGTGGTTCTATCTTTTAAATGATTTATTGTGTTTTGAATTATGTGTCTATACATGTGTCTGTGTGAGTGAGTGCAGGTCCCTGGGGAGGGCAGAAGGCCGCATGGGCTCTCTTGCAGTTTTCCTTACAAGCATTGTGAGCATCCTTACATGGGATGCAGATCCTTCCAAGAGTCATATTGGCTCTTACCTGCTTGATCTATGTCCCTCTAACCTGTGTGATTCTGTCAGGAGAAAACAGGATTACCCAAGGAGTGTTTTGTTTGTTTGGTTTTGAGTAAGGGCTCACAACAAAATTCTGGCTGGCCTAGCACTCACTGTGTAGACCAGGCTGGCCTCAAATCCATAGAGATGTACCCGCCTGACCCTCAAATGTTGGGATTAAAGGCATGCACCACCATGCCCAGAATAATGAATGGTTTCTAAGATTTTGAAAAACACCCTTATGAAACCAATAACCTCTGACACTCATGCAAGCTATCTTCAGGTGCTAGGATTGCAAGTGGCATCTTTTTGTTGTTTTTTTTTTTTTTTTTTTTTTTTTTTTTTTTTTTTTTTTTTTTTTTGACAGGGTTTCTCTGTGTAGCCCTGGCTGTCCTGGAACTCACTCTGTAGACCAGGCTGGCCTCAAAAATCTGCCTCAGAAATCTGCCTGCCTCTGCCTTTCAAGTGCTGGGATTTAAGGTGTGCGCCACCAGTGAGTGCCCAGCTGCAAGTGGCTTCTTTTCTTCCTGTATCCATTGTCATGTTTTCCCAAATTGCACTGTTGAAAAAGTTATTAGGAAAAGATATAACTGAATAAAATAGAGACCTTCTAACTTCCCAATCAAAAATGTTCTTTGTGGCTAAGTACTGTGACATACGCCTTTAATCCCAGCACTCAGTATCAGGAAGCACTGTGTGTTACTCAGCCCCGGCTGTCCGGGAGCTCACTCGGTAGACCAGGCTGGCCTTGAACTCACAGGGATCTGTCTGCCTCTGCCTCCTGAGTGCCGGGATTAAGGGAGTGTGCCACCACCACCTGGCTCTAACTCTTTAGAACAATAGAGGTTCCAAAAGACCTATATCTCAGCCACAGCTGCCTTTCTGAAATATCCTGTATGTGCTTGATACGATGCAGCTGACATTTATAGGCTGGGGAGTCGAGGCGTTAGTGTCACACTTTCCACTTACTTAAAAAATATTTGGCTATGAGCCATTAAATCATAAAGATGAGTTAATTTAAAGACCCAGCCTGCTCAAATACAACCGAGTCACAGTCATTTGCAGGCTCTGCCTCTGTCAAACTATACATAAGGAAGGCAATTACTTCCTATTAGGTGATTGCTATAAATTAATATTCTACTGCCTTTACAGTTTGCTGAGTTCCTTCCCTCCAGTTCTGCTCCCAGTGGCAGAGAAAGGAGGCACACTCACTGAGCTGGAGTAAATAGTTTTGCTGTCTAGACAGGAAAGCCGAGTAGATAGAGCAAAAGTGTCACTGTTAGACTACTGGGGACATTTTATTGAGGACAAAAAAATATCATTCAGGCACTGATAATACATGTGGGTTATTCTTCATTAATGGGACTGTTGCCTTGGCAACTTCTAGCTCACTGAAATTGTTCAGATCAACCCGGGGAATGATTCTATATGTCTTTCTCTGTATTCATGCCTAGCATCTTTTCTTACATAGCTCGGCTGCATTTCTGGTCTCAGCCTGGGTGACCTCAATATCCTGCCAGCCTCACCCCAAATATAATCCCATCCAACCCCAAAGGGGCAATTTAAACAGACTTCCTGGTACATGGAATAGATCAAAGGTAGCTCTGATAAACGGCTTTCTTTTGCAGAGGTGTGATTTACATAAGTAGTTTCTCATTTTCCTCACTGTTTAGCGGTGATCCTGCAACATATTTTTAAGCATCCAACACCATGAATATTAATGTGCATTCAAATCATGCATTGTTTCCCTAAACTGTTTATTTTCCTGATGCCTAATTATCACCAAACAGCCCAATGCACTTTGAGTCATGTGACAGCACGGGTCTGTTACAACAATGTGTGGGAGGTGGGGAAAATCTGGCTACCGTGGAAGGGAGCACTTGGCATTGACTTATTATTTCCAGTGACAGGAATGGTCCTTGAGATGACAAGTGTACAACTGTAAAGTCACCTTTGTGAACAGTTACTCACTGCAATTCGGTCAGATGTCACAAAAGCACAGGGCCACAGAGGGGTTGGCAAGGAGCTAAGGGTGTGTAATTTAAGAGGGTCCCTGTCCCTTACGTCATATCTTAGGCCTGGTTCACATGTCTCAACCTCGTTAGGGCACTGGGTTCTTACTCACACATTGATGTGCCTATACATGACTGTGACTCTTCAAATCACTGGCGGCAAAACCATGCAACAAAATATTATAATGTTATACATAGCAAATGATAGTATAGATATGTAGTGACATGTGTATATGACACCTCTCCATGTTCTGACATGAAAAGAGGTTTGGAACATATGGCCTATGTTGAATAAGCAGGTTATGAGAATGTCAGATACAGAAAAGTCTGAAAGGGCAACAGAAACAAAACCAGCAAAGAGTTAAAATCAGTGAGTGTTCCTTGGGGCCTGGGAACAGCAAAAGAAAGAAAACACCATTGTGTTTCAAACCATTTGCTTTTCTGACAGGCAGGAATATTGTTACCAGTTTGTGTTCCAAACAGAACCACACTCCAAAATTGACATCATTTTCAAACTCAATTGTTGTGTAGTTTGGCCCCTCTTCAAATTCTCTCCCTTGTTTTCCTAACACTTAAGGAATCAAGATACTTTATCAACATCTTTAAACCAATTCTTTTGACATAGGAAGTTACCAACGGTTTCATGGCTGAAGGCTCTTGGATCCATACAAGTAAGAGATGCTAGGTTACTTTAAGACCACAAAGGAAAGTCAGGGCTAATAAAACACTCAGTCTCAAAAGCCCTATAGCTCTAAACATTATCCTTTCACTTTGTGTTGTTTAAACCATATTGTCTGTCTGTCTGTCCATCTGTCCGTCTGTCTGTCTGTGTCTGTCTGTCTCTTTTTCTCTCTGTGTGTGCATACCTGAATGTTTATGCAGGTGCACATGCCATATGTGTGTACATGTAGAAACCAAAGGTCATCTTCAGGTGTCATTTCTCAGGCTCTGTCCAATTTGTATTTTGAGACAAGGGCTCTCACTATGACCCAGGACTCTGATTAGGCCTGGCTGGCTGGCCAGCAAGCCTCAGGGACCTGCCTGTCTCTACTTCCCCAGCTCTAGGATTACAAGTGCCTGTCCCTATACTTGGCTTTTTATATGTGTGTGTGTGGGGGGGGAGGTGGGGGATCAAACTCATGCCTGCAAGATGAGCCTTCGACCAAAGGAGCCACTTGCCTAGCCCTCCTTAAGTTATATTCTTCTCTGCCATTTTGTGGATGTGCCTAAATAGCAAATAGGTTATGAAGGATTAAGCCTGTGGTTGCTTACAGGGAAGGGAGAGGGCCTTTATTATGACAGAATAGCTTAGCAGAAAAAAAAATGTGGATAGAAAACCATGAATCAGAATCACACAGGCCTGAGATGCATGGCCTCAGCAGGTTACCCACCCTCCTGAGAGTCCTTGCTTTATCTCAAAAGCCACCATCCTTAGGGGGGTCCTTCCTCCCAAGGATCATATTAAATAATGTTTGTTAATAGAAATGCACAGTGTCCAGACACACGTCAGGCCTCAACAAAAGCTAGATCCCTCTACAATCACCTGTCTTACTAACACAGAAAAGCAAATGCAAGACACGGAGATAAAGGTGATCTCCAGTGGCTAGAACATGTAGGTAGGCACCTGATACTATTCACTCACCAACCAGGTCCACCAGCATCAAACTTCAGATCTCACCATATCTACTTGACTGTGAAAAGCCCCTTGTGGGGCTGGAGAGATGGCTCAGAGGCTAAGAGCACTGGCTGTTCTTTCAGAGGAGGGGCTTCGATTCCCACCAACCACATGGCAGCTCACAGCTGTCCATTCCTAGTACCTACCTGGCAGACTACAGCTGTTTGTAACTCCAGTTCTCGGGAATCCTATACCATCTTACAGATAAACAACATGCAGGCAAAAACACCAATGCACGTGAAATAGAAATAAATAAAAAATTTTAAAGTTGAATAAGAGAAAAAAATAAACTGATATTGGAGGAAAAGAGAAAGAAAGGAAAAAGAAAAGTCGTTTGCCATAAAGATATAAAGACAGCTGACCAGTTCTACAGACACCCAGGTGCAGGGCAATATGCAGCCCAGCAATGTGTGCTGGGTGAGGGAACAAAGTAAGGTTTCTCTTTACTTTGTATTGCTGTCCTTAGTAACTTTGTATTGTTGTCCTTAGGAAATAGCCTCTCAAGTGGTACACTGACTTCAGAATCCAGTTTTAAAACTAACTAGTCCTTTTTTCCTCTTCTGATCACAGTCAGGAAGGTTTGCTATAAAATGTACAAACACGTGGACATTCAGAAACCAAAGGATTTTGGGAATCCTACCTCCAAAAGATGCTCACTGTTGGTAGTCCGGAGTCTTTCCTCCTGGACTTTATTTTTAACGAGGTAAATCTTTCTTCAAGCATAAATCACCTCCTACCCACACTCTCTTTAATCCCACTCTGTTGTCCACAGAAAATCTCATTCCTTGTCCTTTTTGCCCCACTCGGGAGTTCCAAGATTCCCCTTACAATGGTTGCCTGGCATCAAAGGTGGTGACTCTGCCCTCACACAAAGGGAAGGGAGAGTCCATTTTGGTAGTGAAAGCTGGAGAGTGTTCAGGCTTGCATTCAGCGGCAGACGCTCCACAGAAACCCCCATTTCTTCGCCTTTCTCTAATTAAGCGAATAATGCCCTGGGTATCAGCATTCATAACAAATAGCCGTTTTTCATTCAATGTTATTGTCGTTTAACTGACAACACGGTGGGAGGGATTCCTTCCTTACTAGCATTTTGTCATATCCAAGTGCTATTGGAAAATTCGGTTCTTCCCTTTAATCACCTGTCAGGAGGAGCATTTGCAAAACTTAAAACATCTCATCAGAAAAAATAAAACTTAAGGAGACCAGACAAATCAAAATCTCAGTTTTTTTTTTTTTCCAATTACTGAATCCAGGACACTTACACCCCATTCGGTTGCTGTAAAAGTCTTCAGCATCTTCCAGCTCCTGTACCTAGCAAACAAGCTCGGTGCCATCTGTACAATGCTTACAGGGTAGCCCTGTCTGTGGCCTGGCACACCATCTGTGGTTTCCATGAGGGGTGGGGCAAATGACTCCTGAGTCGACTAAGACATCTGTATTTGGATCTACTGGGTTTTTCATTCTCTCCTAGATGTTTACAATTCTAGAAATACATGCAACGATGATCTCATGAAACCAGGGAGATTTGATTATTGGAAATATACAGGAAATTTCTAGCTAAAACTTTGATTTTGTTACATATGCTTCCAGGCTCCAGAGTTTGCTTTTGTCTAATAGCTATGCTTTTGAACACTGATTGTGTGTGTGTGTGTGTGTGTGTGTATGTGTGTATGTGTGTATGTGTGTGTGTGTGTGTGTGTGTGATTATCATGCCAAACTCCAGCCCAAACAGAGAAACCAAACAAAATTTGCTTTCTTTTCTTAGCTCTGACCTTCAGTTGGAAATACTTAAAGTCAGGGTCACAGAAGTCTCTTGTCTCCTACTGAGCTCAGCTGGTTGTATTGGCAGTGATTACCTCCCAAAACTGGCAGGAAACCGGTGGACTCACTTCTTCCTTAGAATTCTTGTCTTGCTTTCTCAAGCTGCCTAAGAGCGAGTTTTTCAATCATTCCCTATCTACAGCCACAAAACAGAAACAGGAGCAAAGAGACAGAGGGAACTAGCTAAAGGATTGTCAGAGTGTTGATAAATTCAGTGTGTGTGTACGTATGTGTGTGTGTGTGTGTGTGTGTGTGTTAAACCTCTACAGAGATACAAAAATCTAACTCTCTTTTTAAATACTTCATTGCTAATTTATGGCTTAAAAAAATCTGGCCTTGCCGGATGGTGGTGGCGCACGCCTTTAATCCCAGCACTTGGGAGGCAGAGGCAGGTGGATTTCTGAGTTCGAGGCCAGCCTGGTCAACAAAGTTCCAGGACAGCCAGGACTACACAGAGAAACCGTGTCTCGAAAAAAAACAAAACAAAACAAAACAAACAAACAAACAAAAAATCTGGCCTTGGTCATTTATTTTTGACTGCTAGTCTGGACTTGGCTTAATTCAAATCATCAAATTATCCACTGATTAAATTACATATCAATAACTTGATTCATTTACCTAGATATTAATTTTTATGTTATTGTTTGGCAAACTCTTATTAATCATTTATTGTGGCCACATTTCTGGATACTGAGAGGTTGGTAGGAAAACTGCTTGTTTCATGAATCTTTCAATAGCCCCTAGCATTCAGCAAGTGGGCCTGAACAATCTCTAACTAAAGCAGTTAAAATTTAAATATTAGTCAAGAGGCCTAATGGCTCAGATCTGGACTCTCAGCACTTAGAGGGTCAAAGCAGGAGATTTGTCATGAGTTTAAGGCCAGCATGCGTTACAGAGTAAGGCCCATCCTCAAAGAGTTTAGTGAAAGGGAACTCATTTATCCATGAAACACACAGGAGAGAGAAACACATGAAACATGTGAGAGTAATTGAACATTGTGTTCAATTACTAAGGTATTTGTCTCCACCAGTCAAAGATAGTTGATATATCTGGGTTGGGTATTGGGTTACACTTCTGATTGAGCATCACCAAACTTATAAAGCCTTTAATTAACATTTAAAAAAATGTATAAAAGCAAAAAGGAAAAGGGGGCATGGGATAGGGGTTTTCTAGGGAGGGGAAATGGGGAAAGGGGATGGTATCTGAAATGTAAATAAAATATAAAAAAAAAAGGATTTGACTTATAACATGTTAAAAAATATTTATATATAAAACACATTTATGGATACACATGTGAATTGTCAGGTTTAAAAATGATCCAATTTTTGCTAACCTATTTAATTACAACTAAAAAGGGAAAAGTATAGTCAAGATTAGAGGCAAAGTTTGTCATTGCTGAGTGCACAGTGACAGATTGGTAGATACTTCTCTTAGAGTCAGAGAGACTCACGGACCAGGCACCCATGTATTTGACAGATACTGTGTTACTTGTATGTACCAAATTATGAGGATGTATGTATGAGGATTGTATGTACCATTATGAGGAAGTTTTTGAGAACAGTGTGTGTATTTTATGCTGACCTAACAAGGTTATCTAAATAAAATTAGAATATGAAGAACTCACCACTTTAGGACAGAGTGAGGACACCATAACACCCTCCAGTGATTGTATCATTCTGAAATCCAGGTAGAAAAGAACAGGGGATCTGGCTTGGCAGAACTTGGTACAGTGTTTGCCCAGCATACACAAAGCATACACAACCCCCTGCACTCAATAAACCAGGCAGGGGCAGACACCGGCCATCCCAGCACTCAGGAGGCAGAGGCAGGAGGTTAAAACATTCAAGGTTAAAGAATGAAGAAGTTCAAGGCATTCCTCAGCTATTAACTGAGTTTCAGGCTAAGTTAGGATTCATGAGACCTGGCTTCAAAAACAAAAGAACCCAAACCAAAATGAACAAAACAAACAAACAAACAAACAAATAAACAAAGCAAATGTTCCAATTACTGGCATTATAGAAAGATGGGAAAGAGAAGAAAGGAGGACAGGACATAAAGGGGACCGTAAGGGAGGGGACACTTACTTTGTGGCATTGGCAGTGTGACTTAACTTCTGATAGAAAATAATCAAGGGAGAGTATATGTTTGAGAAGAAAATTCCAGGAAAAAAAAATTGACTAGGCAGTGGTAGCATACACCTTTGATCCCAACACTCAGGAGGCAGAGGCAGCTGGATGGATCCTTGTGAGTTCGAGGCCAGCCTGGTCTACAGAGCTAGTTCCAGGGCAGCCAAGGCTCACAGAGAAACCCTGTCTCAAAACAAACCAACAAACTGCAAGACTTTCTTTTTATAAAGATGTTAAAAATTCGTTGTGCATACTCACTGTATAAATAAGGACATCTGCTTCTAATGTACACTATATGCTGTGTATGTTCTCAGTACACCTCTCCCTCCTGTGCCCCTGTGCTGCCCCTCCCTCTCCCACTAGTTCCTTTATTCAGCCTGACAGTTCAGCTTCTACACATATGCATACATGATTTTATGTATCTCCATAAAACTAGGAACCACAAATGTGAGAAAACACATTTCTCAAGAAAATCACGAAACTTCCTTGATTTATCAATTATGTTTATAGCTGCATCCATTTTCTTGCCAATAACTTTCTTCTTCTTTATGGCACTAATAAATCCACCCCACCCATCTCTGTTTCCATCCACTACATTTTCTTGTCTATTCCTTTGTTGTTGCACACCTATGTTGCTTCCATGAGTCAACCATTGCAAATAGTGCTGTGATAAACTTCTGACCTGGACTGAAGTGTTCGGACATACTGTTCTTTTACAGTGATTCCATTTATTCAAGACTCCTTCGTCTACTTTTTTCCCAGGTGCAGCTGAAGAGGTATCAAGTCTCTCCCTGTCTGTCTCTCTGTCTCTCTGTCACACACACACACACACACACACACACACACACACACACACACCCAACGCCTGGACCTGGTCCGAATACATCCTTGTATATGCTGGCTGCTCATTTCGCTTAAGCCAATGAACTCAAAGACGATTGGGAGAGCCAGGACCATAACTTTCTCATCGGATTTCTAGGGGCATCCGTCATTACATGAGGATCCAAAGCGGCAGAGACTTCAGAACCTGATCTAAGCTCCTCACCCTATTCCCCAACCGGCTGAGAAAGAAGCACACGGCCAATGTGGAAGTGGGGGGAACTTGGACTCCCCCCACCAGTGTGACTTTCCACCTACTGGATTACTAGCTCTGTAGAGAGCAGATTTTCCCTCAGATTCTGCAGTTCTGGTGAGGACTCAGCTTTGCTTGGTTTACTCAACCAAAGAATTCAATTGCCCCCAAACAATCCCCTACTAAAAGCAGTCCTGCCTGCAGGGCTGATTTCATTGTGGAGCCTCTTCCTCTCCCAACATGGTTTACTAAAATAGGCCAAAAGGGTTATGAATGGAGTAGAAGAAACATGGCTCATCACAGTCCCTACACATTATTATGACTTTTTAATTTGAAAGCTGAAAATTTGGTTAACACGTAAAATAGAAAAAAATGCAATTGCTATTTTAAAGTTAATTTGAACATATCTCATTCAAAAGTGACAGTTTGCCAGGCAGTGGTTGCTCACGATTTAATCCCAGAATTTGGGAGGCAAAGGCAGAGGCAGGTGGAACTCTGAGTTCAAGGCCAGCCTGGTCTAAACAGAGAATTCCAGGACAGCCAGGGCTACACAGAGAAACCCAGCCACAAACAAACAAACAAACAACAACCAAGAGAAAATGACACAGTTCAAATCTGCAGGCTACATCTTAATGCTAAAAAATATCATTTTTTAATTTGAATAGGAGATTTAATGTAAGAATAAATGGTATGCCCTATCATAAAGAACTACCCTAAACATAAAGAAAGGAGTTAAAATGACTTTGGTATTTAGTAATATGGTAATGATAAAAGCTTCAAAGGCTACAGTCTTTTCAGTCCCTTCCCAAGGTCTGGCTATATAGCCCAAGCCTGTTTTGAATTCTTTTTTGGGGGGTGTTGGTGATGGTTTTGAGACAGGGTTTCTCTGTATAGCCCTGGCTGTCCTGGAACTCACTCTGTAGACCAGGCTGGCCTCAAACTCAGAAATCCACCAGCCTCTGCCTCCAAAGTGCTGGGATTAAAGGCGTGCGCCACCACTTCCCGGCAGAATTCTTGAACTTCCTGCCTTAGCCTTCCAAGTTCTACAGCCCCACTTGGCTGTAATCTTCATGTTGGATACAATGTGGAAGCCCAGACTGCATATCTGATAAAACAAAGTAGCTCTCTTATGATTCATAAAGCTTCCTATATCCCTCTGTTAAGCATTTTAAAGGTAATGCAGTAAAATTAGTCCTCTGAAATATAAGACTGGCTCAGAATTAGGGGCTATCTAACTATCAACCATCATGTTACACGGCTTGTCTCCATCCAGGGATGCTCAAGCCAGCCTTTGACACGATTTAGTACTGTTGTTGTTTGGACAGAGAAGGCATGGATTTGGACATTAAGAATGATTATACTGGGGTTTGGCGAGATGGCTCATTGGGCAAATGGGTCTGCTGCTAAGACTAATGGCCTGAACTCGATCCCTGGAACTCATGTGGTGGAAGGAAAAAGCCTACTCTGCTATGGCCTGCACCCACCCCCTATAAATAAACAAGTAGAAAAGATGTTGAAACGTGATTATCCGGAGGTGAGGGCTTACCAAACACACATGAGCCCCTACTCAGACTCAACATCCAGCATTAAAGATCATAAGCGTGCATCACAAATGCACACACAGGCTCTTTACGCACACAGACTTTTTGGAAAAGCCATATTGTTAAGAGAGCAAACAGCAACAGCGGCCGGACAGGAAGTGAAGGGAGAAGATATTTTTATATTGCGGGAGAGAGGCTGTGGGAATGGAAACCAGTCTATTCCAGCCATTGTAGAAATCAGTATGGAGGTTTCTCAGAACATTAAAAGTAGAGCCCTGTACAATGCAGCTAACCCACACCTGCATATGCAAGCGTCTCTAAAGCAACCCACCACAGAGATACTTGGGAGCCAGTGTTTATCTCAGGATGAGTCGCAAGCGCCAAGATGGAACTGGCCTAGGTCCTCATCAGCAGATGAAAGGATAAGAAGACATGGTATTATACACACAGTAAGACTTCATTCCACCATCAGAAGCATGGAATTACGCTATTGGCGGGAAAATAAATGTAACTGGAGCTCCTACTAAAGCAAAATAAGTCAAAATCAGGAAGGCAAATATTGTGCATTTTCTCTTGTTTGTGGATCTTAGATCATTATATAAGATAAAATCGTTTATACACATGTCATGAAAGTAGAAGCAAAATTGGAGAAGGGGGATTAACAGGAAGTGGGAGAAAGGGGAGTGACGGGGTGAACGAGGTCAAAGCATATTCTACAAGTGAATAAAATACCTTACAAATACATTACTATGTACAATTAACACATGTCATTAAAAAGATACACCATTATCAACATCCTGTTACTACTGTGTTAAAGGTTCTGGGAAAGAAAACTGCATTAAAACTAGGGCTGGAGAGATGACTTGATGTCTTTACAAACCTGATGGCCCCTGAACCGATATGGCAGAAAGAGAGAGCTGTCCCACAAAGTGTCTTCTCATTTCTGTGTGTGCTCTGGTACCTGGATGCTTCCACCCCCAGATGGGACACTCCTTCCCACTGGACTAGACCCTCTCTGCAAATACTTCCTGTTGCTTCAGCTGGTGTTGGAGATCACAAGGGCAGGCGGGTGACACAGAAGAGGCAAAGGACATTCAATGTTATCACAGCCCACTTCTCAACTGCAACTCCAACAGGGGACAAAGCCTTGATCCATTCGCCAGAGCTCTGTCCCCTCTGTTCAAACATCTGCCATGGAATATATCCCCCAACATGGAGGACTTTAGTTTCCTTTACAGGAACTTTTAGGAGATGCACTCAGACCATAGCAGGGTGGAACTGGGATGGGCAAGAAAAGAGGTGCATACCTTAACACATAGCTTTTCCTTTAACTATATTAATTAATGTTTATTTATTTCTTTAGTGTGTGTGTGTGTGTGTGTGTGTGTGTGTGTGTTGCACACATGTGGAGCTCAGTGGACCTTCAAGAGTCAGTTCTTTCCACTCTGTGGGGATTGAACTCATGTCATTAAGCTTGTCTGCAAATGCTTTTACTCACTGCCCCATCATCTCACGGCCCCATCCCACACAGAAGCTTTTGCTGACTGAATAATACATACATTATTTATTCATAAAGCTAAATTAAACTCAATTACTAAAAATAAAGAAGAAAAGCACTTAGGGGATAGTTTAGCAAAAACCCCATCACCCACGCTCCTGAAAACAATGCTAATTAAATTAACTATCACCAAAGAGAGAGGGGAAAGGAGGGAAGAAGGGGGGACACTAGTTGAGAAGAAATGGAATCAGTAGGAGTGGGAAGACGAGAGAGACTGGGATGAATATGATGAAAAGACACTATGTGTTAGCATTTCTTCTAGGCTCCGCCCCACAGTTACCTGGCAACAGCCAGGTATGCCTGAACCACTATAAAAGGATCTGCTTGCCTTCTCCCCTCTCTCTTGCTCTCTTACTCTCTTACCCTCTTCTCCCTCTGCCCCTCCTCTCCCCATTCCCCTTGAACTTCTCCACGTGTTCATGGCTGGTCTCTACTCCTCTTCTCTCTCTGTCTCGGTCTCTCTCTTCCTCTGTCTCTACTACCCCTTCAACTCCCCTCCCCATGCCTTAAATAAACTCTATTCTGTACTATATCATCGTGTGGCTGGTACCTCAGGGGGAAGAGGGTGCCTCTGTGGGCCCATGCTGAGGCAGAGACACCCCCTTTCCCCGCACTATATCGTACCTCTACAGAACACATCCTTGGCATCTTTTTCGTTTTTATAAACACAGCAATATGTGCACATGTAAAATGTCATATTGCAACCTATTGTGTGTACCTCAAAGGTAAAACAGTTCATCTTTTCTTAACCAGGACCTGATTTGTTATTCCAGCAGGATATCTGGTGGCAGCTGATTTCTCATAGGCAGACAAAGCGATCCTGGTGGTTAGGGTGCCTGGTGGCACTTCCAAGATGCTTTGGGTCTAAGTCCAGTTTTTTATTGGTCATCCCCTGGACTCTAGGTGTAATCTAAAACTCCCACAATCAACAAGACATGGGCAGAATTCGTCTAAAAACTTACTTAAATGAAACATTTGCCAACTGTATTTGTTACTTTTGTCCCCTGTTGTGATGAAACTTTTGCCAAGAACAACGTCAGGAAGGAAGGACTGGTTTCATCTCGCAGTTTCAGAGGATGCAGCCCATCAGGGCAGGGAGCCATGGTGGCGGGTGTGTGAGGTGGCTGCTCACACTGTGTCTACACAGTCAGGAGGTGTGGGGGTTGGGTGGGTTAAGGTTGGTACTAAGCTAACCTTTTTAAAGTTCAGTCTAGTGTAGGGACCTACCGTCTGGGATGGTACTGCTTAGATCAGGGAGGGGAGGTCTTTACTCCCCAAGTAAACTTTTCTAGAAACTCCCTCAGAGATAATGCAAATTATGTGTCCTTATGGTGATTCTATGTCCAGCCCATGTGACAATGAAAATTAGCCACCACACTACCTAAGACTAGCAACTCAACCAAACATGGGTTGCATGGCCAAGTAGGTCCTCGCCGAACAATTAAAAAGTCTCTCTCTCTCTCTCTCTTTCTCTCTCTCTCTCTCTCAATATATATAATATATTACATATATATGTATTTCTCTCTCCATATACATATATATATATATGTATACATATACACACACATATATATTTGTACATATATATTTATATATATTTATATATATTTATACATATATATATATGTATAAAATTTTTTTTCTTGGGAAGAAATAATAAAGGGCAAGTGTATGCGTGTGCCTGAACTCTGCACCTTGGGAACCAGCAGCATAGTAACGACTGGGCTGGACTGGACTCTGTGACAGAGATGAAGTGAGGATCCCGGGGGAACCCTGAGGTCTTCATTTCTCTCAGCCATCACAGCTCTGAGGTGATGCATAAAAGCCATAAGGTAGGAGGACTTCTGCCCTTCCTTCACCCTGGGCCCTCCTTGTAGTTTCCCACCTTGTTTCTCATGAAGAGAAAGGTGGTGGGAGCCACAGCTGCCCAAAAAGTCAAAGCAGGCACCAACTAAGGTGACAGATGGGCACGGGTGTGTGTGTTAGGATTCCCAGCTGTGACACTCAGTCTCTGCTGTCCTTTAACCCATCCCATGTTACTTATTTTCACTAGGGTAGAGAGTCTTCTCTACAGAAAATAGACAGACAAGGGGAAGGAGGGAAGGGAGGAAGAGAAAGAGAGAGGGGGAGAGGAACAGAGAGAGACAGGGAGAAAGAAAAAGGGAGGGAGAGAGAGACAGAGGCAGAGAGAGAGAAAGAGTGGGAGAGAGAAAGAAGGGGAGAGAAAGAAAGGGAGAAGGAGAGAGGAAGGAGAGAAAGGGAAAGGGAGAAGGAGGAGAGAGGGAGAGGGGGAGAGAGACATGTACGGGCAGGAGAAAAAAGGAAATGAAAGGAGGGAGGGAGAAAGAAAAGAAACTCAGAGAACAAGGGAGAGAAGAAGGATGGAAAAGAGGAGGGAAAAGAGAAAACGTCAAAAAGGGATGGAGGGAAGGAGAGCAAAGGAAGAGAGGAAGAGAGAAAGGAAAAGAGACAGACCACAAGGGAGGGAGGGATATAAGAAGATATAACTGGAATGATACAGAATAGGGTTGTCGTTAGCAACAGTAAGGACAGAGAGGCTGGGTTACCAGATTGTAGGAACCCCAGAGTCAGAATTCCTGATCAGATTATGTTTTGATATTTACCATTTGGACAAACTGATTTATGATTGCTAAAATACTCTGTGTGTAGTAACCTTACTAAAGGCAAGTGTTTCAGTTAATTACAACAAGCGGCAGGAAAACTGGGAAAACCAGAAGTTAACTGGAAGACCAACATGGCTGAAGAAGAGGGTGAGGGAGGCCACTCTGTCATTTGCCACTACTCAGCATGGCTTGAAATGAGCCAACCGCTGTAGAGTTGAATTAAGGCTGGGACTCTCAGCGTGTGGTGAAGTCATGAGAGACATCAAAACTGAGGTCTTGTGGGTAGGTACCTGTAATCCCAGCACTTGGGAGGTGGAGGTAGGATGCACAGATGTTCAAGGTCAGGATCAACCACAAAGCAAATTTGAGGCCAACCTGGGCCACATGACACTGTCTCAAAGCTCCATCCCCAACAACCAACAAGTGAGGGTGTCTACTAATTGTCTAAGAATGCCTATCTGTTAAGAGGTCAGGGAAGACAAAGACATATCTCAGAGTGTGTCCGCATCGTATGTGTGCCTAGTTCTAATTTTATTGTCTTCTTCTTTAAATTGTGATTCTCTTAAGAGACAATTAATAGGAGCCTTTTCTTTTAAATCTGTTTTAATCAAGAAAAGGAAATGAACAACCCACACCCCAGGAAATGTTTAGGAAGGACTCAGGATTTCCAGCTGCCATTGGCAGCTGCTTTGTGACTGTCAAGTCACTCAGCAACTGGCCTGTGACTAGCTCCATGAACTGGGGATAATGACGTCATTGATTCTGGGGGGGGGGGTTGTTTGCTTCATGAGACAAGGTCTCACGTAGTCCATGCTGGCCTCAAGCACCCACCTCTGCCCCCTGTGTAGAGCCCCCGGCCTCCAGCTCCAAAGTGCTGGGGACTGACTGTAGGCATGTATAACCACATTAGGTTTATTTATATGGTGCTGGGCAGAAAATCAAGTCTGAGTGCTGGCTGGGCAAACACTCTACCAACTGAGCCAGGTCTCTAGCTTTTCATTAAGAAAAACAGCACAACACAGCATGTATCACACCAGTCCACTGTTAATGGGCCGTGGCTTCCAAGACCTTGCTGGTGATATTTGGGGGCTCCCGTTTATAGACAGCCCTTTCCTTTCAGGGCAACCGCCATGTTTACCCTAAAGATCTATTGTAAAATCACTCATTGTTTATTCTTCTAAAGGAGGCACAGGCTGTGCCACTGTTCTTCGGTTGGAGAGTAAATAGGCCCTCTGGTTTCTGTTGCCTACAAGGGGGCTTAGCCAGATCTAATCTTTTCTAAACCTGTTCTGTTCCTGGGCTCAGCAGTATGGCCTAATTGTCAACATTAATCTCCCGTTCCCCTTTTGTGGTCCATTCTGTCAATAGACTATTGAGTGTTCGGTAAATTACAGCCCGCCCCGCAGCCAGTGCAAGGACACAGAAGTTCAATCATAGGCCTGCCTGTGCCAACTCATTCTTAATATCTGTGAAATAGCTGTTAAGCTGGGGGGTGGGGGTGAACGTGATGCCTGTGGTATATCCTTCTCAGGTTTCCGTACTGTACAAGCAGGTATGTGGGGGTTTCTTTTTCTAGGCAACAGGTGTGTTCTTGGAACAAAGTTCGACACCCTTCCCTCACCCCCCTTTTTGGCTTGCGACAGAGGTGGCAGCTGCAGGCTTAACTCCAATGACACAGGGCTCTGGGAGGGCACAGACCTAAACTGCTTGTTCACTTTATTAAAGCGACAGGCAGATGGGCTCTGGATGCCTGTGCTTTTCTTTGTGTTACAGAGCCGGGGCCTGCATTTTCAGATGGCAAGCCTCTATCTCTTTTATTGCTCTCTGTTTCTCTCTTTCCCTATATTTTCTCATCTTTCCCCTTCCTCCTTTTCCCCCCCCCCCCTTGCTTTCTCCCTTCCTCTTTTTCTTTCCTCCTTGGACTCCCATCTCCTCTCCAGCCCATCCACACCCCCACCTCTTTTGTTCCCTTTCAGCCTTTCCTTTTGTTAAAATAAGCACGACACTGGTAAAGCACTCTGTCCTTATTTGAGAACATATTTTCATTAGAGCGCACTGTTTATAAGCTGTTTATAAGTGAGGAGGGAAAAGCATTTCTTTTAAATCCAAATACACCTACACCTCTCTTTATTCTAAAAGGAATGTAAAGGAACTCTTTATTATGCAAATAGAAGGCTCACTCTTCACAAGGGTGTACATCTTTGAAAAAACAAAACAAACAAACAAACAAAACTGTAAGCTCTGGTACTAATTTCTAAGCCTCATTGTTCTCTGGTTAGAGCTTCTATCTAGGGTTTTGTGAGATGTTAGTAGCCAGAGTTCTGATGTACTGTCCTACCCTAGACACATACTGTCAACATCAACTGAAGGTCACAGATCTTGAATCACTGTGACAGCATTATGTAAGAATTTCGTCTGCATATTGGGGTTCCGCTCCTTTATGTATTTAGCTTTCAGGTAGATTGTGTGTGGTAAATATTAGAAATTCAACACTAGTTTGCTGTATGTGAACGTTCAGAGAGACAAAGACAACCAGAACTAAAAGGGTCAGTGAGTATTTCATGAGAAGTATTTAATAACAGTGGAGGATATCACTGGCACAAGTACCCTGTGATGTGACTGGCTGACCACTTATTTAATTACAGTCTTGGATCTGCTGGGACGGAGAGTCACTAGACTCTCTGCAAGACCACTGCAGAGTGTTGAATACGATATCAACAGAGACGGAGAAAAGATGGAAACCTTTCCAATTATTTTTCCTAACCGCAAACAACGTTATTCAAGCATCTGATTTTCTGTAAACCTTTGCTGAAACTGTCTTTTCCAGGATGTAAATAATGAGTAACTGCTGGCGTATAAATCTGTCTGTGGTTAGCAGACCAGGGCACACATCCTTAAAGATCTATTCCAATCCAGAAATTCCCAGATTCTATACTTTTTCCTCTCTCCCAGGTTGTAACTGAAAAGAAGTTATGAGAAGATAAGACATAAAAAATTTGCATCTCTCTCTTTCTCTCTCTCTTTGTGTGTGTGTGTGTGTGTGTGTGTGTGTGTGTGTGTGTGTCTGTCTGGGTGTAGGCCATGAATCTAGAAAGAGGATTATGAAGAATAGAAGAGATATTAAGATTGAGAAGAGAGGGCAATGGAATATTTGTGACCCGAAAGAAGAAAGTAGGGACAGTCAGAGGAAGGGAGCCAACCAGAGAGGACAGGGGTTATGGAAGAGGACAGAAAGCAAGGGGGACAAATTAGAACACAGTATAGTGATGCAGAGGTATGGAAATGTCACAATGAGACACGTACTTTTCATGATGACTTAAAAACACAGGAAGAAAAAGGGCTATGGAGATAGCTCAGCTAGGAAAGGGTTGGCCTCACTAAGGGAATGTTTGATCCCTGGCACCAATGTAAAAAGCCAGCCATGGTATCCAGTTGTAATCCCACTGCTAGTGAGGTGCTAGACAGGATGATCTCTGGGTTCCACTCAGTCAGTATCAGGCCCTGGTGTGGGACCCTGTTTCACACACACGGTGGATTTCACCTGAAGAAAGACATCTGGGGTTGACTCCTACATGCATGCATGCACACACAGCGTCATGTGTAGCCACAGACTCACAAACATACACACACACACACACACACACACACACACACACACACACACACACACTAATGTACCAGCAAAAGCACATTACCATCTTAACCATCTTTAAGTATACTTTCGGTGCTGCTACACTCACGCCACCGTGAGATTTTTGGGTTTCTTTGTCATAGAACTTAGGTTCACAGATACTAGAAGACTTCTCATTGCCTCCCATTCCTGCCTCTGGTGACCTCTATTCTTGGTTTCTACAAATTTTGCCTCTTTGGATGCATCACCTAGGAGTACTCACACAATGCACCCCTTGCCGTGCCGGATTTATTTTCCTTAGCACCGTGTCAGACAACACATTTCCTTGATGCATTCATCTGTCCACAGACCCTTCAGTTGCTTCTCCTCTTGGCTGCTGAGACTCATGCTGTTCTGAACTTGGGAGTACTAATTCCACTTTGAAAGTCTGTCCTCATTGCTTCTGGGTGCGTGCTCAGTTGGGAGATCTTATGTTTACGCTGTTGTCAGTGTTCCTGTACCTGCCAAGCCGTTTTCTCTAACGGGTGCCTGCCAACAGAACACCACGCCCAAGCCAACACTTTCTATGTTCTGGGGTTTTCTGATGATATTTGCATCCTAACAGGTGTTTGCTAATAGCCTCAGTCTGACCCTGAGGAAGAATGGCGTCTGGTGCCTGGTGCCAGAGTCAACTCTGTTGGGGGATCTTTTTTTTTTTTTTTTTTTTTTTTAATAGTGAAGTAAATTGACTCTAATCCCTCTGTTTGGTGCCCTCTTAGCTTCCTGACACAGCAAGTATACAATCAAGTCTCCTGCAGTGACTAGCAGGTCCTATCCAGTTCTAGTTTCAGGCTACTTCCACCTCCCCAGCAGCCTTTTGCTCTGCTGAGAACAGCTTATCCCAGCATCCTCTGGGCCTTTGCTCTAACCCTGTGCTCTGTCTGGACCGCTCTGCTCCATAACCACCTCTATCGCTCCCTCTCTCTCCTAAAATACATTGTGGTAGATTTAAATCTCAATCCTGAGTTTCTACCCTGCCTTGATCATTGAGTTCCCGGACACACAACTTCATTATTTACAATAAACCTTAAGCAGCACAAGAGCTATGCTATTAGAATCTACTTTCCTATCGATAACCCCGAGTTATCACTTTCTATGTTTCATCTGGGCTGCTCTTAACTCCAATTGGCCAGCCCTCAGGGTCACGTTTTCAAGACTCAACTAACCTATGGAGGCTTTTCCTCCACTCCTTTCTTCTCTCCCATATGGTTCTCCTCAACCCCCAAACCCGGAACCCTAAACCCCGCTCATGTCTCTTCTGTCCAGCTATTGGCTGTTGGCATCTTTATTCACCAATCAGGAATAACTTGGGGCAAGGTTCACATAGCATCTAGGGGCGGACTCTCTCATCTCTGGGGCAACCCCGTCTTGAGGAACCAGTGTTAGCATTAGAATACAAACAGCACCAGGCTGGCCCATTATGAAGATCTCTGCTCAAAAGTTACCTCCTGAGATAAGGCTCCTATACCAACAGCCCTGATTCTAGAACTCTCCATATCATTGTCTTTTCCCTTATTTTTTGGCAATACCTATAACTCCTCAGTTGGCTATATAGTTATGTATGTCTTTTATTACCCAAAGGCAAAGATAAAGGTAACGGTTTGAGGCAGGGGCTGGTCAGGACTCTCTTGTCTCACTCGTCTCTGAATTCCTGGTACCTTTCCTTTTGAAGCTTGAATCAGTAGACGCTTGTAGGGCAGATAAATAAATGTATAAATGAAGGGAAAAATAAGCAGAGTGGACATCATGAGATGCCATTGGGGTTTCCCGAGGGCCAAGAAGTACTCACGTGAGTCTCTACGTCACCAGCAAGGACTCGGCTCTTCTTTAAGAACTCTGCCACCATACTGTTTATCAGTTTGTCAAAGGCTTCCACGGACGGTGCCATGCCTGTGGAAAGAGAATGGCTTGGTTACTCCCCAGTGGTTTTGTGGAAGCTGGGGCTGGCTTGCCATGGGTCACGTGGAGGCTGAATATCATCACTTATTCAGTCATTCATTCCTCTGTGAATATTCACTACAGCTCCGGGAAATCTCCTTTGCCCAATCTCCTTTCTTGTCGGTGAAGACTTTCATCAGCACCATTTATTCCCATCTCTACCCTGACGGTTCTCTTGCTTATCAGCGCAGCTGGATTTAGAACGACCGAATGGACACACCTTTATGTATATAGTTCACATGGGGCTTTGGTTTGAGTTTTAATAAACTGCAAAGATAGATGTCTCTATATTAGGGGAGGAAGGTCAGGGTTTTAGTAAGGGAGTTCCAGAGAGGTTTAACCTTGGAGGAATGTGGGGGGGGGGCAGCAGCCTACAAACAGGGGTCCTGGGCTGAATGGGGAGACAGCAAGGTGAGTGCCAGCATCTATCTCTGCTTCCTGACTGTGGCTGCTGGTGACCCATTGCCTCCTGCACCCATCAGTAAGAATTCCTGGCTTAATGGCCCAGGTGCCTCAAACTATGAGCCACCCTCCGCCCACCCCCTAAGCCCTTCCCCTCCCTTAAGTTGGTTTTTTATCAGGCATTTTGTTACATTGATGAGAAAAGTAAGAACACAACTGCAAGCCTAGCAGGGAAGCAGGCACCTCAGGCAGTACTACAGATGAGGGAACAGAAGTGCACACACAGCAAAGAAACTGACCCAGGCTCCTCAATATCACCGCCTTTTCCTCCATAGCTCTTCCAGGTACGACACCAACCTACAGAGTTGTCCAGAGTCCCCAGGAATTCAGAGGACAGTGAACTCTGAGCAAGAGGGGCAAACCTTTTCTTCCTCCTTTATTTCCAATGGAGAGGATGGAGAGAATGAGCATCGTTCTGGACAGATCTGTGCAGAGCTCGACCAGCAGCCAATGTGCAGTGCAAGCTGAGCGGACAGCGGTCCAACTAGCATGCCCTGTTCCCTAACTGGCATTTTAACTATCTAACTAACTAAAAACAAACAAACAAACAAACAGCAAACAAAATACCCCAAACCTAAAACCTTGGCTCTCCTTCCTTAATGTTAAGAAATTTATCTTTGCAGTTTTTAATAACTCAAACCAAAGCCCCTTTCTTTCTTCAAATGCCTCATCCCTGCTCACAAAACTAAGAGAAAAGGCTTCCTTTTCTTTTTTATTCCAATTATCCATTTCCACAGCCCCAAGGAGGGGTTGGAATGTGTTGGGGGCAGTGATTGACGTATGTCCATCTGGAAACAGACAGGCTTGTTTGTTGATTGAGGGAGGTGTGAGATGTTTCTGTTGAGCATTTAAAGTGGAAAAAAGGATTTCAGAAACGTGATGGGAGCTGCTGCCTATCGAAAGGCAAAAATGATGAAAGAGAATACGTTTCCAGTTCCCTTTTATCCCAGACTCTGTTTACACCTCCTCCGGGCAGCCTTTAATGATCTGTTCTTCCCCTAGACTGTATCCTTTGAGTGTCTCTTAATCAAAGCATCCTTGGCTTTGAGTGGTAATGTAGGCAGAGCAAAGGTGCCCGATGAGCTGGACTGTGTATAACATCTGAGGTCTTCTGCACCCAGGACCATGATCATCATGGGGCAGGGATGCAATACTTTTTCCACTGTGGAGCTAAACTTGCCTGATTGTCAGGAAAACAAGACAGAAAGACAGAGCAAAACAAAAAACAAACTCAAAACTTATAGAGAGGTTCTTGATCTCTGGATGATATGTATTTGCAATGGCCTGAGTTCTTTCTCAAATGTTTCTTTAAATTCTAGAAGACATAGCTTTATTTAATATCCAACACAAAAAAGTAATGTAGTATAGATTACTGTATACTATATATGGTATATAGTACTATTACTATATACAGCAATAGTGTCTACATTTAGGGGCGAAACTCAATTGATTAATTACTAAGTATTTCACATACACGTCCTGTTGCAGTCTCCCAGGTGCCAGGATTATAGGTGACATCTCTTCAGATTAAATAAAACATTTTAAGAATGGGAACCATTTAGGTGTCTCCCTAATTATCCCACTTGCTAATAACCCCACTTCAAGTCAAAGAAACTGCCAGCTAATTTTCCCAGGGGACCTTTGCTTTAGTGAGTGATTGGAAACAATTAAAAAAAAAATTTGTTTAAATATCAAATAATTTAATTTTGTGCCCTCTAATTGTATTCAGCCTTCCCCCCACCAGACTTTTCTTTCTCTTCTTGTGTGTATATGTACATGTTGCGTGTGTGCATATATGTGTACAGGTTTGCTCAGATGTGGGTGCACATGCATGTGCTTTAGCATTTAGAGGTATGAGGCTGATGTGTGGTGCCATCCTTGGTCACTGCCCACCTTAGGCACTGAGGCAGGATCTCTCCCTGAACCCAAAGCTCAGAGATCCCCTGCCTCTGTGTACAGTGCTGGGGTTACAGGCCTGTCTTCTAAATGGGTTCTGGGGAACCAAACCTCACTTCTTTGCTTGCATGGCAAGTTCTTTACCCACTGAACCATCTTTCTAACTCTCTCTCTCTCTCTCTCTCTCTCTCTCTCTCTCTCTCTCTGTCTTTCTCTCTTAAGTAAAAGAAACACTTTGTTTTGTCTGCTACCTTTTTGAATGTGTGAGGTTTAAATTATTGGCTATTCCTCTTGGTTTAGATACCCATCATATCCTGGAATTGAACTTTATTTTGTGCATTGACAGGCTTCTTATTGGTGGGCAGGGACCTTAAGGAAATGTCTGCAGCCACATTATGTCCAGCACATAATGAGACAAAGTTGCTGGAGTGGAAAGACTTTGCCGTAGAAATGGGGTTTCTAAGGTCCAGACACCAATGGAAGGAAGGGCCTAAGAAGGAACCACGAGTGCATCTTAGATTGTCTGTAGAAGAGACTCTGGCTCATCCCAGGCTCCCTTTAAGCCATCCCTCCTTCCAGTCCATTTAGGGCACTTTTGTTTTTAGCATGTTCAGAGGGAAGGCAGAGACAGTACATTTCGAGTTCACACAGTATTTTCTGTTCTGTGGTGTGTAATAGGACACACAGGTCCCCAAACACCCAACGTTCTAGAAGCAGCAATGCATACCTTTCCTGGGCAAAGAGGTGTTGAGGTGTCCTCTTGCCCGAGGCTTTCCCCAGCTCCCCAAAGCCTGGCAGCATTTAAAACAGGTCAGAGGAGCCGTGTGTGCACACACAGGTCAGGAATAGAACTGCATATTCAATACAGATCATCATGTTAAATTTTAATTTTAGATGAGCAATGAATAGATTTTTAAGGCAATTATGTGCCATGCAGTATATAGCTCATGCAATAGTTGAGAAATTTGGAATTTCCATTTTGGAAATTCTATTGTAGATAGCTTGAAATAGCTTAAAAAGTTTGCCATATGGGTTACCTGTTATTTACTGTTGGCTTTTATTTGTGTTTTCTTTTCTGTTCAAGGTTTTTTTTTGTGTGTGTGTGAGTTGTTGTTTGTTGTTTTTTGTTCTTTTATTTTTTTAATTTTGGCAGAGTCTCATGTAACCCAGGATGACCTCAAATTAGATACTGTGGTCCTTTGAATAGGTATGACCCTCACAGATTTGTGTGTTTGAATGCATGGCCACAGGAAGTGACACTATTAGGAAATGTGGTCTTATTGGAGGAGGTGTGGCCTTGTTGGAGGAAGTGTGTCATTGTGGGGCGGGGCTTCGAGGACTCCTATGCTCAGGTTCCACCCAGTGTGGAATCTGGTCTCTTCCTGGCTGCCTTCTGATCAAGAAGTAGAACTCTCAGCTCCTCCTTCTGCACCATGCCTGCCTGGACACTTTGATGTGCCTGGCTTCATGCCATGTTGATAATGGACTAAACCTCTGAAACTGTAAGCCAGTCACAAGTAAATGCTTTCCTTTATAAGAGTTGTCTTGGTCACGGTGTCTCTTTACAGAAAAAACAAACAAACAAACAAACAAACAACCCAAACTAAGACAGTTCTATAGTTGAAACTGGCCTTGAACTCTTGATCATTGTGCCTACCTTCTTAGTGTTGGGATTAAGGTGTGCACCAGCACTCCTGGCTTAAAGAAAATTCTTAACTTTTTAAAAATGTCTGCATGCATGTGAGTGTAATGTGTGTGGGATACCTATGCAACAGTATACATATGACCATCTGAGGGGGACTCTGTGGTGTCAGTTCTCTCTTTCCACCTTTATGTGGGTTCTGGGGATCAAATTCAGGTTGCCAGGTTTGTGTGGCAAGTACCTTTCCCCACCAAGTCATCTCTCCAACCCAAAAGCTCTTTTTTTTTTTTTTTTTTTTTTTTTTGCACTCTGGATTCAATCCTCACCACTTGTACCCACCTGAGAGGTCTATTAGATCGGAATGCTCAGAGGTCAGATTACATGCTCTGGTCATGGTCTTGTTCCATCATTGGCTTAACCCGGGACAAGCTTCAGTCAAGTTGCAGTGACCAAACGCAGTGATTTGTCCTTATAGTGAAAACCTACAGTGCCTAATCCCTTTTCATGCCTTCCAATACAGCACACCCATCCTATCTTTGAGAACTCCTTCAATGATACAGTTACACATTAAAACAAAACAACACCTCTTTGGTTGTGGGCTACCTTCTTCAGAGACGCAGGTGTTGATCATTTTTGTGGACTACAGCCCGCAGCTTCTAAAGTTTTCTTCTGAAGCTGGCTCATAAAACCTGCATGTGTTTGTGGGAGAAAGCAAATTTATCCCTTCATTTCCTTTCCCAAGGACTGCTTGCCTCTGGTTAAGGTTGTGGTCACACCCAAAGGAAGGAGAAGGGGTTTGAAGAAAGTGGGAGTCAGATTTTGAAAAAAAAAAAAAAGTGTTGAAATCGGGGCTAAGTGAACCACACAAAGACCAGAAATGACATCAGGAGGTAGCCCTACCTTCACTGACACCATTAACTTCCCCACAGCCTTCAGGAGATTCGTGTAACCCTGCAGACAGCTGCTCCAGCCGGCTGACCGCGCTTTCCAGTCTCTCCATCAATGCCAGCATGTCTGCCATTCTAGAAAGACACAGACACAGACACAGAGATTATGTGAGCATCCCCGAGGGGCAGCAAACTGACATCATCCCACTGAATGGTCGGAGAGAAGGTAAATATCACAGAAGAACAGATTCCATCACATCCTGCCATGAAGATGCCTGAAACAGAAGATTCTCAGTTCAATGTTTGGTTTTTGTTTTTGTTTTCTTTCGTTTGTTTGTTTGCTGAGTGAAGATCTCTCTATGTAGACCTGGCTGTTCTAGAACTCACTATGTAGAGCAGGCAGACCTCAAAGTCACAGAGATCCACCTGCCTCTGCTTCCTCAGTGCTAGGATTAAAGGCGTGTGCCTTCATCATACCGTGCCTGGAATGACTTTTTAAAAAACAGAGTATAAAACCTTAGATGCAAGCATTACATAGCTTCCCACTTTTTCCAGCTTTTGGGAATAATTCCTGTTATTCCAGCGTTGCTGCCTGATGCCAGTTTGTATAGCACTTACCTAAAAGCCACAGACATATAACCCCAAATTAATATCACAAATGCTTACGAGGCTGAGTGGTGGGAACTACCACTTAATTTTAACTAGTTCCAGTCACTGTGTTAAATCGTGATTACCCAGGGCAACTCTAAACCCACCAATAATCCTTGCTCACCTAATTGTATGGAATTGTGAGTTTCTAGAATTGAGTATTGTTCATCAGGCAGGGAGATACCATCACCTCTGGGTATTAATTATTATCAGTCTGTTTCCATGTTTCTGTTGTGAAATTATCTTCAGTTATAATGATTCTGAATTGCGGAGGTTTTAATTTAAAATATTAAAGGTGGTTATTTTCCTTGTGGAGGCTGCTGATTACTTTTAGGCGGGCATGTTAGTGTTGGCTGGGCTGGAGGTCGGAGGCTGGATCTTTAGTTATCTGTTACTCAGACTCGAGAAGAGAAGGAAGCTGATTGAGGCATTGGGGATGAAGAAGGGAGCACACTTCCACCATTTTCTGGTGGAAACATTAAACATTAAACATTAAAACATATTTAATTAACCAAGTATGTAGGTCACATGACTAATCCTGGACCTTACAACAGAGTCCTCTGTGAACGGAACCCAGTTAACTTAGTCCTATCTGTGAGCTGTATCTCTAGATACTTACTAATGACTGCCTTTGGTGGAAATCAGTCAGTGACCCCAAAGAGAATAAAACATGCCTGCTTTAGCCAGAGCCTGTGGTTTCTTCCACTCTCAGGAACTTTGCAGGCATCATTCTGAGCATAGGAGGGGCAGCATGCTTCCGAATCCCAGACACAGCTGCCCTGGAGCATGGGTGAGCTGTGTCATCCTGGGATGTGTGGATATTTCAGATTTCTCCCGTAAGCCAGGAGAATGTGAGCCTCTGCATTTTTTCAGCTTAAGTATGATTATAACAGGTCACCACGGTTTCCAAACGCAAGGTTAACCACATCTAACCACGAGCCTGGCTTTGTACTTCAGCATCCAAGCAAGTATCAGTAGTCAGAGATGGACGCAGAACTCGTGGTCTATTTTGGAAACCCATCGCTCTGGAAGCTGCCGGCGGCAGCTCTCTCAAAATATGGAGCAATACTCTCTGCACAGCTGAATCCAGCATCTAATCCCAAGGGGCTGCAAAATTAGAAGTTACTCAGCTATTCTTTTCCTCTTCACGTCAGAGCTTCTGATTCCATTGCAGTTGAAGGGGGTGGGGGGTGGGAAAGGAAGGAGGGAGTTAATTGAATCCTTTACATAATCTTCTTGCAGGGGAACCGGGTATCTCTTAGGTGGGTGATGGCCATTTGATGAAAGACCCTCCAATCTTTTAATAGCTGCCCATCTGTTGAGTTATCTTGGTTCCCTGTTAGTCACTCGCCAAACATTATCACCATGGACCTAGTCTCTGATAGCAGGGAAATGCATCTGCTTTGTTAGCCAGCTTCTCAAACCACCTCTGGCTCTCCCCCCACCGGGGCAAGCTGTTTTGGGAGAGCCTGTTAAATTTCACACTTGGGACTGCCTTCTCAGCCTGAGGCTTAATCAGACTCCTCAACTGGTTCCAGTCTCAAGCTATCTAATAGTGAGTGTCACACACACGTTGAAAGACAGCAGGACTCAGCCTATCAACTTCAGGGCGAGGCAGATTGCTGTGGAATGTGGTCTAAAAGCCACTCAGATGCCACTTCATATAAAATCAGTAAGTCTTGTCACAGCCTCTAATGAGACCAAAACAGGGCATGAGGAGACTACAAGGATACCTCTAGGTTTAAAATTTAGGAGCACCCTGTAAGAGACACTTAACAGCAAACAAAAGAAAGGAGACACTGGGGTCCACATTAGCTTGCCCAGGGTGACTGATGGAGTCTGAGGCAGCCATGTACTCTCCTCAAACTTTCTCAGTCTCTCTACATTTGACCTCAGCTGCTGTACAGACCTTCAAGACTAAGCATAGCCAGAGAGTCTCCACATTCCAGCCCATTTGCCTTGGCATTTCAAAACACATCTTGCCAACTTTTGACAGGAGCTGGGAATTAAGGAGGCTCAGGAGAGGGAGGCATTGAGTTGTTGCCATGGCTGATGGGAACTTGAGGGTCTGGTGAGGAATGCAGTCTGAGAAAGGGAGACATACAGGAGAGTTTGGACAGGAGGTCAGTGGAACAGGGTGAGGGGGCAAATTAGCTAGGTGACAGATAGTCTAAGAATCAGAAGTGGAACAGGAGGCCAGATTTACAACCGAAGACTCAAGAGTCTGGGTCAGATGGTGTAGCTCAAACATGTCTTTCCAAAATTCTAGCCACCCTGTTCCTGTAGAAGGGATCCTATAGGTGAGTCTCTACTGCCTATAGCACATCAGACCAGAGGAAAACGTGGTCACATTCTTACATTTTACACTTTTACATTTTTAACAATTAAATTAATTACTATTTATGGATGTTTTGCCTGCATGTATGTCTATGTACCATGTGCGTGCCTGATGCCCACAGAGGCTAGAAGAGGTCATTGGACCACCTAGGACTGGAGTTGCAGACATCTGTGAGTTTCCACGGGAGTGCCAAGACGAACGCAAGCCCTTGGGAAGAGCAGCCAGTGCTCTTAACCACTGAGCTGTTCTTCCATCCCCTTGAAGATTTGTTTTAAGGAACTGTATGTGAGGGTCATTTATGTCTTAAAACAAGGACAAACAAACAAAACAGAGCCTCAATAGGTAGACCTGGTTGGCCTGGGAATCTTCACGTAGACCAGGCTGGTCTTCAGCTAGCTCTGTAGCCAAGTCTGGCTTTGATCAGCTAATGTTCCACCTCCTGAAGTTACTACAAACACGCACCACTTTGCCCACACTTGACATCGATCTTAATTCCTTGTGTATGAATTTTTGAAGTATCTCTTGAGGTTAATTATGATGGGAAACCCACCTTAATGTGTCATTACTTTTCTTATTTAAAACTTCCCCTTCGCTTTTTCTTTACCATCCCCGCCCCTCCCCCCCCATCTCTGTTTTCTCTTTTAGATGACATAGCACAATTACAGGACACAGTATGGGAACTCAGTATTATGTTATGATTGAATCAGTATAGTTAGCCTTTCCATCCACTTACACAGCAATCCTGTGTGTGTGTGTGTGTGTGTGTGTGTGTGTGTACATGAGCGTACATGTGTGTATCTTCAAGCTCCCCTCTTAGTTCTTTATGAATTATATAATAGGTTGTGGTAATATATAGTTACTGTACTGTGTTACAGAACACTGAAACTTACTGTTCCTCAGACATGTCTGTACCCATTACACCACAACTCCCTTTCCCTCCCCAACTCTCTCTAGCTTCTTTCTAGTCACCAACATTCAGCTCTCTCCTTCTTCGATATCAGTATTTTTAGGTCCCACATGGGTCTGAGAACATGGGGTTTTGTCTTGGGGTGTCTGGATTATTTCACTTGTTATCATTTCTTCCTATCCCATCCATTTTGGCACGGGCGATGGGTCTTTACTCATTTAATAGCTGAATAATAGTCCTGGAGTATATGCCTACTCCTCGATTCCTTCATTCAGTCGCCTATAAATATGTGCCTTTGTTGACTTCACATGTCACCTCATTTTCCTTTTGTAAAGTTTAACTTTTGCCTTTATCAAGGTAGGAGGTTCACAGAATCCAAAGGGTATCTTGTGATGTATATACCGTAGACTGTTTAGCCCATGTTAAACTAATCCACATCTTCACATACTTATTTCATCATGGCAGAAATACGATTTTTCTTCCACCTTTCTGTAAAACTTAGTATGCAATTCTTACAAAAATACAATAGCTTCCAGTTTGTATCTTTTCATTTGGAGAGATAATCATTTTCAAATCACTCTGGCAATATTTTTCAGAGAATTATCTCTTCATCTCCAAGTAATATGATTTCATCATAATCTTGTCTGGTGTTCTTCCATTTTAAGGCATTATCCATTGAGTTCCACCAGAGCACATCTGTATGTTAAATTTATTTATCTATTTGTTTGGGACAGGTTCTCACTCTATAACCCAGGCTTGCCTAGCAATCACAACATAGTCCAAGATGGCTTCCAATTCTCAATCTTCCTGTCTCTCTGCTTCCCTAAGATTGTGACTGCAGGTGTGTATCAGCCTTCGAAGCCTACACAGTTCCCCGTGTCTCATCTTTTTAATGGTGTGCTGTTACAATTCATGGCGAGTCACATCTGACTTCTAAGGGCCACTCTGATTATCTGCTGGCTCATCTAGTTTCTTAAAGCTATTTTTAACAGTGTCTTGGTTTTTCATTTTTTTGTTTTCTCGCTCCTTTTTTCACTTTATCCTTTCCTTTCCTTTTTGTTCTTTGTCTTCTGAGACAAGAGTCTTGTTATGTAGCCCAGGCTAGCCTCAAACTTTGGGTCCTCTTCCTTAGTTTCCTGAGAACTGAGTTTATAGGTGTGTGCCACCACTTCTGGCTAGCTCTTGGTTTTGTAGGAGCTTAAAAAAAAGACCCATCTTTCTGCTCTTCTTCCAGCTGTGTGAGTCTCCACTCAGCAGAGCCCAGCACAGTGGACAGTCTCCATGTGTTTCTTCCAGGGTGATCCTTCTCTCATCTGGATGATGGCTCTGTAGCCACGTTGTTCATCTGTGACCTGGCATCTGGTGTCACCTTCTTCTATGATATTCCTTCCTATCTTCCTATGCTGTATGGTATCTTTGTCTTGAGTTTATAAATTAAAAAAAACAAAAACAAAAACAAAAAACCTAGGGTTCAAATTTTTCCCATAACCCTTGTGTGCTCTCCCATTGACTTTATTCCAACAATAAAGAGACCTAGAATAAAGACATATTTCCTATAACCAGTGTGTGCTCTCCTTTTGACTGTATTGTAACAACAAAGAGACCCAGAATAAAGAACTATTTCCTGTAACCAGTATGTGCTGTCCCATAGACTGTATTGCAACAACAGAGACCCAGAACAAAGAAACATTTTCCTAGGAGAAAAGATCAGTACTGCTGTTTTCTCTTCCTAATCCTTTTGAAGAGCCCATTCTCAAAGTACTGATACTTTGTCCCTAATACGGTCAGATTCTGTGTCTACTACGGTGCAGTCCATGTGTAAAACACCTAAAGAGAATGCATTCCTGTGTGCTTTTTCCATTTCAAATCCCCGTAAAAGGAGAGGTCTACACACTTATGGGCATTTCACAGAGTTTGTTCTCACGTTCAGCTGGGAAAGCACAGAGGGATTTTGAGGTTGGAATTGGTTCTCTGGCTCTTGTTAGCTGGGGCATTGTGATGGTTCATCTTTATGGTGAATTCGATGGATTTGGAATCATCTAGAAGATACAACTCTTGCCATGTCTGAGCAGTAAAGGCTCATTCTGATATGGCTGAGTCTTGAGCTGAATAAAAGGGAAAAAGATGCTGAGTACCAGAGGTCCTCTCCCCCTGCTTCCTGACCCGTCCACATGTAACAAGCTGCCTCACACACCTACTGCCATGCCTCTCACAATGGTGATCTGTCCTCACTCAAACCACTAGCCAAAATAAGGCCTTCCTCCTGTAAGTGCTTTCTATCAGCTATTTTATAGCAGCAGTGAGGAAAGTAACTAAAAAAAGGAGCTCTGGGGGAATGTACTTAACATTGGTTACTATGTCAGTACCCATTTATAGGTGTGCTGGAAACAAACACACAGACCCTGGAACATAGACAGATGAACAGGCTAGCCAAGGTTAGTAAGACAGTCCATATCTTAGCCGGAAGAGTTACAATATATGTTACAATTTATTACAAGAGTTACAATATGTGTGGTGTTAAGGGATCAATGAGAAAGTGTGGCTAATGGAGGAGATTTTAAAAAATATTTTTTTTCCTGTCCCTTTACTTATTCTTCTAATATTTATCCCATACAGGTCTATACAAGGTCTGATCCTGCTTAGCTCTGAGAGCACAGAACATCAGGCATCTTCAGATTGGTAAGGCTGAAGACTTCTTCCAATATTAAAAAAAAAAAATGTTTCGGACCTATTTCTTTTATTTTATATAGATGAGCCTTTTGTCTGTATGTATGTATGTACATCATGTGCATCCAATGCCCGTGTAAGTGAGAAGAGGGTTTCAGACTTCCTGGAACTGGAGTTACAGATAGCTGTAAACCATCATGTGGGTGCTGGGAATTGAACTCAGAACCTCTGGAAGAGCAGCAATTGATTTAAACTGCTGAGCCATCTCTCTAGCCCCTTCTTCTGACATTTCTATACAAGATTTTCTCTATTGATGTGTATTGATTACCATAAAATGAAAGGCTTGCCATGTGACTGGATTTTTCATCACACATTTTCCTAATAAATATTTTTCACAATGACTCTTTAACATTTAAGTAATCCTTCACAGGGACTGAGGATATGGCTCAGTAGGTAAAGTATATGCCTTGCAAACACATGGTGAATTAAGTCCTCAAAACCTATGTAAAAAAATCCAGGTGTGCTGGGTGGTACGCGCTTGTAATCTCAGTTCTAGAGAGTTGGGACCAGGCTGGTTCCCAGGATTTATTGACTAGATAGAGTTCTAGGCCAATGAGAGACTTTGTCTCAAAAAAAAAAAAAAATAGTGTGTGACATCTGAGGAATGGCACCAGAGATTGTCCCCTGACATCCAAATGCACCTGTACAAGTGTGTATCTGCACACAGGAACACACAGAGAAACACACACACATAGGAACATACAGATACACAGAAGAAAACACAGGAGCACACACACACACACACAAAGGAATACACATGCAGGAACACACACAGAGACATACGCACAGACATAATACAGACATACACACAGACATAATACAGACATACACATAGGAATACACACACACACACACACACACACACACACACACACACACACAGCACAAAGAAGTCAAGCAAGGATAATTTGGGAAAAGAACCCTCCATCTTCCCCCACAGCTCACCCAAGTTGTCTCTGCTTAGTGGAGAAGGGTCTGTTGAGCCTTCCCTCCACTCATTCCCACCAGTGCTAAGGACAGCTGTCATGGTTGCTCTGAACACTGCTACCCCACAGCAACATGCAAATGGTGTGAGCCCAGAAGAACTGGTCTATGTGTCCAGTTTGCATCCTTAGCAGCTGTAAGATACCCTGCCCAACAAACACAGCCCTTGTGCTGACTTTTCCCTTAGCACATGTCCACCCTGCCTCCCAAGGACCCGGGCAGCATGCTTTGCCTGAGCTGAGGCTGAGCTTGCTTTTCTCCGTCCTCCCACTAAGTCCAGCATGGTGCCATAGACCTAGAGAAGTCTATAAATATTTTTGATTGACTAATGAATTGGCTTCCATTCGCTGCTTTTTGCTTGCTGCCTACTCTCTGGCACAGTCCCAGATCAGGCTGGAAGCCAGATTTTTCACAGGAGAAATTTCCATTTCAAAGTGGGTGCAAGATTAGTCTTTCCTGGGTGGAACCACAGTGGCTTCCATGATTAAATGTATATGTTTGCTCTCACCAAAGGCAAACATCTTTTTTTTTTTTCCTTTAGGATATCAATAAAAAAAAAATACATATAGTTTATGTTGTTCAAAGAGTTTTGTAAAATCTTCACAGCAAATTTTTAAAATGATTAAAGAAGGAAGTTGCTTTGGTGGTGTTTTCATGTTCATAGAGGAGAGTGAGGTCTTTAGGGTTTCCTGAAAGCCAGTTCAATGTTCCTACTCCTAGGCCAAAGATGGAGAAGCAATCATGGTGAGAGAGTCTTTAGTGATTCTCTCTCTCACACATCCTCTGTGTGTGTGTGTGTGTGTGTGTGTGTGTATGACCAGGGATGTATGTGTGTATGTGTGTGTGTGTGTGTGTGTGTTTGTGAATGTAGTAGCCAAGGGTCAACCTCAGGTGCCACCCTTCAGGAAATGTACGCTTGACTTTTGAGTGTGTTGCGGGTATGTGGTTGTGAGCCCATGTCATTTAGGAAGACAGAGGAAGTGGCTGGGTGGCTTGCTCTATCTCTCTTACTCCCTTGAGACAAGTTTTCTCAACCTGGGACTAGACTGGGAGCCAACAATGCAGTAATGCCTTGTTTCCGCCCTCCCCAGTGCTGAGGTTACAGGTGTTCTTGGCCACGCTCATCTTTTGAGTGGGATTTGAAGAAAGTCCTCAAAGCTTGCACGGCAAGCACTCTGGCTCACTAAGCCGTCCCCACAGCCCCCACATCACATTTCTGAGACAGGCTCTCTAACTTGGCCTAGAGCTCATGGGTTCCGTCTGCCTCCACCTCGCCAGCACTGGGGTAGATTACAAACATGTGCCACCCAGCCCAGCTTTTCTTCCTGGGTTCTGAGAATTAAAGTTGGGGCTTACACTTGCACAGCAAGCACCTTAGAGGCTGCATCCTCTCCCCAGCCCCCCTTGGTGGTTCCCTGAAACATGGTCAAATCCATAGGTTTCTGTGCTCCTGAACCTAAGAGTAAACAGGAAATAGACACAAAGTAGTAGGAAGCTGAAGACTGTAGTGGGATATTTTTCCTGAAAGTTGGGAGGAGCTAAGGTGGGAGGAGTAAGGAGAGGAAGATGAGGAGTAAGTAGAGAAAGAGAAGGAAGAGGAGGAGCTAGGGGAGAGAGACCAGAGAGAGGGGAACATGGAAGCTGATGTGCGTGTGTCTCTAGCAATCAAAGGTAGTTGCTATATCTAGGTTGGGTTACACCTCTGATTGTGTGGGCATCTTGTTACTGAGCATTACCAAACATAGAAAGCCTTTGGGTAATCTAAGCATTAGAGTCTCATTTGTGCCAAGCCCACGTGGATGGTGGGATGGTCTGGGCTAAGCCCAGCCTTGTGGAGACAGTGTGGAAGATTGGCAAAGCCATTTCCCACACTGGCATCTTGTGGGTGGCAGGGCCAATGTCTCTGACCGCCTGAGTGGACGACCCAAGCTAAACAGTGGCAATATGCTGCCTGTGCTCCTGGCGCAGCCCTTCCTGTCTCTTTTCCTTTTGGTATCTACCACTCACTCCTGCACTGAGCATCATTCTGTCACATCCCTGAAGCAGGAAGGGCAAATGCTCATGGACTCAAAGTCCTCAAACTGTGAGCCAAACAAGCCTTTCTTCTTTATAAACTGCGTGCCAAGGGCATTTTAAGACTATGACGTAAAGCTGACGCACAAAGCCGCCATTCTTCTTCTTACTTCAAAGAAGATTCGGTGATATAATCAAAACAAAGATTAGAGAGTTATGTCAGTGAGGGAAAGGGCATGCTAAAATTTTTATAAAACTATAGAAAATATCCCGAGATCCTGGGTAACCTAGGAGTTCATCTGCTGCCTCGGCTACTATCCCACTGATGAGCGAGAAGGTAGACTTTCCAGTGAGACTTTCCAATGCTACATCTATCTCCTACAGTACCCCTTGAGGTCTAGAGAGACCCCCAGCAACACGGAGATAGCTCAGCCCTTTTTGGACGCGAGTTATCCTATTCTCCATCCTTCTTGTGGTGGTGCTGCTGTGCTCCAAGAATCCTGGCACCACTGGTCTCATCCCCCAACCAAGTCTTCCAGGGCCCTTCACCCCCCTTAGGGTATGGACTTCCTGTTTTCTCCACCAATGCTGAGCAGAGCACAGAGTACATACAGTGATTATCTCGCCAGTTCACATTTCCTCCTTGGGACAGGTTCAGTCACCCAAATCAATGCCTGTTGGTTTATAGAGTAAGCCATTCTTTGAACTGGGACCTCTGGCTATAAGATGCTAAGTTCTGTCATGTGATACAGCGGGGTGGGGGTGGGGAAGCATCACAGGGATCAGAGAATCCTTTAGACACAGTCCCTTTATCGGCAACCCACCTACCTATGGAAATCTGGTGGATGATTAACTGTGCTTCGAAACTAATGTCCCTGAAATAGCTGGAAGCCAGGAGTTCTTCATAGAGTAAGAGGAACTATAAGAAAATTCTAGACCTAAAATAAAACAAACCCTACAATAACAAAAGACAAAAGTCCATTGGGTAAGCTTGACGGCAGGATGGAGATGGCCAAGGACGGTACCTTGAACTTGATACAGATCCTGTTTAATATGAAGAACAGAAGGAACAAGACATTGAAGAAAAAGAAAGGAGTTTGAGAGATCTGTAGGAGGACACTAAGGGTCTAATATGAGTGTGACTGAAGTCCTGTGAGAGGAGAAAGAGGCTGAGGTAGAAAGCCTAATTTTTGAAACAAGAGCACCCAGTCCTGGTGGCTCACATATGTAATTATAGAGTTGGGAGGCAAGCTGAGGCAGGAGGATAACTATTTATTTTGAGGCTACCTTAGATTACATAGTGAGTTCCAAACCAGCCTGGACTGCAGAATCTCAAGACAGAAAAAAAAAAAAAAAAAAAAAAAAAAAAAAAAAAAGAAAAAGAAAAAAAAAAAAGAAAAAAGAAAAATGGGGAAAGAAAAAATTCACTAAATATTTTACAAACTTAGAATGGAAGACAAATTTATAGTTCTGAATGCACACACACACGCACACACACACACACACACACACACACACACACACACACACACAAACTGAGTCCCTCCAGAGAGAAGAAAAATAAAGATAAACAAGTGAATAAATAATTGCCAAGGGAGAAAAGGAAGGAGGGAAGAATGTGTGACGAACTATGATGATTGCTCTTTGAGAGGTGTAAGAAACACCAAGACTGTTAGTTGTTAAATATCTCCCTTAAATCAGCAGCAAAAGGGGTTAATCAGTACATGGTTCAGTCACAGTGAAAGATGTCCTCATAGTAACACGCCTGCTGAAAACACATTATTAATGAACAACACGTAAACAAGCCCGCCTCCAAGCAGTCACAAACCTCCATTTGTAACTCTGTAAAACTTCATTTTCTCACTAAACTTATGTTTCGGTTCTGTTTGTCCTACAAGGGATTGTTTTAATTTTCTATATGCTCTGTTTTAATGTCTCCTACTGGGTACCTGACCATAGTTTGCTGTATCAAAAATAATGGCATGAAGGAAGGAGAGATGGCTCAGGGGTTCAGGCATTGGATGCTCTTCTAGAGGACCCAGGTTTGAGTCCCAGCACCCACGTAGCAGCTCACAAACATTTGAACTCCAATCCCAGAGGATCTGATGCTCTCTCTTGGCCTTTTTGGACACTGTAAGCACACTGTAAGCAGACAGAGCACAGATCCATGTAGGCAAAATACCCACATGCATAAAATGAAATAATTTTAAAAAGCTACGTAAGCTTAAATGTTTATTAAATGATCAAAATGTTTTTAAAAATTTCTTCTGACATCATTGTTGCTATTACATGACATCTTTGTCCCTAGTATGTGATATTACTGTTGCTATTATATGACATCATTGTCCCTAGTGACACCATTGTTGCTATTATATGACATCATTGCCCCTAGTATGTGACATCATTGTTGTTATTATAATTCCTACAATCCAACTTCTCAAAAACAACCCACAAACACTACAGATTTTGGCACGTGATTACTAAATATAATTCAAAAGTATTTTTGGGAAATCCACCTCTTTTGATAAGTTTGATTATCTATTTTATGACTATGTATGAGTGGACCTATTATTAAAGTGAGGAAGTCAAAGCAGCAATTTTGTTTGTTTGTTTTTCCATCAATGTAATACTTAAATAAAGAGTTGGGAACAGATGAGAAATGTTGTTACCGAATGTCACTCAAAACCTCTCCCAGGAGACATGAGAAGCATGTCAGGGTGGTAAAATATTAAAAATATTTGAATCATCAGTGTCAGGATAAATAGGGACATATAAGTCTAGTAAATACTGTAACTATTCTTCCTTCTAGGTTATTTCAGCTGCCCCTTATTTTTTTTTTATTTTAGGTTATTTTATATCTTTGTAGATGCAGAAGTTAACTTGCTAAACAAAAGATAGTAGGAACAATTGCAACAATGTACTTATTGGTTACAGATTCGTAAAAACAAGTGCATCACCAACACTTTTCCCCTGGGAAGTTCCTGTGGCCTCCCCTGCCTATGGAAGATGTGAGTTTTACATTATGAAAAATAAAACCATTCTTGCATTATGAATCACATCTTTTAAACTGCCCAAAAGATCTTTCTGGTTATTTAAGGAGCTTATAAGTGTTCAGTATTATTTGTGTGATAGTTGCTTTTTTATTCTTAAGTTCACCTTTTGACGTCACTGTACAACTGTCTAGCTTTAAGATTTGCATCAGTTTTACTTATTTTTTTTTTTTTTACATCAGTTGATCAGGTGTGCAAGCTGCAGCATGTCTGCGGGACACAGAGGACAGCTTTCGTGAGTTGCTTCTCCCTCGCCATGTGGATTCCAAACATGGAACTGAGGTCCCCAGGATTGGTGGTAAACACCTTTATTCACCAGTGAGCCACCCCGGCTACATTGTTTTTGAAGAAAGCCGTAGAGCACACATGATGCATAGATATGAGGATCCCCATGTTGGAATAAGAATCACTCAATATTCCCATCCATAAAACTAAGCAAACATTCACAAATGCAGCTCTTTTCCTCTTCCTGCCCACTAGGTTTCCACATCCCTGAACAGAACTAGTTACTAAAACGGGTCAGAGATAGAACTCCTACTAACATGGATATTAAGATGAGCAATTAGAAAGCTTCTCATAAGAGGAGAAGAGGATTATGGGAAATAAGATGAGATGGTGCGACTGTCTCCATCGCAGGCCCACCAGCAGGAAGATTCATCTTGGGAAAAAGTACATATGGACGATGACGAGAATTCAGATGTTTATTCTTTTAAAACACCCATGCTTGGGACCTTAAGGAAGATTTCTCTGCATGTGGTCCAGGTGCACAGTTTGAGGACTGCTAAAATAAGAATCATAAAGACAAGTTTCCCTCTACAGTGTTGACGTGATTTCTACTTATAAAGCCCAAATTGAAATTGAATTTTTCACTGGAGCTTTGTCAGGATTCAGGGCTTTTAGGAGGTGATTATGTTACAAGGTAGGGGGCACACTCATGACCAAAGGGTGTGGGGGAATCCTCGTGACCAGAGTGTATGGGGCATGCTCATGATAGATGGATATTTTTTGAGATTGGTTTAAGTCTTGGGGAATGAAGTCTTGAGGGACAAGGTTAGTCCCTCACATGCTTAGCCACACCCCTGCCCACTTCTATATTATTCACTGACACAGCATGAAGTCTTTGTTGGGTGTAACCACCTGGTCCCAAGTACCCTGCAACAAGGTCTATGAGTCAAAACAATCTCTTTTCTTCATTACTTACTCAGCCTCAGATATTTTAAAACAGTGGCACAAAATGCACTAAGAAACACCCCTAATTCTATCCTATCTGAGGGTCTTTCGATTTAGCAAGTCTCATTTGAACATTTTTAGTTACTAAAGTCGTTTAACTAGGTCATCACTCACTCTCCCTTTAGAAAGACACTGGAGGAATCAGAGTCCTATTCAAGAGACCATTCTGAAGACAGAATGCAGGACATGAAGGGATGTCCAGAGCAGGAACTTGGGAAGCTCTCAAGTATCCATCAATTCCCAAAGGTTCAACTCCAAACACAAGTAGTTGTAGAGTACACAACTCAACATATGGATTTTCAACAACAAATAACAATGGTTTCCAAACTGATGTTTCAATAGAAGCTGGTGCAGAGAAGATGCCTATTTAACTCGTTTGTGGAAAATCGAATTGGCCCCTTGCAATGGTGACTACTGAGTGTGTCAGTCTGACTGGGTATGGTGGCATCATCTAGGAGACAAATCTCCTGATACATCTCTGAGGGAGTTTCTAGATTGGGTTAAGTGAGGAAGAAAGACTCACCGTCAATGTGGTTGGTACCACCGAGGAGGCTGCGGTTTTAGACTGACTAAAAGAAAGCCCACTGAGCACCGACATTGATCTCTCCTAGCCTCCCAGCTGGGTGAGCAATGTGACCATCTCTTCCCACTGTGCTGTCCTCACCTCAATAAGCTGAATCCTTAAACTGTGATCCAAGTAAAATCTTTCTTAAGTTGTATCATTTGGTTATTTTGTTACAGAGTTTTAAGACTAGGGGAGTCTTGTGTTTGTATTTGGGAGTAGAGAGAAAAAAAAATACAAAAACTACAGTTAGTTTTCTTGATGTGGCCCCAGCCTGATTGATTCCTGTTGCTAGATAGTGAAAAGAAGTTTATCTCATATGAACCAGAGAGTCAACTGTGAATAGAAGCCAAACAGAAAAGAAGATAGGGAATTGGGATACCATCTCAAGTACAGAGCCTTTGCAAGCACACCAAGCTGAGATAACAGCTTCTTCTATTCAGCGACGTTCATTCTTGACCCCAGTGACAGCCTACCAGTCACTCAGCAGAGCAAATAAATCTCCAGCGAATCCCAGAATGTCTCCGGATTCCTGCGTGCTATCACACGAGTAATGCACGATTTTCTCTCCAAATTAAGAGAGGTTTTTTTTTTTTTTTTTTTTTTTTTTTTTTTGATAATCTCAGTTTGTTTACAGCATGGACTTTAAATTCTGAGCAGCTGGAGGCCCACAGGAGCCTCAAACTTTCCCTGACTTATCCTGCCATCCGGCAGGTGTGAAAGTTTAAAAAGCAAGGCCAGTCTCTCCTTCTCTGCTCATTTGAGAGGTCAGCACAAAGCCAGGACTGTTAGATGTACATCTAGTTTGTAGCTAGCGTACCCGAAAACTGCTCAAAAAGAAGCAAAGGCTCTCCTTCTGGTTCTGCAACTTCGCTGTCTCTTCTTATGCAGGACTGAATAGTGAAAAGGGGTGGGGGAAACCCTGTCAAATAATTTCTTAGTGAAAGAAGCCATGCTTTTCCCAAGTAAGAAAACAATTTATAGAGAAAAATATAAAGCAATCTCCCCCTCCCCCCAGTCGTAAACCTCATATAACAAAAGGCCAGTCTTAGGGGACTGCACTCACTTATGTGCTGAGATGTCTCCTCACCGCCATTTGAGAATCGCAATGTTGAAATGTTTCTTTATTTCAGTTCTTATGATTAGACTTTAAATAGATTGAAAGCCAGTATCTTGGTATTAGCTTGGGCTGGAGGAAAAAAATAAACTGGGCATATGTGTCAGTGGCACGCCACTAAAATTTGTAGCACAGGGCTGGCTGGGGAGATAACTTAGTTCACAAAATGCACAGTTTGGAAGCATTAGAACCTGAGCCCAGCATGTTCAGAACCTATGTCAAAAATCCAAACGTGATGCCAGGCACTTGTAATCTCAGAGTTGGCAAGACAGAGCCAGGTGGGTCCCTGAAGCTACCTGACCAGCCTGCCTAGCCTAGTGAGTGGGTAAAGTTCCAGGCCAATGAGAAACCCTGTCTCACACAAAATATGAATGCTGTTTAAAAACAATATCTGAGGCTTCTGTTTGTCTTCCGAATTTGCATGTGGTTTGTACACATATGTGAATGTTGGGGGTTGGTCTGGTGCTGCATATACAAATGCTAACTTCTGAACCCCAAGATCTGGTTGCCTTCAGACAAGTGAATTCTCACATATACTGGCCTTTGTTGTGTAAACCTTGCTTTCCTATTTAAAGCTATTTTCTGAAAAAAAGTGGCTACAGCCAATTACTAGAGAGAATAGAGGTAGGTGGGGCTTCAGTTATTGGGCTAGAAGTCACAGGGAGGGTCCATGAGGAGAAGAAGAGAGAAGAGGGAAAAGAAGAGAATGAGAAGGATGATGAAGAAGAAGAAAGATGAGAGAGAACAGGAGGCCTCCATTAGACACAATGGACCAGGAGCATGTGGCCAAGTAAAATGGCCCCCAAGGACAGACAGAAGGAGCAAAAATAACCCGGATGAAACTCAGACTGCAAGTACTTGGAGCTCAGCTGAGAAGTAGCCAGTCTAGCATTGAAAAAACAGATTAGGGGTAATTTGCCCAATAATTTTGCTAAAGCTGAATAAATAAATCTTAGTCCCAGTCTCATTCATTTGGAAGATAGCCGGGGACAGGGATAAATATTTTACACTACATGTGAACATGTACCACACACACACACACACACACACACACACACACACACACACACTGTACACAGTCACTCATATGGAAACGGTCTCCAAAACAGCATTCTTGGTAAAGGGGAATCTGGGAAACAGCCTGTAGACTGAAGAAGGACCACAGGGATTAAGAAACATTTGTCGAAGATCCCAATGTGACAATACAGGTTACTCTTAAAAGGGTAAGGATGAGTTTTAAGAAAATGAGACTCAGCAGGCTGTGCTAGCACACACCTGCAAAGCCAGTTTTTGGGAGACAGAGGCAGGGGGATCACGAGTTCAAGGCCAGTCTCAACTCCATAGGGACTGCAAACCTACCCTAGGGTACCTGAGAAGCTGTCTCAAAAAACCAACAAATAAGAACAAAACAACCAGCCAACCAACGAATGAACAGAAAGCGACGGAGAAGAAAACTGTGAGACTATGTTTAAAATAGACAAAAGACTAAAAGGATCTCTAAGAGAGTTGTTTGGGATCTCACGCTAGGTCAATTCAACTATTTTGATAACACTCGCAGATTTGGGCAACTATCACTGATTTTAGAACCTTTCATCAGCTCAAAAAAAAAGCTGGGCCATGGAGAAAAAGGAGAGAAAAATCTGTGAGGAACAAATATCCCTGGGGTTGGCGGAGCTGCTGTGAAACACAGCCCTCTGGACAGGACAAGATGGCTCTACTCATGTACTCATGGCAGCCGTGGTTGTTGAACAAGGTGGAGGCGGTCTTCATTCTAGCATGAGGCCCTATTCCTAACTGAGAAGCTATTGACAGTGGATGGCTCCGAGAGGGAAGGAAAGTCAGTTTTCCTTAAGGCAGGAGTGAAAGGTGAATGCGGTCAAATACATTGCAATCATATATGAAATTTTTAAGAAGTAATAAAAAATATTATATTTAAAAATGAACTGAGAAGCCAGTGGCAATGTCCCACAGCCTTTATCCCAGCATTGGAGGCACAGGTAGGTGGATCTCTGAGTTCAAGGCTAGCCTGGTCTACAAAGGAAGTTCCGGGACAGCCAGAGCTATGCAGAGAAACCTTGTCTCAAAAAACCCATAAAATAGAAGACACGCCGTACTCTATTCACCTCCCCATCCTAATCAATAGTAACTGATCCATCTGTCCATAAAGATTTCTTGGAAACAGTTCCCCAGGAGTGGATTCATGCATTATGTGGTCTTTTGTGACTGGCTTCTTTCACTTAGCAGGGTGCTATCAAGGTTCATACATGTAGCATTGTCATAGTACAGCACCCCTTTCTGTGTGCACACATAAGTACACACAGAAGTCAGAGGTCAATGTCAGATGTCTTCCTCATTCACTATCCACTTTTTTTTTTTTTTGAGACAGGGTCTCTCACTATATCTGCTTCCCCACTGCTGGGATTCCATGCACAAGCCACTTCTCCAGGTTTTTATGTGGGTGCTGAGGTTCAAAGTCAAGTTTTCATGACTGAGCAGCAAGCACTGGGCCACTTCCCCAGCTCTGCCTTTCTTTTTGATCTATCCCATTGCACGGATGGATCATATCAGTACATGGGCTTCCCCCACTCCCCGAGGTGTTTCCATCTCTCAGCTGTTAGCACCAGTGAGCCTTGGTGTGTATAGCTTTTCTGGTTCCTTTTTAAATTTAGTTTTTGGATGCAGGACTGAGATTTGAACCAAAGGCCTTGAGCGTGATGCACAAATGCCCTTCTGATGAGCTATACTGCCGGCCCCGTGTATAGGTGTCTTTTGCCACCACTGTTTCTGCATTTCTCTTGAATGTAGACTTACAGTGGAATTGCGAGGTCATACGGCAACTCGGCGTTTAACTGAAGGAACCAGGACTTTTAAAATTAAACACATCCTTTTATATTCCCATCAGCAGCCTTTGAGGACTGCAGTTCCTTCTCACTCTCGCCAACACTTGGGGGTGATCTGCTGTTTTAATTACAGTCACACTAGTCAGTCTGCCGTGCAATTTCACTGTGGTTTTGATTTGTAATTACCTGATGGATAAGGATGTTGGGCATTTATTTTTTATGGCTTTAATGGCCATTCATCTGTTTTCCTTGGCATGCTTTGATATTAGACTATCTTTTTATTAACAAATTAGAAAGGCTGTTTATACATTGTGGATCTGAATCTCTTGTCACATATATGATCATATATACATGGTATTATATATATATGATCACACACATATATTACATTTTGAGAATTACCTTTTCACAACTCTTTTGGTCTCAAGCCTACATCTACTCTTGACAGTAAGTTCACAGTTGCTCCCTTAAATCTGATGCTCGTAACTTACCTAGGATATTCTGATATATAATACAAAATTGATGAATCGAGGCTAAAACTAAACCTTGGAATAAAGATATATGTTAGGAGATAGTCAAAACAAAATAAAACACCATTGTGTCAAAAGAAAGTTACTGTTGTTCTTGTGAGTATTTAATTTTGGGGCATAATTCAGCAGTTGGAGAATCTAGCCATCAGAGACTCTTGCCCAAGGTGGGAAGGTGCTCTCTGCTGTCAGGAGGAGAAAAAATTCAATCAATCAATCAAACAAACAAAACAAAACTACTTCTCTTCTGTTTCCTTCAGCCCTCTTCCTCTGCACTAAGTGTGTACATGTATGTAGGCCTGTGTTTGTGTGTGTTTGTGTGTGTTTGTGTGTGCTTGCATGCCTGTGAGTATGGGTTGTGGTATGTGTGTATGTCTATGTGGTGTGTGGGTATGCTTGCATGTGTGTGAGTGCAAGTTTGTGGTGTGTGTGTGCCTGTGTGTGTGGTAGAGGAGAAAAATTGCTACTGGTGAAAATCAACTAAACTTCAAATTTCTTATCTATTAACACAATGAAACTCGATGGTTCCATTCCTCTCCATATTCTCCTCGGCCACGTTCGATTTACAAGAGCCAAGCTGAGCTGTGACTAAGCCACCCTTGAGGGTTACAAAGCCTCTTATTTACCAGCTAGCTCTTTACCCAGGAAGTTAGGGAACCCCATACTCTGTCATACCAACAAGCTAAACAATGCCTTGTGGGAAATCCTACTTCCGGCTTGCAAAACTGGTTGGTCACTGCCATTTCTCACAGTCAGCTTCTTTCTTTTTTTTCTCCTCTTCATCCTTGAGCCTCACTGGATCCTAACTTTATTAAGGATTTTCACATTTGAGGATTTGTGGAGAAATAAGTCTTTTCTTGAAAAATAAAAATAATAAAAAGAAAGGTGCAGTCTTGTCAAGATACTGTGCTCAAGCTGCAAGCGATCGATTTAATTCTTTCCACCAGTTTTCTGTATCTGCTTTCAGTCCCTAACCAGGCCGAGTTGTCTGAACTACCCGAACCCCTTCTGGCCCTCAGCAGGCTTGTATTTGAACCCCAGCAAACAGAAATCACTCCAAAGATGAGACACCACTGTTACCTTCCACAAAGTGGTCCCAGCTACGCCAGCAAGACTTCTGAGACACTTTCCTTAGGTGTGGCGGTGCCTACCAGTAATCCAGCACTCAGACGACTGAAGCAGGAGGATTGTGAGTTTGAAGTCAGCCTGGGCTAATGGCGAGTTCCTGACCAGCCTGGGCACAGAATAAGACTGCCTCACAGAAGCAAACGAGCAGACCTGTAATCTCAACTCTGAAGTAGAATGGTTGTTAACAGTTTGAGGTCAGCCTGGAGTTCATGGTGAGGCTCTGTCTACCAACAAACCAAGCAGCCAAACGAACAGGCAGTGCTCTTTCTGCAAGCAATTCTGAAAACCTAGGTTTTGTTTGCTTGTTTCTGCCTTCTCCTGACTACACAGGCAAAGACCCAAATCTTGTCTGCACAAAGTTCACCTCTACTTGGTAAACTTTTTAGACCTAATTCTAAACACACGTCCTGAACGTCCTAAAAGCACAAACTCACATAAAGAACGCCTGGATTCCGACATGACTAAATGCACAGTCTCCTTGTGGTGTTGATGTGAATAAATATTCTCATATGCATGGTGGACTATCAGCCTAAAGATGACGACAAGATTGCTGATGTCACAAACAAGCCCCTATGGGGCAGTCAGAGAGCCGCGCCGCGGGGTACCGTTTTCAGAACAGTCCCTTCAAAGCATCAGTTGCGTTTGCATTTTTTAGAAGTGACTCATGGCCTCAAGTCAGATTCTGCAGAGAAGCCAGGTCCCTTTTTTCCTTCGAGCACCTTCGGATTGAGGTAGCATTGGCAAGATCCATTTCAATGACATCCACCCTGGAACCCTTGGGAGGTTCAGAGCAGAGCAGTGGAGAGACCCCTCGAAGTTAGACCTGCCTAGGGTGCGGTGGGTGGCCCTTCAGATCAATACTCGCGGTCCTCAGCGCCAGGCGAGCAGCTGAAGCTCTGGGCTGCGCTGACCTAGATGAGGACTGCCCCCGCGCCGGGATCCCCGCATCCCAGGTCCTCACTTCCCTTGTCCTTGCATCTGGGTGGACTCAGATCCCTGAGTCCGCTTCGCCTTTCTTCCCCGCGTCCCGGACATCTCCCAACCTACCCGGGGCGCTCAACTTGCAAGCGCCGGCCTCGGGGTGCCCGGCGCCCAGGCAAGCCCCCCATTCTTCCTCCCTTCCCTCGCGCCCCCAGCCTGACCTGCTGTAGAGCCCAGGTCCGGGCTTCGGTGATGCAAAATCGGCTCCGGCCACTCGCGCCCTCCTCCCGCAGGCCCTGTGCTGCCTCCGCCTCCCCCCGCCTGCACGGGAGCCGGAGTCGGTCACGCTGCTCGCGGGGAGAGTCGCCCGCGGCTTCCGGCAGCTCCAAATACAGACGCGCACGGGAGGGGCCGGGAGCACCCAGCCGAGGGCGGGGGTGGCAAGGAAGGGAGCAGAGAGGAGGCACAGATGGGCCGTGGGAGAAGAGAGCTAGGAGGGCAGAGGCGATTGCTGGTGCAAGCAGGAAATGCCTTCGCCTCCTCTTACAGGTTTGCGAAGAAGAGTTCTGAAAAGGTCTGGCAGCCCCTGGAGGGGATTGGGGGTTGGAGGTTGGGGGATGAAGGGGATACACAGTGACCTGCACAAAGAGAGGGATTGTGGGGTAGACTCGAATGTCCTCCAACTCAAAGAAAAGGATAAAGGGGTGCAGATGTATCTATCTCTTCGGTTAGATTGCAGATATGGGACAAGTAACTTATATACAGAAACTTTAAAAAGTCATCTGATTATTTAGAAACGAATAGAACCCTGGCCAACCTACTTCAGCAACTGTTTACTGGCAGACACTGCTCCTTATTCTATATGTATGTATGGTCTATGCTTACAAAACTGGGAGCGTTTCTCCGGTTGGCATAATTAGACAGAGAGGATTGATTTTCGATTTTCATCGGAGTCTGGAATACTGGACCTGAAGCTCTTCCCTGAACGAATGTCAGAGGGAAAACTACAAACGAAAGGGAGGGGGAGAGAGAAATGTAGTACCTTATTTTCTTTTGTTTAATTTTTGAAAAAAGTGTCTCAGTACAAAGTCCTAGCTGACCTGGGACTTGCTATGTAGACCAGGCTGTTCTTAAACTCATAGACATCCTCCTGCCTCTGCCTTCAGAGTGCTGTGGTTAAGGGTGTATACCACCATGCCTGGCCCTACAGATAATCTAAAGTCAAACTTTCAAAATAGTGTGGTAAAGGGGATTCTGGTAAAGCCAATGTTCCCTATTGTCTTAGTTAGGGTTTTATTGCTGTGAACAGACACCATGACCACAGCAACTCTTATAAAAGAAAATATTTAATTGTGGGCATCAGTTCAGACAATTAGTCCGTTATAATCATGGCATGAAGCCTGGTGGCATGCAGGTAGACATGGTGCTGAAGAAGCATCTTGATCTCCAGGGAGCAAAAGGAGACTGTACACCACACTGGGCACAACTTGAGCATAAGACACCTCAAAGCCAACCTCTACTGTGACTCATTTGCATCAACAAGGCCACACCTACTCCAGCAAGGCCACACCTCCTAATAGTGCCACTCCCTATGGACCTATGGGGGCCAGTTACATTGAAACTACCACATCTGTCAATATTAAAATCACATTTAACTCAGCTCTGTGTGTTATCAAAAGCTCACAACTGTGAAGCCATTCCTAGCAGGCGCCTCTTCACTCTCTTTTGTCTGGAGTAAAGGGAAGCCTATTTATTATTCATTCTGACACACGTGCTTTGAATGAACACACATACATAAATATACTGGGCTTTTGACACAAGGATATAGGCCAGGCTGGCATAAAACTCTCAGTCCCTAAACTCACGGCATTCCTCCTGCTTCCACCTCCTAAATGCTGAGATTACAGGCATGCATCATACCTGTGATGCACCAGCTTCCACAGTTATCCACAGAACACTTCTTTTTACTTAATCCAGCTGTCCTTCTGTGTCTGGGGAAATGGTCCCAGGGCCTGCTGCAGATAGCAAAATCTGAAGATGTGCAAGACTGCTGTATAAAATGGCAGTGTTTGCACACTTCTGCAACCTTCTTGCATGCTGATCATGTCCAGGTGGCTTACAGTACCCAATGCAATATAAATGCCCTGCAAATAGCGCATCGCGATGTATTGTTTGTGTGTGGTGGTCAAAGACAAGAATGACTGAAGCATGTTTGGCATGTTCAACCTTATCCCTAATGTCTGTTCTTTCTTACATTCTGGGAATCTCAATATAGTAGATGACTCCAGCACCTTGAAACTCAGCCTGGAGGAAGGAAGATATCTCAGTTGGTAAAGTGCTAATCTTGCAAGTTTGAGAATCAAAGCATGCTCTTCAGGCCTCACATACAATGTGGGGTGTGGTTGTGCACACTTCTAATCTCAGGGCTGGGAAGGCAGAACATGCAGATCCCTGGTGTCTGCTGGCCAGCCAGACTAGTCTCCTTGTACAACCTCAGGCCAGTGAGAGAAGCCTTGTCTCAGAGCATGAATATCTCCTGAGGAACAAAGCCTCTGACCTCCATAATAACCACGCACACACATGCATCTGCACATGTGTGAACACACACACACACACACACACACACACACACACACACACACACACACACATCTAAGCTTCTGTGGCTTCTAGGATCTCCTGAGATCTTGTCGTATGCTGCAACAGAGCTCCTGAAACTGGGTGATTTGACTACATGCCCATTTGATAGTTTATAAACAATAGAAATATATTTCTCAGAGTTCCAGAGGTGGGGAAGTGTAAGACCGGTAGACTAGTAGTTTGCCTGCAAGCTGGCACCCTTGCCCACATGGTAGAGGGCAGAAGGGCAAGGCAAAAAAGGGATAGATGAATGCCTGCTCATGGTTGAGGAGGAAAATCCATGAGCGTTCCTCAAAGCCTGTTTTTTTTTTTTTTTTTTAAATAAAAATGTTACTATCTGTATTTATTTTGTGTGGTGTGTACTTGCATGCGTGTGTCATAGCACACACACAGAGGTCAGAAGACAATTGTAGGAGTTGGTTTGTTTGTTTGTTTTTCTCTCTACTACACGAGGCCCAGGGATGGAGCTCAGGGTTACAGATTTGGCAGCAAGCACCTTTGTCTATTGAACTATATGCCTCCTGCCCATCTCTTTGTATGAGCACTGATCCCAACCCAGAAAGCCAGGGAACTCAGGATTCCCCGCCTCTTCATCATCTCTCACACTTTAATATTCTGGCATCTGATATTTTGAAAGGCATGAACATTCAACCCTGGCAGGTTCTTATGCACCTATGTGTGTGACTGATTTGCAGGTTGCTGACCCCTGTTGAATTTGCTTGGTGAGAAATTCTCCCCTCCTAGGCGTGTATTAAATGGAGAACAACTCTCAGCTAAGAAGCAATCGTGATGGCTCACGGAGACAGAGAGGGCCCCTGCATTCCTGAGTGTTCCTTGAAATGAATCTATTCTAGGTGACCAGATCACTCTGTGATTCCTGTTCTACCCTCATGTTCTACTAAGATCAGAGACTGAGCCACTGGCCTTGGGTGTTTGATCACAGTCTCTTTTGTTTCATTGGCAGGGTCTCTCCCTGGCAAATAAAAACATGCAATGAACATGGTGTTCCTCCTCACAGCTTTTCCTGGTCCCCAAGGAGGCCAAGAAGATGACGTGGTCCTCCAATAACATGCCTTTTCTAGAGCTGAAAGACCAAAAGAGCATGTTGCCAGTGTACTACAGGGCTTCATGTTTTATTTTAACAAATTCCCAGTGGAAAATTACCAGTAGGCATTTATACCAGCAGATGCCTTGAGAACATTTGTTCTACAAATAGTTGATGTTATACTGTGCTCCTCACATCTCGGGTACCCAGAATGCAACATTGTAAGCAAGATGAGTACCAGTGCCATCCATCTCTACAGCTTCAACATCCCAGGATCCAACCACCTTCAGGTTTACAATATCTGAAAATAAAAAACTATGTAGGAGACATGCACAATTTTTATTCTTGTCATTAATCTTTAAGCAATCCAATATGATGGTTTCTGTGAGTTTTCATTGACTAGGTACTAGAAGTAGAACACAAGGATGCCAGTGGGGGGGAGAGAGAGAGAGAGAGAGAGAGAGAGAGAGAGAGAGAGAGAGAGAGAGAGAGGAAGAAGAAGAAGGAGGAGGAGGAGGAGGAGGAGGAGGAGGAGGAGGAGGAGAGAGAGGGAGAGAGAGGGAGAGAGAGAGACTTTCAAAGATGTCCAGATTGTCATTAACCTCTTGATCTAAAGTAATCCCCACCCCAGTCTCCCAGCTAGTGACTGTGGTCCACAGTGTGATGTTGCATGTAGGCTGAGACCTCACTCAACAGAGCAGCTGTGTTGTACAGTGGAGCTTGCCGAAGTCATGTCGCTTGCACTTCACATCTATCTCCCTGTGTCCTTCACTATCATCTGCACACTCACTCTCCTTGGCTCCAGATCACTCACTGACTAGATATGTCACACAAAATGCTTGAGTATCAGAGGACACCATCTTCCTTTTCCAGTGTGATGATCCTGTGTCATCACATTGATGGTTCTATCCACCCCCAGATGGTTTGAGTTGGGGAAGGCGATGGTGCAGAAGTGGGATGGATGGACTAGGAACAGGAAGCGTTGGCAATGGACTTCCTCAGGCCCCACAGATGCTAAATATGACACTTTCCATTCTTGTGAGCAGGGATTCTGAGCTTGGGACCTCTGGCTAGGTTTCAAAGAATACTTTTAGAAACCAGACATAGAGCTGCATTCTCATAGTACCAGAATTCAGGATGTAGAGGTATGGGGATTATCACAAGTTACAGGCCAAGAAGGACTCCAAGGTAAGATCTTATTTCAAAAAATAGAAGAAAGGGAGTTTTAAACCTTTAGTAGTCATTATAAATGTTTAGGGAGTAAAATGTGACATGTCAAGTCATGAACAGTGTAGTGGTCAGTCATATTGGAATGACTTGTGTGTCAGCACAGACATCGGCCATTTTTTAATGTTGGAAACATTCATAATTCTTTTTACCAGCTATTTTGGAGTATTCAAGCAATCACTGCCCATACTTACTGTACTGTACCTCTATGCTGCGGATGGTTAGAAAATATCCTCCCTATTCCGCTATACTTGTCTGTCTTTAGCCATCCTCTTCCTGCTTTGTTTGTCTGACTGTCTATCTGTCTGTCTATTTCCACCTATTCATCTATGGAATCATCATATCTAATTTTGAGTCAAGGTCTTGCTATATAGGGCTGGCCAGCACTCACAGTCTTCATTCCTTGGCTTCCTGTGTGCTGAGTTTTAAAGCCCAAGCCCCCATGCTCATCTTGTGAAGTGGTTTTTAACAGACTGTGAACTCCATGCACTCCATGTTCTAGATTTACCTCTCTGTCATATACACATGACAGCTCCTTCTGTACAAACCTATAGATGCTTTTGGGATTCCAGGGACTCATTGGAGCCACTGCTGAATAATTTTAGTTCATGGCCATCTCTTCATTCTTTGGATGCCTTTTGAAATTTATAGTCTATTCATTCAACTAAAAAGAAGTGACTCTCAATTTTAAAAATATTTTCTCTTTTGAAGCTCCTAATGTTGATATAAAAAAGCTGGAATCCATATGTCAGATTCATTTTATGTCATCACTCAATGGGAAGGAAAGTATGGTGCCAGACCATGTGATGATTTTTTTTCTGCTTGTAATATGTTCATGAATACTCTCCATCCACCCTGAATAGTTTTAGTTCATGGCTATCTCTTCATTCTTTGAGTTAGCCTTGTGCCTGGGTACTAGGGACACCTGCCCTGGGATACTGGGACAGACATTGCATGGTGCACAATCTTCAGTAAATGTTTTCAGGAGCTGCTTAATGAAACAAATCCAGCTTTAAAGTCCGGGCTTAGAGAAATGAACAAGCTTTTGTTATTTGTTTCTTCCTAAAACCACACAAGAAATAAGTTATTGCTCATTCACTCTAAACCCAATTTCTGAAGAAGCGATGGGGTTATTGCTTTTTTTTTGTGGTGGCTTGGATAAGAATGGCTCCCATAGGCTCATAGATTCGAATACTTGGCCACCAGGGAATGGCACTATTAGGAGGTGTGGCCTTGTGGGAGGAAGTGTGTCACTGGGGGTGGGCTTTGAGGTTTTGAATGCTCAAGTCAGGCCCAGTGTCTTTCTTTCTTCCTGCTGCCTGCTGATCCAGATGTAGAACTCTGAGCTACTTCTCTAGCACCGTGTCTGCCTGAGTGCTACCGTGCTTTCTGCCATACTGATATGGGACTAAACCTCTGAATGTAAGCCAGCGTCAGCTAAATGATTTCTTTTTATAGGAGTTGTGGTGTCATGGCATCTCTTCATGGCAATTGAACACTGACTAAGACAGTTATTAAAAGACAATTTTTCAGAGCTGGTGTGATGGCTCAGTGGGAAAAGATTCTTGCTGCCCAAGCTTGATGGTTTGAGTTTGGTTCCTGGAACCCACAGTGCAAGGAGAGAGCCCCTATAACTTGTCCTCTGACCTCCACATGTGCATCATGGCAGGATCATGCCCACATTCAAACACACACACACACACACACACACACACACACACACACACACACACACAAATAGAAAAATTTTAAAAATCCACCCAAGAAAAACGTATTTTAAAACTGTATTTTATCTAACAGAATGCAAGAGAACTGCAAGCCAACAGAATGTAGAATGAGTGCAAAAAGTCCACCAGTATGATACTCTGTCCTGTCTTCTCAGTGTATAGACCTAAGAGAGTGAATGTCACCAAGAGTAGTGGTCAGACATATGGTTGTTAGTCAGAAAGCCAGCTTATTTAGTTTTAATTTGTATGCAACATCTTAAAAGTAGTGACTCCATCTACCATCTTAATCAAATATACAAAAAAATTCTTGTGTATTTGTTATGGTTTGAATATGAAATGTTCCCACACCCATGTGCTTGAACATGTGGTCTCCAATGGGTAGTGCTGCTTGGAAGAAGTCATGGAGACACTGGAAGGAATGGATCTCTGGGAGCAGGCCTTGAGGACTTTCTGTCCCATCTATGCTTGATGGTCTGCAAAGCTGTGAGCAAGCAGTCCTCTAGTGTCACATGGCCATGGCTATATCTGTTGTCACATCGCTGCAGGGTCCCCACCATGATGGACTGCATACCCTCAAACCACGAGCCAGACTGAACATCTCCACCTCTCCATTGGTTTTTGTCATTTGGTTTTTATATATGCTTTATTTTCATGTACATTAAAAGTAAGATGACCCAGTGGTTAAGAGCATGTATTGTTCTTCCAGAGGAGACAGGGTTGGGTTTCCAGCACCAATTTGATGGACGACACTCATTTGTTAACGCTAGTTTCAGGGCATCTGACACCCTCTTTTGGCTGATACAGACACTGTACACACATGGTAAACATTTATACATGCAGGCAAAATACCCATTTGCATAAATACAAATAAATCTTTAAAAGGTACTTTAAAGATTATGCTTATGACGTAGAGTCTTCTTGTTGATATCAATTAGCTGTGGCAGAAGTAAATGTTTATACTGCTGCAGCAGCTGGAGATGGAGAAGAAAGACCACCTAGGACCCCAGAGAGGTATAGCTGTGACTTAGCTGATACAAACATTCTGCAGAATCCACCTATGTGTAACTTGCAGTCAATGGTGGCTAACAGCACTACTGTGACACACACTAACCAGAGAACAGTCTGGATACTAGGCATGGTTTAACAGGTGTGCCCAGGCTTCTGACACTACAATTCGATGTTGACACCTCTAAAACTCGTGCTTGAGAACTGCACAATGAAGTTATGAAAACATTTGTGAAGCAGCTTATAAGGTCTTAAGTTTTAGGATTTTGCATTGAACCACATCCGTAGCATGTGGCCCTGTGACCTGAGGTTGGACAAACCCGGTAGAAACAATTACAGTTGTCCCTCAGCTACTTTAAACAAATAGGTCATAGGTCAGTGGTCAACTGTGAAACAAATATTTTATTGATGTATTTTTTCTTAACATGTACTAAGCACAGATAGATATACATATGTATGTGGACTTACTTTTATGTGCATACTTATAAAACAGCTTTACTTTATGGAAGTTCTAAGATGGTCATCTTTAGAATGGAAAATTCCTAGGTTATCCTTCCATCCAGCCGGGCATTTTCCTAGTCAGGACACTTGCAGACATTGTTACAAAGAACTCCTCTAGCTATCCAACCGCCATGAACAAGAGGGATTAACTTCAGTCTCCTGGTTAGACCTCAGACCTGGAAAGCTCTATTAGTTATGGATTTCCCAGCTTCTAGAAACAGTACAATCCCAATTAAGTATTTTGTAATGATCCCTAAAACCAACAGTAAGGCTGATTTAAAACTTGATTCTTTCTAACACCTCAGGGCCTGGTGATCGGATCCAGCTGTTTGCCCACCAACTTCGAGGAATAGGACTCTTGCTTGCTGTGTAAGTTTCTCATCTACAGAAAAGGGAGGGTTCTGAGGCAGCCACCTTGTCCATTTCTGGTCAGAGCAGAGAACATTTGTCCCTCCTCCTCTCCCCCACACTTCCCATCCAGATTAACTTCATCATCCTGTGTATAAAGGAGAAAATAACTCGCCAGCTGTCTCTGGCTTTCTTAGCTCCCAGCACAAGAACCTGATCTCACAGGGGCACGGACATTCCTGAGATAAGGACAGCATGTATGGGTGATCTGGGGTACAGCACACAGCCTTTTGTGGTGGTGTTCAGGGGATCCCTCAGGTTGTCTCTCTAAGGTACCCAAAATATGGCCAAAGTTACACTAAAGATTCTGCTTGTAGGCTCTAAAAATGCTGAACTTATACAGAAGGGAGAATAGCAGATGCAGAGAGCAGGGATGAGTGCTTGGAGAGAGAGATGCTGGGAAGGAGCAGGTTATTAGGAGCTGGGTATGGAGGCACACGCCTGTAATCTCAGCAATCTGGAGTTCTGAGGCAGAAGGACTGTAAGCTCAGAGCCAGCCTGGGTTACATAATAAGAACCTGTCTGAACCAAGCAATTAAAAAGGCTTCAGTTAGATTGGAAGAGCTAGTTCAGGGGGTGTATTGAGTAGTATGGCAATGAGAAGAGTGTAATAACATGCTATGTACTTGAAAATCACTGAGGGAATACGTCTGCATATTCTCAACATAGATTACCATAAGAGTGTGAGGTGATGGGTACATTAATGAACTCAATTTAACAACCTCACAATGGGAAATCAATCAGTCAGTCAGTCTGTCTGTCTACCAATCTGTCTATCATCTATCTGTCTATTATCTACCTACCTATCATTTGTCTATCATTTATGTATCAATCATCAATCTCTATTATCTATCTATCTATCTATCCATATCTATCTATCTATATCTATCTAATCTTTCTATCTATATCTATCATCTAGCCATCATCTATATAATCTATCTTCCTATTTATATCTACCATCCATCTTCTATTATCATCTTAAATTTTATTTGTTTTCCTGTAATCTATCTATAAGTATCATTTTCACACTCCAATTACATAAAGTTTTTGTAAATCAACTGTATATTAATAAAAAATGAAAGAGGAAAAGAGAAAAGTTTTATTGCTTTGACATCTGCACTCCTGTACTTTTGACTGATATTTCAGTGACACTCGGCCATCACCACTGGGGGTTTATATGTTGGAGAGCATGTATGTTTCCTGGTGCACCACTGCAGAAGCCCTATGGATGTTGTTGGTATGGTAATGGTAGAATGAATGTAGGAGAAGGCGCAGTTCTGGTGAGAATCTGGAGCCTTGCTTTGCACTAAATTTCTGCCAGTGCTTGTAATATTTTTTGGGGGGAAGAGCTGGAGGGGAGATGGTCAGGGTTTTATGTAGCCCAGCCTGGCCTTGAACTTGCTGTATAGCTGAGGATGAGCTTGGACTTCTGATAATTCTGCTTCCAGCTTTGAAATTCTAAGATTACAAGTGTATGACATGATACAGGTGATGTGGTACCCTTTGCATGCTGGGCAGGTGTCAACTGAGCAACTACTTTCTGTTCTAACTTTTGAGAGATCCTAAAAGCAGCAGCCTCAATAACTCAGGCTAGAAAGGTGAAGACATCTTGACTACAATTGACTGCACAAGAATGGGGTGTGAAACAAGGATACATCAGAAAATGTTCCATAGCTAGCATCTAGAATGGCCTGCATTGTGAAGGCTTGGTTTCCAAATGGTAATGCTATCAGGAGATGGTGAAAACTTCAGAGGCATGGGCCTACTGGGAAGACGTTACTGATCTAGGAGCTTGCCCTTGAAGGGGATACTAAATTTGAGGTTAGGGGACATAGGAGACCCCATCTCCATTCATCTGTCTATCTAACCATCAATCTTTCCACCCATCCATTTATCTATCTATCCATCCACCCATCCATATAAATGAATAATTTAGAGGTTATATTTTCATTTCATATTAAAAAAACAACAAATATATAAATAATGCAATTATTTGTGGAACTTTAGTGAGTGTTTATCTATAGTGTAGATATTTTTCCCAGTCTAGGTTGATTATCCCTTATCCAAAATGTTTGGAGCCCAGTGTTTCAGATTTCTCCCTCTGTTTTTGGAACCATGTGCACACACACAGTGAGATGTGTAGAGAATACAGTTCATTTCAACACAATGTTTATGTTCTCTACATACGCATTATAGACATGGCTCAAAGATTATTTTACAGTTTTAATTAATTAGCTAATTAATTAGTGTGTGTGTGCCACAAACATACAAGTGCCAGAAGAGGACACTAAACTGGAGCTATAGGGGGTTGTGAGTTGCCTGATTCTGGCCGCTAGGAACTGAACTCTGGTCTTCTGGAAGAGCAGCAAGCACTTTTAAGAGCCAAGCCATCTCTCCAGCCTGCCATCCAGCTTTTCCGTGTGCTTAGATTTTCGACCCATTGTGTGAAATTGGATATGGAGATTTACACTTGTAGCACTGACTTTAGGAACATCTGGGCTCTTGATTTCCAGGCTTATGATGATGTAGAAGAAGTGAAATAAAATCACTAGAGCCTGTGAGAAATGCCTGGGGATACAGTGGTAAACAGCATAGGACAGCATTTGTGGCCCAGAAGGAATAGGATGTTCAACTCTAGCTTTTGACTTGATGAGGAAGAAGAATCCTGGAGTGAAAACCCAAATACACCCTACAAATGAAAATGTGAGATGTCCTTCTTAGTTCTTAAGGATCTAGCAATGAAACCCATATTTTTTTTAATCTGTAGAAGCCAATATTCAGACAGCCATGGACACTGCTGTCTAAAAAAAAAAAAAAAAAAAAAAAAAAAAAAAAGCATGAAGGAGATCTATAAAGTAAGACCAGGTCTCTCTACAGTTCTCAGAAGTGGAATGTAAAGTTAGATAATTATAGTCTATCCAGTCACACTCATGTTTGATAACCTTTCTAGAAACACGAGCGTGTTTGTGAGCATTTTTATACTATGCACATTGGTCTAGAAAACTGTTCTGAGGTTGGGGAGTTGGCTCAGTGGGTAAAATGCTTGCCAAATGTGGTAGTTTGAATATGCTTAGCCCAAGGAGTGGCACTATTAGGGGGTGTGGCCTTCTTGGAGTAGGTGTGGCCTTCTTGGAGAAAGTGTGTTACCATGGGGCTAGACTTTGAGACCCTCCTTCCAGCTGCCGGGAAGGCAGTCTTCCCTTGATTGACTTTGGATCAAGATGTAGAACTCCAGCTCCTTCTCCAGTACCGTGTCTGTTTGGATGCAGCCATGCTTCCATTATCATCATGGAAGGACACTGTAAGCCAGCCCCAATTAAATGTTGTCCTTTATAAGAGTTGCCTTGGTCATGGTATCTCTTCACAGCAGTGGAAACCCTAACTAGGACACAGAATAAGGATGAGGACTTGAGTTTAGACAGTGTGGTGGCACACACCTTCAACCCAAATGCTAAAACTGGGAGAGGAGACAAGAGGATTCAGTGGCTCACTAGTTCAGCAGAAATGACAAGTTCTAGCTTTAGTGAGAGACAATGTCTCAAAAAAATAAGGTGGAGACCAACACAGGATATCTGAAGTCATCTGCTGGCCTTCACAGACACACATGCACATGTATGCACAGCTCTCCAAACACAAGTGCATCCATGTTCATTCATGTATTCACACCGCACAAAAACAATAACAGCAAAAGGTGGTTCTTGAAAACCCGTATCTTGGGATATAATAACTCATGTTTTCCATTCATACTTCTATAATGGGGGAAGGATTCTAGCACCCCATATCTTCTCTGTGCATTCTGATAGAGAGCTAATAAAGACTGCAGTGGCAAGTAACTGTAGTTCTAGAAGCAACCAGTGTCAGGAAGTAGCTGTCATGCAGAATGCTTTGTCATTCCCTTGCTCTCTTCACCCAGTGTGCTAAAAATAGCATCACAGGCCTTTCATTTATTTTGATTCTATTCCAGATCTCCATTGAGAGATTTTCATCCCCTCCCACCCACTCACCCACCCACCCAAAGACAAAAAGCTAGCCACAAATGAGAGCAAATGCTGACACAGATTTGAATTTCCAGGGCTCTTCACAACACAAGCAAGGGCTTTGTGGACTCCCACGGAGTGGCCCCAAAATAGACAATTTTCCACGGTCCACTGGAAAACTGGCATTTATCAGCAAGGGGAGTTTATCTGTTATATAAGGGCACATTCTGGAGACAGTTCTTCAACGATCTGCCCAAATACAGCATTAGTGCCTCAGATCCCAGCTCTTTCTGTTTCACTGGAGTAGGGACAGTCAGGCCGTGTTCTGCATCCTGCATGGTCACAGCTGAGACACTCATGTTCAGTTGATGTGTCTGAAGACTTGTAGCAGGCACAGATCACCCACTCGTCCAGTTCTTGTCTTTGGGAGTAAGCAGAAGGCAAATTTCATTTTGTGTGTGAGTGTAAGCCAATCATGTTTAAGCACCTTTAGCTGTACTGTGTAGAGTAGAGAGGTCCAAGAGAATGAGGGTTTCTATCTGTCTCATTGCCTTCCTGTTGCTTGGTGATAGATGCCATGACAGAAAGCGTTTAGGGGATGCATGGGTTATATTCACAGGTAGCCCATCACGAGGGGAAGTCAGGGCAGGAACTCAAGTAGAAACCTGGAAGCCAGAACCACTGAAGCATGCTGCTGGCTGGCTCTTCTCTTGTTTGCTCACTCGTAGCCTCATGCTCAGCTAGTATTCTTATAAAGCCCAGAAGCACCTGCCTAGAGATGGTGCCACCCATAGTGGCCCTCTTGCATCAATTAATTATCAAGGTAACTTCCTATTGACATGCCCACAGTAGGCATTTCCTCAGTTGAGGCTTTTCGACTTTTCAGAGTCGACAAAGCTAACGAGGACACTATCCAAATTACCTAGAAAAGTTCAGTCACTGTCTCCACTATCACTTCATGATTTGTCTCTTAGAGCAGAAGTCCTCTGCATGTATCGGTGAAGACAAAAGAACAAGGTAGCAATTTGAAAGAAAAGACTGACCACGGGGACACATTTCTGACAGCGTGTTCTAGAACTGGTTTTGTAGGATTCTATTCTTATGAAGTTTGATGAGTAGGCAAATCTATCAAGTTGGTGCTTGCCAGGGTCTGGGAAAAGAGGGCAGCAGTGGGTGCTCAGTTATGGTTACTGTGATGGCTCGGATCCATTGCCAACCTGACTAGGTTCAGAGTCACCTAGGAGACACACCTCTGGGTATATCTGTGAGAGTGTTATCTGAGGAGGTTTCCGACACACCCTGAAGATGGGTGATACCATTCCATGGACTGGAATCTATGTCTGGATAAATGGGGGGGGGGAGAGGAAGCCAGATGAACACTAACCATCTCTCACTGTTTCCCAAGGGCTGACCTGATCTATGTAGCTCCTACCTACTCAAACTACTGCAGAAGCCCATGGTCCCCCAGCCATGGGTGAACTAACTCTAAAATTGTGAGCCAAAAGAAATCCTTTATTCTTTAAGCTGATTTTTGTCAACCTTTGATCTGAGTCATGAAAAGTAAGTAACATGGGGTCTGGGGTTTCATTGGGGAATAAGAAGATGTCCTAGCATTAAAAAGTGGTTGTGCTTCAAGAATGGTGGACATACTGAAGGTAACAGAGTTGTTTCTTGTTTCCTGTGTGTATGCATATACATGTACATGTTTTTGTCTCTGTGTGTACAAATATGTGTGGGTGTTTGTGCACATGTGTGTGTAAGCCAGAGGTTGATGCTGTGTGTCTTCCTAAATCACACTCTACCTTACCTTTTAAAGATAGGGTATCTTACTGAACCCAGAGTTCACTGATTTGGCTAGATTAGCCCCAGAGATCCTCCTGTCTCTGCTTCCCAAAAACTGAGATTACAGGCAGCTCCCAGTGCACCCAGCTTTTTGCATGGTTACTGCAGATGGAATTTATCTGGCACTGGTGAAATGATTGAGCTGGTAAGGTTGCTTGCTACTAGGCCTGACAATCTGAGTTCATTTCAAAGTGGAAGAAGAGACATATATATGCACCTTACACACACACACACACACACACACACACACACACACACACACGCACATGCACGCACACACACCCCACAATACACCCTTTCACATACATACACCCAACACACATATTCACATATACATACCCCACACACCCCACACAAATACACACACCACATACCACACACACATACACACCACACATACACATGCATACCATATACCACACATACACACAAATATACACACAGACACACACCCCCCACACATACACACCCCACAGACATACACATACCCCCACAGACATACACACACACACACACACACACACACACACACACGCACTGTGCACACAGACACCACACATACATCCTTCTACATACATACACCCAACACACATATTCACACATACACACCCCCACACAAATACACACACCACATACCACACACATACACACCACACATACACACACATACCACAGATACACACAAATACACCACACATAAACACACTACACACATACACAGCCCCACAGACATACACCCCCCTCCCCAGACATACACACACTGTTCTACTTTCTGTTTCTATGAACTTGCTTGCTCTAGGGCCTGACGTAAGGGGCAGTGTACAGTATTTGTCCTTGTGTGACTGGCTTCTTTCACTTAGCACAAGGCTTGGTTTAATCCATAGCTGGAGCATGCGTCAGATCTCTTTCCTTTGGAAGGCTGAGAACTCCCTCTGCTGAAGGGCCCCAACAGTCGATGAGAAGGTCTACAAAGCCAAAACTGTATGAAAATACAAAGCCCTGTATCCTGAACCTTCTCTGGGGACAGTGATCTCTTTCCATCCTTCAGTGCCTGGTGTGTTTCACTTAACATGGTGTTCTCCAGCTCCATCCATTTTCTTGAAAATGACCCAATTTATTTTTTTATGCTTGAACAGTACTCAAGTGGATACATATTTTCATTATTGGTACATATATTGCTTGGCACACAGGCTGATCCATCTCTTGGTGATGGTTGAGAGAGCTTTAATAAACATGGCTACAAATATATCCTTGTATGCTGACTTCATTTCCTTCTGATAAATATCCAGGAGTGGCATATCTTAATCATAAGATAGGTCCATTTTTAGTTCTGTGTGTGTGTGTATGTGTGTGCTTGTGCATATGTGAATATGCTTATATGCATTTGCATGCATGTGGAAGTCAGAAGATAACTTTAGGTGTCATCTTCAATTTTTCATCAGCTTATTCTTTTGAGACAGGCTCTCTCACCAAATCTGGAGCTCATTGACTTGGCTAGACTGGCTGGCCCATGAGTCCCAAGCATTTGCCTGTCTCTGCCTCCCTGCCACTGGGATTATAAGCGTTTGCTGCCACAGCAAGCTTCCTATGTGGGTGCTGAGGCTTAGAGCTTAGTTCCTCATGTTTTTAGGACAAGCACTGTCCCACCCAAAGATCCCTCTCCCCAGACCCCCTGCTTTTAGTTTTCTTGAATAATTTTACCTTACTGCTTTTCAGAATGGCCATAATAATTTATGGATAAGGGTTCTTTCTCCATAGTGTTGTTATTTATTTAATACACATTATGACCAGGGCAAGGTGGGATCTCAGGGTAACTTTGGCTTGCATTTTCCTGAAGATGAAGATATTGAACATTTTCCATATATTTATTGACCATTTTAACTTTTTTTATGACAAGTTTGTGCTCAGATTATTTGACAGTATTTGGTTGCTTGCTTTCTTCTTTTCCTTTTATTTAATTTTTGAGTTTTTTTTCTATATCCTAGACATTAATTCTTTGCCAGATGAGCCACAGAACTTGCTTCTGCTTCATGGGTTGTCTGTTTGCTGGTTTGCCTGGCTGTATGAAGAAGCCTTTCTAACTTTGTGAAATATCATTCGTTAGTTCTTGCTTTTGTGTCTCTAGCCACTAGAATCCTGTCCAGTAAAGCATCGGCTGCCAGTGACTTGAACTGTTCCTTCTATGGCTTTTCCTAGCAGCCCTTACATCTTGGATCTCACATCAAGGTCTCTGATCCATTTTGGATTGCTTTGTGCAACGGCTGAGAGACAGGGATAGTTTCAATCTATGAGCACTCTGTTTTCCCAGAATTCTGTTTGACTACTTGTCAAAGAGGATGTCTTTTCTCCAACATATGTCTTGATACCTTTGCAAGAAAATAGCAGGTGTCTGTGACTGCACCCTTTATTCCACACCACTGATCTGCACACTGGCTTCTATGCCCACACCATACTGACACGATGACTTTGTCGTTTTGAATGCAGGCATGACAACACTCCCAGAATTTCTCTTCCACTTAGAATGACTTTCCCAACTTGAAGCTTTTGTGTTTTCATGTGGATTTTAGGATGGCTTTCCCATCTCTGCTAAGAATGGCATTAGTCTTTTCATGGGGGATTCTTGCATGTCACTGTCAGTAGTATGTCCATTTTAATCATTTTCTCCTCCAACCCCATGAAGATGAGACGTCTTCCCACTTTCTGATGCCCTTCGTAATTTCTTGGGCCAGTGTTTTGCAAGTCTCACTGCATAGGTCTTTCACCTCCTTGGTTAGGTTTGCTCTAGTGTATTTTATTGTACGGCACATTCACTGTTGACATACACCAAAGCTACTGCAATCTATATCCTGCTACGTTGCTGCCTTTATCAGTTCTAAGATGCCTTTGGTGGAGTCTTAGGATTTTATAGGTATAAAAATCACATCACGTGCAAACAGGGATCAATTAACTTCTTCCTCTGTTTGTATCCCTTTCATTTATTTACTCTCCTTTCCCTCAATGCTCTGGCTTCAATACCCAGTGCTCTTATTCAACGAATAAGAGTGGTCAGAAGCAGCACCCTTGAGTTTAGAGCAGGTGTCTTTAGCTTCCCAGCAACCCTGTTATGCTGTTGTGTGTGGGTTTTCATTATGATGACATAGGATCTTCCCATACCTGAATAGTTCTGGGTCATGGGGGATGTTAACATTTTTATCCAATGCTTTTTTTTTCATCTCTTGATCTTTTAAGATGGTCATACAGTCTTTATCTTTGGTTCTATCACTGCATTAACATTTATTGATTTGCATGCATTGAACCATTTCTGTATCCTTGGATCCCTTCATTCTTTTAATCTTTGGAACGAAACCAACTTGGGCATAGTGTAGGATTGTTTTCCAATGTGCTGTTGGCTTCAATTTGCATATATTTTATTTAGGACCCATGTTTACCAAGGATGTTAGCCTGTAGTTGTCTTTTATTCTTGTCTCCCTATCAGGTATTTGTACAGTGATGCCAGCTTTATACAATGGCTTTGGAAGGTGCCCTCCTTGTCTATTTTATAGACAAGATTGCAGGGCATCAGAATCACTCATAGATTTTCAGATGCCTGTGGAAATCCAGCAATGGATCTCTTTCATCCTGGGCATTTTTCTTTCTTCTTTTCCCCCCTCCTTTTAAAGGAGGTGCTTTATTATTGGTTCAATTTTATTGCTTGCTATTGGTCTACCTAGGGCTTATAAATTCCTGTTGGCTCATTGTAGGGCATATATGCCCAGAAGTCTGTCCATTTTCTTCCAGGTTACACATGGCTTTCAAAATATTCTCTAATAATTTGGATTTCAGTGGTATCTGTTGTAATACCCTATATTTTCTTCTCTACTTCTACTTTTTTGGGGTGATCTTTTTCTCTTGGGTAGTTTAGTTAAGGTGTTTCAACTTTGTTTATTTTTTCAAAGAGTGAACTCTGTCTCCATGATCCTTTGAGATGATCACATGCCCCATCTTAGCCTATTAGAGATGTACATGACCAGCACTGCTTTTCAATTATAACTATGTATAATTATATATTCATAATATATAAAACATATTTATTTATATATGCTATATATACTGCACATATAGTATAGTAGACAGTATATATAAATATATAGTATATATAACTATGTATAATTGTAACTATGTATAATTTTAATATAATTATGTAAGTTTTTGTACTGTAGACTTATAGATACTAAAAGATGAACCAGTAAAATATTTACTCTAATAAGTGTCTTTGAACACTTTTAAAAAACATTTGGTTTTTAAATGTCTTTTTCCTTGCTTTTACATTTCCCTTATAAGATTACTTAAAGTGTTATAGAAGTCTACTGTTCCAATTTCATATGATCTAAAATATCTTAGAGAACCATAAAGGGAGAAACAATTTAAGAATGTACACATTACTTTAAAGAAATTCTCTAGTTGATTTCAAATTTGTGGAACAATGTAGTTATATAATGCTTTAATAGAGTCAGTGTAGTGATGGATATGTCATTTTCTCATCCTGGGAGACTTTTTAGGTCTCAGTATTTTAAAATTTAACTCTGTCTTGAAGAAATGATTGAGCCCTCTCATGTGTGCCAAAGAATGTCCTCAGTACTTTTACAAACTAGAAAAAAAGAAGTGTGCCCTCAACAAAACACTGTTCAGTCATGCTGCAATGCGAGCCACGTGTACAGTTGTAGTTTTTGCAGATGTCACATTTCAAATAGAAAAAAAGAGGCAAAATTAATTTTAGGTGCGTTATTTTACCCAATGTAATGTTAATATTTCAACATGTATTCTAAGTGCTATTTTATATTAATATGCTTTATTTAATTCAATATATTTAAATTATTTTTCTAAGTTATATTTCTGTGATACTGATGCTTGATTTTTGTTTGTTTCCTTTTTTGTTTTTTGAGACAGGGTTTCTCTGTGTAGCCTTGGTTGTTCTAGAACTCACTCTATAGGCCAGGTTGGCCTTGAACTCAGAGATCTGCCTACCTCTGCCTTGCAAATGCTGTGATTAAAGACATGTGCCACTATCACTTGGCTATATTTGAGATTGTTTCTTTTACTGTCTTTAACATGCAGTATATATCAATATCTCAGTTTGCATTAGCTATATTTCTTTTTTATTCACCTTACTTTCTAGTCACTGCCCCCCTCCTGGTCACACCCTCCCCAAATCCTTCCCTCATCTCCCTTCTCTTCTTTCCTGAGGGTGAAGACTCCTCCTGGGCACCACCCCACCCTGGTACATCAAGTCTCTGTGAGGCTAGGAGCATCTTCCCCTACTGAGGCCAGATAAGGCAGGCCAGATAGAAGAACATATCCCACGTACAGGCAACAGCTTTTGGGATAGCCCCTGCTTCAGTTGTTCAGGGCCCACATGAAGAACAGGCTGTACATCTGCTATATGTGTGCGGGAGGCTTAGGTCCAGCCCGTGTGTGCTCTTTGGTTGGTGGATCATTCTCTGAGAGCACTAAGGGTCCAGGTTAGTTGACTCTGTTGGTCTTTCTGTGGAGTTCCTTTGGGGCCTTCAGTTATTCCCTCAGTCTTTCATAAGAGTCCCCATACTTCATCCACTGTTTGACTGTGGGTCTCTCCATCTGAGTCAGCTGGTGGGTGGAGCCTCTCAGAGGACAGTTATGCTAGGACCCTGTCTTCAAGCATAATAGAGTATCATTAATAGTATCAGGTGTTGGTGCTTGCCCATGGGATGGGTCTTAAGTTGGGCCGGTTATTGGTTGGCCATTCCCTCAGTCTCTGCTTCATCCCCTGTTCCTGCATTTTTTTGTAGACAGGATAAATTTGGGGCTGAAAGGTTTGTGCATGGGTTGGTACCCGTATTGCCCTACTGAGGTTCCTATCTGGCTACAGGAGGCGGCCTCTTCAGGTTTCATGTCCCCAGTGCTGTGAGTCACAGCTAAGGTCACCCTTATTGATTCTTGGGCACCTCCCCTATCCAAGATCTCTGCCACATCCTTGAGATGCCTCTTCCTCCACACCCCTGCCAGTTACAGATTTCCATTCATTCTTATGGTCATCTGGCCATCTTTCCTACCCCTCTCCCCACCTCTGATCCTGAATTCCCATTCCCCTCCCCATCCCCTGTTTCACCCAGTTCCCTTCCTTCAATGAATATTTTATTCCCTTCTTTCAGTGAGATTTAAGCATCCTCACTTGGACCTCCCTTCTTCTTTTAATCTAATAGTTTTAAAATATGTTAAAATACATTTAAATTTTATTTAATTTGGGTGAGTGGAGGGGGGGTAGGCAGGGCACATTTGTGTCACAGCATACTCACAGAGGTCAGAGGACAACCTGTGGGGTTCAGTTCTTTCCTTTCACATTGTGGGTCCTGGGAACATGTCAGGCTTGGTGGCAAGCTGTTTGCCTGCTGAGCTATGTTCCAAGCTCGTGGGCTAGCTGTATTTCAAATGCTCAGCAGATATGTAGCTAAGGGTATAAAGCAACTTTAGAATTCTATACTTCTTTTTTTAAAGTTTAATTATAAGTTCTCAGTTTTTTATTATTTTATTTTATTTTATTGGTTTTTCAAGACAGGGTTTCTCTGTGGAGCCCTGACTATCCTGGAACTCACTCTGTAGACCAGGCTGGCCTTGAACTCAGAAATCCGCCTGCCTCTGCCTCCCAAGTGCTGGGATTAAAGGCGTGCGCCACCACCACCCAGCAGAATTCTATACTTCTTGCACTTATAACAGCAGAACATTTGTATCCATGAAATTACATTATGCAAAGCTTAGATATGTCTCAGCATAATAGTTGTGAAGGTCCTTCATGTGGGGACAGACTGAATGTCAGTGAACAATGGAGTGGCCATCTATCTCAGTGCCTATTATTTGAAGTCTGACAGCCTTAGAGTTGTTGAATATGTTGTTTTATTAATAATGTCAACTGCTGATCCTGCCATATTCCTATTAGAAAGTTAGTCCCCTGGCAGGGTTGACTTAAAATAAACTTTGTTACCACCTCACCTAAATAAAATACTTGAGTTTTATGGTACATAGAAGAAAGTTTCTAACTCCCATTCTGTCTTCTCCTTTTCCAAACCTCTGGTGTACAGTCATTTTTATTTATTTTTCCAGTATCCTTAAGCTGAAGAGGCACAACATGAGGGTATTCCACTGATCTAGGTCCCTTGAAGTGCTATGGCTGGCATTCAAGACAATGTGGCCTACAAGAATGGATTTCCATAAAAGTCAAAAGAATTAAACCACTGTCTCCTTCAATTCTCCTCTGTGATATACCTGTCTTTGTCTGAGAGGTGATATAAGGTGTTTGTATCCAGTTTTCAGATAGAGTCAAAGGAAGTTGATTTAGGGATACATTAGATTTATGTTTTGAAAGATTTAGTTATGGCATTTACGGTATTTTCTGTATGAGTGGATTATTGGTGGATGTTCTGACATGGGTATATGTCCCAGGAATATTCCATCTGTCCACTGTGAAGAATCACCTACCTCATGACACAGGTGAAGTGTTGGGCTATGAAGTTATGTCACTAAGTGGATATGACACATTTTATATGACACTAGGGAAAACATATATTACAGAGGAAAAATAAAGACAAGTATATAAAGTCAAATATAGTATGGAAAACTATTTCAAGTCTCAAAAATGTCAACTTGTAAATGGAAAACTGAGTCTTGCTGACTTCTGATTAAAAGTAAAATTTTCTTCCAATATAAATATATCAAACAACATAGTTACCAGAGCTATAATATTATTCTGGTAGGAACTGTATATAATAATGATACTCACTAAGAATTTCTGTCTTGTGGAACACAAACCAGAAACAATGTCAATGAGAGTGATGTACCCTGTACAACATCGAAGGCTTAAACTGCTTTATCATACTTTTTCACAGATTGCCTTGACAGTGTTATACATATTATGACTACTGGGAAATTTTCTTGTATGAACCAATTATCCAATAACATTTCCATCTTTGCACTTCAATAAATCTTATTTCGCAGCTCCTAGTCCAGAGTTCCTGTCATCTGTCTTCTTTCTTGGTTTTCACTCATTTGGTTGTTTTGCTAGAGATGCCTCAAACTCTCCTCTAAAACCCCAGTGTTTTGGATAAAGTCATAGAGGTGCTGAAGATGGTAGTTTCTCCCAGAAAAGACAAGTCTTTCATTTTCATTGCAAATATCACTGTTGACCAAGGTTACCCGTCCTCACGGGAAAGAGCCAGAAAGTAAATAGCTTAGCAGGAGGATGTAACACACACATGTGAACAACACATCAAGACAGCTTCTCATTCATCTTAACTGATGATTTTGCTCAGAACTCAACTGGCATTCCAGTCAGAGGAGTACTTTGAAGATACACATATAGTTTATTGTTGTAGTAATTATTTAAAAATGCCTGCTGGTCAAGTGGGCTATCTAAGCTGCAGTGGCTGTGCCTAGTGCAGCCGCCATGTCCTGAGGCCACGTGTATGCCACAGCTAGAAATGGCCAGCCAGAGACACCAGCCCTGCCACCCATGAGACCCCAACATGGGAGATGGCTCTGCCAATCTTCCACACTGTCTCCATGAGGCTGGGATTTGCCCAGACCATCCCGCCATCCATGTGGGCCCAGTAAGAAAATGTGACTCTAATGCTTAAATAATCCAAAGGCTTTATAAATTTGGTAATGATCAATAATGAGATGCCCATACAATCAGAGGTGCAACCCAATACCCAACCTAGATATACCAACTACCTTTGACTGCTAGAGATAAGCGAACACCCGCCTCCATGTCCCCCTCTCTTGGTCTCCCTCATCTCCTAGCTCTTCCTCCTCTTCCTTCTCCTCTTTCTCTCCTTACTCCTCCTCTTCCTCTCCTTACTCTTCCTCTTCTTACTCCTCCCACCTTAGCTCCTCCTACAGTTTATGTTTCTAAAGACAAGTAAAGCTGTTTATTTCCATCTTACAATAAAGTAGAACGTAAAAATGCACACAAACAAATTAAGAGAAGTGAAAATCTATTTTCCACTTTTTTTCACAGGTAAATATTGAGACTACTGGAAAAATCTTCTTGTACGTACCAATTATCCAACATATGTTGTTGAATATATTAATATTAGAAGAAAATTTTGCTTTTAATCAGAAGTCATCAAGACTCAGTTTTCCATTTACAAATGAATTAGTTCATAGATAGATCAGTATGCAAAAATATTCGTGTATTTACATACGTGCTCCAAAATCAATACTTTATAAGTAACAATTTACTTAAAAGAACATTTATTATAAAAAACCAAAATCTTCTCATTGAAGGGGGAAAACACTGAAGAAAAACTGAAGTTTTAAATAAATGGAGAGATGTTATAGCTTCAGACAGAAAAAGCCGCCATTTCTAGGATGATTCTTCTCCCCAGTGGAGCTGCAGACTTAACACAACTCCTATCTTATCCTAGGAGAGTATTTTCCAGAAGTTAATGCGTTGCTCCTAAAATATACATGGAAGTACCAAGTCCCCAGTTCTATGGAGAAAGATGGAGGGTTTATTTCAGCTGACTTCATGACTAAATCTAAAGCATTGTATATAATCAGGACAATGTGGTATTGTCTTAGGATAAGCTTACAGATTAGGGCCATTGAAATATTTACTCTTCAATGTCAGCTTGGTGGGATTCAGACTCCCTTAGGAGACACACATCTTGATGTGTCTGTGATGACATTTGCAGAGAGGTTTAACTGGGTCAAGGTCGTCCTAGACTTGCGTCTCATTATTCCATGAGCAGGGGTTCCAGACTTAACCAAAGGCAAAGGAGAGCCCTAGTAGAACTGTTTAGGCTTCCTGATCCACTCACATGTAAACAAACCACCTTGTGCTGCTGCCAGAGCTCAGGCTGCTCTTCCCATCATGCCTTCTTCACCTTGACAGACTGTCCCCTCAAACCACCAGTTAAGATAAAGCCTCCCTCCATTAGCTTGCTTCTTGCCTGGTACAATGATAGGCAAAGTATACTGCAAGTTAGTGAACATTGGAGAGGTTGAGGTACTCTGTGGCAATTCCCGACTACCACCACAGGCAAATACAGCCGAGACAACATATAAACACATGGCTGTGTTTAATTAAACCTTTTTACAAGAAATGCAGTAGGCTGGATTTGGCCGTGAGAGCATAAACGAGCCCCACTATAGATCAAAGAAAGAGTTGAAACTGCACAAACCCTCACATTTATCGTATATCCATTTTCAACAAAAGTGTCAAGGCATGAAAAGGGAACTTTTTCAAATAAAAATAATCTAGACAATGGATATTTATATGCAAAAAAACATATGAATAAGGAAACAAACTTGGTATTTTTCCTTTACACTGGAAAAAGAGTGAAAAAGGAACCATGGATTACAAAACAAAACAAAAACCAGCAAAACTCTAAAAATAAGAACATGTGAGTAAATGTTCCCATCTGTTTTAGTAAGGAATTTTGTGGGACAAGACACCAGAAGCACAAGCAACAAAACTAAAACTGTTTGGTAGGTTGAACTTTTTAAAAATTTATAATTTGTACAAAAATTGAGATCTAGAAAGTGAAAAGATAAGTTGGAAATCAAGAGCAATATTTTGAAATTATTTTTTTCTAATTACTGACAAGTGTATGGAATCTTCAAGGAATGCTTAGTAAAAAATTAATTAATTAAATTAATTAGCTAATTTCAATTGGACAAGTCTCAAATAGATATTTTTCTAAAGAAAACATGAATGACTAATAATTATACATGAAATGACTAGATATTAGCTCTCAAGGAAATGGAAACCAGAGCCTTAATAAGATGCTAGTGTGTGTGCACTTTCTAAGAATGTTTATGATAAGAAAGATTTTAAAAAATACTGGTGGCAAGGGAGTGGAAGAAATCACATTCATACCCTGCTGGAAGGATTGTAAAGTGGCCCAGCCCCTCTGGAAAATGGTTTGTCAATTTCTGTAAAAGTCAGACATAATTCAAGCATTCGACTTACGTTACTCCTAGATGCCTAGCCAAGAGAAATAAAAGGCAGTCACTTCAGAACAGACAAATAAATGTTTGTGTCAGTATTCTTAGAAAAAGGTTTGGCCTTTGTGGTATTATTGACAAGCAATCCCTCAGTATTTGGCTTTAATAGAGAGTACAATATCTCTTCGTGCTCTACAGCATAGATAAGCCTCAAAATTCAGATGTGAAAGTTTCTATTGTGTGGTTGCTTTTATAGGGGAATGGTTAATTGTGACTGTCGGGTTGAGTTCAGGAACACTTAGCAAATCAGTAAAGCACACTTTTTGGGTGTGTCTGTGAGGGTGATTTTGGAGATGACTGGCAAATAGGACAGAAACTGCAGGGGACACCCCATCCTGAGCTTGGGGGACACCAGCATGGGGTGGCAGCTCAGATGGAACATGAGCCCATGTCAGACAGAGCTTGCAAGGGTGTGTACAAGCTTCAGTCTTATTGGGCGGATGGGTCTATTCCTGCCGCCGTTGCCTGTAACTTCTCCGCCTCTGGCTTCTCCAGCTTCTCAATGTGAGAACATCCTTCTCCACGGAACTTACCAGCCCTGGGCCTCAGACTGCTGCTTCCCCATGGGTTCCCTTGTTCTGAGACTTCCAGTTTCTTGGACTGAGCAGCTGCTTGGTTTTCTGTCTGTCCAACCTGCAGACCACCACTGTGGAACTGTGCTGCCTTTGATCATGTGAGCCAACCTATTAAGCTTCCTCTTGTAATAATAATCCGGGTGGTTCTGTTTCTCTAGAGAGCTCTGGCTGGTATAGACAGAACATTCAGAAAGGGCATGTTTAGAGAGAAAGAATTCTGACAAACAGCTGGTCAGGGTTAGGCATGGGGACGGGGTGGGAACAGAAAATAAAATTGGAGGGAAAAGTGGTCACACAGTTCAACAAATGTACTAAAGTCAGGGTGTTGTCTATCTATTCACATCAACGAAGCTATTATTAGTCTGGATGTTTTCCTATGTGAGAGGGTCGGAGGTATGTGCAGTAGTCAGTGGTCTGATGTAAATTTGGTATTCACTCAATTTCTTCTACTTTCCAGTTTCTCTTCCTAACAACGCTGACCCTCATCCTCTCGGGACTTGTTCTGTGATTTAGGCCAGCACCGACCAAGTCTTTAATGTCATGTGCAACTCACAGAAAAGTATGGAAGTAGCAAGAGGCAGGAAAACACACCTCCTTGTAAGTCCTGCACTAAGCTACAATTTATGTTTGATGCCATAGACTTTTAAACATGGATTTTTCCAGGCTACCCAGAAGAGTGGTGATTAGTTTCCAGGAAGAGAAGGAAGGGTGTTGTAAAAGGGTGCTGGGAAGGCTCTGAGTGGGTGTTGGGACATCAAGGAAGAGCTCTTCTGGTCTTTTCCTCTGAAGGATGAACAGGTGCCATTCTGTGAAATATCAGCTTCCGTGCATCAATAGTTTATGGAGAGAAAGGTATTTCTGATGTTTGAATGATTCTAAAGATTCAAAATTACTTTTTTGTTTTTACAATCACATAGTTTTGTCATTCAAATTTCCTCTTAAGAGGAAAAAAACCAGATTAAGTTTCATAATGATGAGGACGCATCTGTAGTTGCAGCACTTAGGTGGAGGCAGGAGACTCAGGAGTTTGAGGCCAGCCCAGGTTGCATATTAAGACCCTGTCTCAATCAACTAACTAAATAAATATTCATCCCAAAAGAAGTTGGTGACAGGGATATGTGGGAATCCCGTGCAAGAAGGCTGTCACTGGTAACAACAAAGCAGCTGTCACAAAACAAAATATGGTCCTCCACTAGGGAACAGGTCTGGAGCAGAGACAAGTATCTACAGCTCTGGTGTCTAAGGCACCACACTCACTGGTGCACCTATTGCTTAATGGTGAGAATTTGTGTTTCCTGAACATACCAAAAACTACTGTCTGTGTATACGTAAATTGTAGAGAAAATTCCAGACCTGAAATGACAGCCAACCTATTGCCGTGCTAGGGACCCACCAATGAATGGCAAGGGCAGGAGTATGAAGTGTGAGGAATTCTATTCACATCTACTGGGATGAGAGTCTGTGGAAAATCCCATCTACTGCAGACCCGAAATTCAATTTCATCTTCAACCGGTGTGCTCTAAGAACCATGCCTTACAAGGCAAGGGGGGAAATGTCTATTGTATATTTTCCCCCTATAATCGAAAAGATACTGTTGTTCTTTGTAAGATTAATCAAATGAATGAAATTATTTCTTTAAGAAATATCATCTTAACTTAGCTTTTCAAACATTAAAAAATCACAAGCAAAGGTACATGTCCCTGATCTGGTCTCTAAAACCTCGCCTCTGATGCTCTCCTCCTTCATCAAGCAAGAGGTAGATTTTCTTCCTCTGTTTAAACATACCAGTTGTTGAGAATTTACAGTCTCACAAAAGGTACAATATCAGCCTGCCAGGCAAGCTGCACCCACTGGTACAATACTGGTGTAACTGTTATTGGAATAACCAACCACTTTATGATTGGATTGAGGGCCACTCCATGAGGAAAGAACACAAGTCTGGTACTGGAACTCATGGCTAGAGGAATCATTGTACCTAGACAGGGCCTTACAACTCCTGACATTGCAAACGGAACAACCTATTGGCTAGATGAACTTAGCTTCTTCCCTGTCATTTGCTCCTGAGAAACTGCTCCTACTTTGTATCTTGAGGCATCTTCTTTCAACTGATGCCTTACCTTCTTCCCCTGCATTTTTTCCCAGTGATTCAATAATTAAAAGATTCTTCTTCAAAGACTTGTAAATGACACAGGTTTAAATATCCCTTCCACATGTCAGTTGCACTTCTGAGAATGGTTGGTTAAAATTACTTTATTCAGTACTGAACACAGCAAAGCACATTGGGTGTGATGTGACTAGGAACCAAGCCTATTATTGTCATGTAATCTAATCAAGTATCAGTGACAATGGAATTCGATTCTTAGCTCACTCTGAGTGCCAATCAGCTAAAGTCCCTGTCTCATCAATGAGATTTTTATTAAATACACTTTTTTACATTTTCCAATCGTGTAGCTGGAGTTTCCAGCTTAAAGGATCCAACTGGCACTTATTCTAAGTGATTTTCATTGTTGTGGCCTTGGTCCAGAGTTCCCTACAGCTAAGAATTTTGTTGAATGCACCATTTTTGTCATCCAAAATAGTTATTTTTCAGATTATTTGAAAATTTAATACATTGTCTTTTTTTAATGAAACATTTTAAAAAAGAGAGACCTGAACAGAGCCCTTCAGCACTCCACAAACCGTCTGCCTCCCCTTTCCTATTTTGGTGAATGGGACCTGATTAGGCTGTTTCTAACAATCACAAACAGACCTCATTGTCTTTGAAATCCAAGTCCCTTAAACACTATGCATGAAGTGCTCTAACTAACCCACAGCAAATCCTATGGGTCAGCATTTTCTTTCTGTTTGAAACAATGGCAGATGCAGGGAATGAGTTCTCGTAATGAAAGCACACAAAGTACTTCAGTCTTACCTTCACTCCCCTCCCCTCCTCTTCCCCCTTCATGCAGGGAAGGCAGTATGAAACTGGTGTTTATCCTGGTTATTGTCAAGTGTATGAAATAATCTACCCCTTATTTCTTCCAAATGTGTATGGGTAATGCTCCACAATGATCTCCTCACCATGATTGTGATGGTTACTTTTCATTGCTAACTGGGGTGGATTTGAAATACCTAAGGATCTATTTGTGAGGGCATTTTTTACAGAGAGGTGTAGCCATGGTGAGGCGACAGAGCCGAAGGCAAGTGGTGCCAGGGGTACCATCCTATGCACTGAAATGCCAGACTGAGGAAGAAGGGAGAAAGAAGAAAGTGAGCTGATGGTGAGTGTTCATTTTTCCCAGCTTCAGATGCAATGTGATCAGCGGTCTCAGCTTCCTGCCGACATGCCTTCCTGGTCCTGATGGTCTATACTCCTCATCAGGAGTCAAATGAGCCTTTCTTTTCTTTGGTGGAGTTGTTAGGCATTTTGTCACAACAATGAGAACAGCAACTGATACATTCGCTGAATAGAATATCCAAGGCCCTCCCAGGTTTGTTCATATTCTCTTGAAAGAATTCAAAATGGTCTTCGGCTTACCAAACTTACCCCAGCCACCTGCTGTGGATAGACATTTACATTATTGTCGATGTTTTAATTTTTGGCAACACTGCTAAGCATTATTTTTACAACTTCAAGTAAATAAAAACAACTCAGGCGGTGCAGCTGAAAATAGCCTTGCAGAATTAAGAGGCACACACTTTTAAAATCCAAGGACATTTTCTTCAATTTGTATCACAAGTACGAATGATAATTCTCTAGAGCCCAGCTCTTCAAACAAACAGAACTGTCACCTTCTGTGAACTTGAAAGGGTGGAACGAACCCAGACTCCATCCAGACTCATTGAATGAGACTTTGCTGTTGAGGCAGCTTCCCCAGGGACACACAATTCTTACATTTGCTAAACAGCCTTCTTTATATTTCTTTGCCTGTTCAAATAGAGCATTCCTAATCTTTAAATATTGTGTTATCTGTTTCTCCTTATTTTAAAAGTACTAGTACACTATTACTTTAATACCATTTCCCAGAATATTTTCTTAATCACCCTTAAGTGCATTAGGGTGATAATTTACATCATTTACCCTTATGAATATGAAAATATTTTTTCATTCTACTAATATTTGTCATATCTTTAATTTTCTAAGATTCCTTTGAGGCATCTGAAAGGTATTTTGGAAAGTTTCTGTGCTGGTCCTTCTGTTGTCTGGGACATAAAAGTTATCTGGGTTGGGAGGGACACATTTATAGAACAGACCTATAGGTAATCCTACAGACCAGTGGTTCTCAACCTGTGGGTCACGACCTCCTTGGTGGGGGTGGGGAGTCGAATGACCTTTTCACAGGGGTCTCTTAAGACCATCAGGAAACACGGATATTTAAATTACAGTTCATAACAGTAGCAAAATTATAGTTATAAAGTTGCAATGAAAATAATTTTTTGGTTAGGGTTCACCGCCACACTAGGAATTGTACTAAAGGATTGAAGCATGAGGAAGGTTGAGAACCACTCCTGTAGACCGACAAGAGGATATTTGAGATGTCTGTGTTCTGATTTTGTACACAGCTGTTTGCAGGGTGACCCTTAACAGATGACTCTAGATCCCACATTGTGGTTTTGTTGGTTGGTTCTTCCATTGAGGCTGCCCCTTCTGTCTTGTGCCTTGCTCCATGTATCAAAGCAAAGAATCTTCCTATTCTGACTGGAGGTAGGGGAGGAACTCAAGAGCTGTGATTGCTCCCAGCCTATCTGACCCTGAATGTGCCGTCCTTTGAGCCAATCTTTGATTCTTGTGCCTCTTATGAGTATTTATTCATCACCTGCTGCACCCGAGATTATGCTTTCCATAGGTCAGTTTGCTTAGCCCTCAAAGCATGTCTCTCACATGCATACATCTCTCTCTCTCTCTCTCTCTCTCTCTCTCTCTCTCTCTCTCTCTCTCTCTCTCTCTTTCTCTCTCTCTGTTATCCAATTTGAAATTACGAGGGGAATTTACCTGAGAGTTTGAGAAGTTGAGCAGGGCTCGGGGGAATAACCACATTTCCATATACCATTCCAGCAGAGAACCTACGGGCTTTTATGAGCACAAATGGAAGTGATGGCTTGAGTAGTTTTATAAATTACTTGAATTGGAATGTTTAATAGCACTTGGATACATTGTTAAAGATAATGTAATAAAAAGGGTACACTGGCTGGTTTTGTGTGTCAACTTGACACAAACTGGAGTTATCACAGAGAAAGGTGCCTCCCTTGAGGAAATGCCTTCCTGAGATCAAGCCGTAAGGCATTTTCTCAATTAGCGATCAAGGGGGATGGGCCTAGCCCATTGTGGGCGGTGCCATCCCTGGTCTGGTAACCCTGGTTCTATAAGAAAGCAAGATGAGCAAGCCAGGGGAAGCAATCCAGTTAGCAGCACCCCTCTATGGTCTCTGCATCAGCTCCTCCATCCCAAGTTCCTGCCCTGTGTGAGTTCCTGTCCTGACTTCCACTGGTGATGAACAGGAATGTGGAAGTGTAAGCTGAATAAACCTTTTGCTCTCCAGCTTGCTTTTGTGCAGGAATACAAACCCTGACTAAGACAAAGGGTAAAATCTTGGTTTTCATACACGTACAAAAGAACTAAGAAGTTGAGACAATCCAAGTAATGATTCCAAGTAACTGTTAGGGAATTTAACTCCTCAGCTAGTATGGGAAGCAGTGTGATTTTATAACTATTCCACGGAGAATTTCCAGAGAGGGAAGCATGTGTAGGCCATGATAGAAATTCATAGGAAGATACAAAAATGGCTATTTCTCAAAAATGTAGAGAGAAGTTAAGTGTCACTCCAGCAGTCAGACCTTATCTGCAGATCTATTGCTAAAAAATGGTCACGGATCCTGTTCTACAACCTAGAGAATTGTAGGACATAAAGGCAATGGAAGGCATCCCTCAAACCACATAATGCAGAAGGAGGAGCTGTAAGCAAAGCAGCCATTTCATTGAAGATACCAAGTGGCCTTTGGTCTAGCTTAATGTCTTCTACAGTGTTTTTCCTTTGTAGATGATATAAAGCCAAGATGAAGGCACACACTTCTCTGCAATCATTCCTTGGATTGTCTCCATTTCTTAGTTCTTTTGTCTAATGCAGAGGTCACCTTGTGAGATTAAATTTCATTCATTCCACATAGAAAAAATGACACACAGGTCTCTTGTGGAGGGATAGGAGCATAGGTGTACATTAGCCACCAAGCTTTGTCCTGTCCAGCAGGGCATTAAACAGGGGTATGAGGAGGTCACCTGAAAGAGAAGATGGGGGACAGGCGAACGCAAAGAATCATGGCTTGTCTATAGGCTGATCAAACTGTAATTTTTACTTTTTCACACAGGGGTTATATACACAAAAAGGCAGGATGTGGGGGAAGGGCATGACACAGAAACGTAAGTGTTCAGGGGGAGTACAGATATCTCCCAGAACAGAGTGTCAGCTGGGTGAAGGTTCAGGGGACAGGTCATTATGACTCTGCCTATGATTCACTTGTCCTTATCTAAGTTGGTACTATCCATCAAGGTTACTTATCTACAAGGTCTATGACAACCCAGGCTGGCAAATTTCTACCAAAGCTGCTTGTTTGCAATATCTTATAGCTATCTGTTTCAGTGTTTTTCCACAGAGACCGGAGACTTTGTGTTAGCAGGCTGACTTAGGCCTATGGTTGATTTTAGGCCTTCAGTGTATAAGCAAAGCTGCCCCTGACATCTCCTGCCTTCTCTAAGTATAAAAGGACCATGGCGATTCCAATCTTACAAAGGTGGGGATAGAGGCCTGACCTCCAGTAATTAAAGGGGACCTTGAAATGGCTCCGGTCCTCCTGTTGTTGTTCAGTGAAGTGTGAGAGCCATACCCATCCTGATGTCTTTTTCCTGGAGAGGGGATATTTTTAACATCAATCCCTATGCAGTCAGGCTTGTCCCTCAGGGAACCCAGAAAGATACTTTTAATTTGTATATTCCCTTGCAGTGCTTAGCCTTGCAGCCTAAACAAGAATTTAGATCACCAGTCAGAGGGGGTTCTGGGCGGCCCCTCTCTGCTTGGTCTAGGAGCGGGAGTCCCCTCTTTTTGGTTGAGTGGTGATGTGTTTTGGGAACACCCTGGTTAGAGTAACAACCTCGTCTTGAGTTTTGTGGTCCTCCATAGCTAACTTATGATAATGTATCTGAATAGGTTTTGCTATCAAATCATCTATCTATCACAGAAGGTGTGTCTGTGGGAGGTTTGATGATGCATACTGGATGGGAGGGTGATTAACATCCACGAGTGCATGTTGTGAGATAGAAGCAGGGGGCCTGGTTAGTCTTGAGTGGCAACTCAATGGTGTCTAGAGTTAGGTAGAAGACACATGTCTGGGCATGTCTATGAAGGCATTTCCAGATTTAATGGACGAGGGTGGACCTGTTCTATTTGTGGGTAGCACCATCCCCTGGGCTTAGCTTCCAGACCAATGGGAAAAGGGAAAAAAAAACATAAACAATGGGCACCAGCATTCCTCTCTCTCTCAGCTTGCTGACTGAGGATGCAATGTGACCTGCTGCCATCACGCCTTTGAAATGATGGCCTTTCCTCTGGTCAACAAGTTAGTTCTTGTCTTTCTCCAGAAGCCATTGTTTTTTCCTTTTCATCTTTTGATTGTCTAAACCAAACTGTGCATATACCTGGCCTTGAACTTTCTTCATTCATTCATTCTTGTTTTTTTTTTTTTTTCATCATGAGGTGTGAAGGAACTGTTCATGTGAGCTCTCACACTCAGATTAAAGCTGTGACCCTCCAGGTGATTTACACCCTCCAACTTCCAGATGCTTATGTCATTGCTAATGAACCAGCCAGGGCTTCAACTGCCTTGAAGGTCAGGGCTCAAATTAGAGCAGAGAGCTCCTTAGCACTAAACCTGGTAGCTGTAGTTCCCATTTGGTGCTTGGCAAGGGGAGGGCAGGGCCAAGTTGAATACCCAAGATGCATGCAAGGTTCTCCTCAAGTCTCAGAAATCAATTAGAATTACCAAGGGCAACTTGCAGAAGTATTCTTAAGAAATACAAAAATTGTCATTACAGAAATAATGAATCCAGGGGAAAGAATTGACTGTGCTTTGGCTTTTAAGCTGTTCTGAGACATAAAACTGCTTGTCTTCTGTCTGGGGAGCTGGAGTTTTAGCTCTTGTTGTTTTTGGTTTTTTGTTTTGTTTTTAAAGCAAGACTTCTTGAGACAAACGCTTTCTTTAAAGGCGTGCGTAAATTATGTTTACCATTAATTTAAAACCGTGGGCCACATGAAGCTCTGTTCGAAACGGTAGGAAGTCTGAGCTGCCATTCCGCATGGTTGAAATGGAGCCATCAACCTCATTTCCTCTGTGCATTTGGTTAAATTGATGTCCCACGTGCAGGGAGCTGATCGTGCGCGCGCGCGAGAGCGGGAGGATGCGGTTGTCTGGCTCCCAGCAAGCTGTGTGCAGCTTGTTAGGATGGGCTCAGCAGCAGTTCATTATCTTTTCGTTCTCAGCTCGTTCCACATAAACACACAGGGAAAAACGTGTGCGCAGGCAAGTGGACACGTGAGGTGAGAGGGTGTGTGTGCTTTTCCTTCGATGCCGTTGAGTTTTGAGACAGGGTCTCTCATTGGGCTGGAACTGCACCAAATGTGCTAGGTTAGCTGGCCAGCGAGCTCCAGGGATCCGACGGTCTCTGTCTTCCATCTTGGCTTCATAAATGTGCACTGTACCAGCTTTTCATGTGGCTTCTGGGGATTTGAACTCAGGTCCTCATGTTTGCAAGGCAAGTCCTTTGCCAACTGAGCCAGTTCCCTGTTCTTGGGTCCTTTCTCTATTTCCTCCCTTCCTTCCTTTCTTTCTTTCTTTCTTTCTTTCTTTCTTTCTTTCTTTCTTTTTCTTTCTTTCTTTCTTCCTTCTTCTTCTTCTTCTTCTTCTTCTTCTTCTTCTTCTTCTTCTTCTCTCTCTCTCTCTCTCTCTCTCTCTCTCTCTCTTCCTTCCTTCCTTCTTCTCCTCCTCCTCCTTCTTCTTTTTCTTCCTCTCTCTTTCTTCTTCTTCTTCTTCTTCTTCTTCTTCTTCTTCTTCTTCTTCTTCTTCTTCTTCTTCTTCTTCTTCTTCTTCTTCTTCTTCTTCTTCCTCTTCCTCTTTCTTTCTTTCTTTCTTTCTTTCTTTCTTTCTTTCTTTCTTCTCTTCCCTTTCCCTCCCTCTTCCTTCTCTCCCTTCCTTCCTTCCCTTCCTGCCTTCCTTTGGGCATAGCCTGATCTTGAACTTTAGCTCTTCCTGCTTCTGTATGCTAGGACGCATAGTCTGTGCCACTCTGACCTGCCTGCCTTCAGAACACCTTGTGCTCAGTGGCTGCTGGACTCCAGTCACAGACTATGCTGCCCTAATGACGGATAACCAGAGCCCAGCACAGGCCAATGTGGAGTCTTGAGTCAAGCCATCTGGGTTCAAAGGGCAGCTGCATTTTATGAGCCATAAGACCCAGAACAACCTTACTTTACTGCCCTATTCTCAGCTCCCTCTTCTGGAAAGCAGAGGCGCTATTAGCATCCACCCTAAAGAATAGTTATTCAGATACTCACTTCCATATGATGCTTGGAATACAGCTTAGCCTTCAACACAGATTGGATAAGTACATTTTGAGTTAATTATCTAAAGGCATGCTTTTCAGTGTGAAAACTGGAAGAAAAGAGCAATGCCAGCCAGTAAGAAGCTGGTACAGTAAAATACACATGCTCGTATGGGAGAAGTGCAAGCGTTAACATGAATGGAGAGAGATGGAGAGATGGGTCGGTGGTTAGAGCACATACTGCTCTTGCAGAGGACCAGAATTTGGTTCCCAGCACCCATGTTGAATGGCTCACAGCCACCTATAACTCCAGCTCCAGGGGATCAAATCCCTCTTCTGGTCTCAGTAGACTCCTGTACTCATTAATACATATTTACACACCAATACACACATATACACATAAGTTTAATGGGAGAATTTCTTCTATCTGATATGAAAAGACTTCCAAGAAACTGTATGCATACATCTTTTGCTCATAGAAAACAAAGCCTGGAACCATGCCTAGGTAACTATCCGCAGCTGTCCCCATGGAGAACCAGGAGTTCAAGTGGCATCCTTTGTAGTAGACATGCCTTAATGCTACTAAACATTTTAATCTGCTCCACGTCATTTCTCCAATCAACTATCCAGTTAAGCTTCTGTTAGGGTCAGAAAAGGATAATTGAGACAGAGAAAAGACATGCTTTCATTTTTGTTTTCCAAGTAGGGACTCTGAAGTAGCTTTCTCAGTGGATACGACTTCTGTGTTTTCTTTGGGAGATAAAAGGCAGAGAGGTACTTGGGACTCCTTGGCCAGTATCATCTCATGCAGTACACATGCAGTAAAACTGTTACACACAGCTATGACGTCGGGTATGCTCCACCCCTTGTCCCTGTTCTGTAGCTTTTGTGCATTGCTGACAGAAGGGTGTCACTGTAAGAAACTTTAGTAGGAGAAGGAAACCAGGTATCGTCAAGAAAATACAGAGGACTAAGAATTCTTTCTAAACTTTTGGACCAGTTGCCTCCGATGTAATGCCTATTAACTCACTGTGAGTCATACGCTCACCATGAATAGCCTTAGACATTAGGCCACTATGGCTGGGATTATAACAGAAAGGAAATTGTTGTGCATAGAAAGCAAAGGGGTTGGAGGGTAGGTAGCAGCAAGAGTGACCGTGGTTTCAGAGATGCCAGCAGTAGGGAAAAAGATGTGTACTTGGTTGAAATCAGAGTTGATTCTGGCCCTGTCTATTAAGTGCTCACTGTGAGAGTTGGTTTCCATTCCTGACTCTTATTTTCTGCTCTTGACTCTGGGTATCATTTTCTACACCTGCCTTGATATCTCTATGATCATGGACAATAACATGGAATTGTAGGCCAAGTAAACTTTCTCTTCTTCAAAACTTCTTCTGGTCAGGATATTTTATCACAGTGACAGAAATGAAATGGGTATGAGAACACTCCGTAAGCAACCTGTTTTGTTGTGTTTATGTCCATATATATGAAATATATATTTACTATATATGTAAGTATATGCAGTTACTCAAGCCTAAGGTAGTATCAGACATAAAAACCTCTCAATAGTCTTTGTTGGAGAATTCATTTAAATAGGGTAACATTGAGGTTGCCAATATGTCCTAATTTTCCCTCTGGTTCTCACAAGGCACTTAGTAAGTTTTTTCATGGTGTGTTCCCTGGGACAGCTGAGGATGATGGGATATGCTCAAGGATTAGCAACTGCTTTGGTCAAGTTACTGATCAAAGTTGACTAGAGTCAAGTTACTAATCAATGGCCCTCTGTCAGCCTGTGATTGGGTTCCAGGATTTTACTTTTGAACTCTGCCCTTTTCACCAATTAAATCATTTTGTTCTTTATTTGGGTGGAAGTATTAACAGTATGGGTCTGGAGAGACGGTTCATCGAAGAACGTTTGCTGCCTTTGTAGGGAACCTACATTTGGTCCCTGGCACATGGCTGTCTACAACCACCTATGTAATTGTAAGGTATATAAATTGGCTTCCACAGGTATCTGACCACAATGTGGTACATATATACATGCTTACACACAGACACACAGACACACAGACACACACACACACACACACACACACACACACACACACACACACAGAGAGAGAGAGAGAGAGAGAGAGAGAGAGAGAGAGAGAGAGAGAATAAATAAATAAATAAAATAAACAACATGGTTTGTTAGATGTTTACCTAACATCAAGCTGAAAGGAAAGAGATACTGTAGACTCAGGAGATTTTTGATTGATTCACACAAGAGATAGGATGAGATTTATTTGGCAGAATAAACTTAACCTCTTGCCTTCGAATCACAAAAATCTTAAACCAAATAACCACCGTGGAGGCCTAGTCACTGAAGTTCTGTCTTCGTGTCTGCCAGTCCGCCCCGTGTTGAGGTGTGTTAACGAAACCTGGTACCCACTCGGGTTAACACATCATTCTTCTGTCATTCTATTCTCCCTCCTGGCTAAGAAACCAGCATGCAAAGCTTCACTGGACTTTAAGGCCGACTGCTGAGGATGGCAGAGGGACTCGAACCTTCTTATGAATGTGAGTGAAGGCAGTAGGAACTCTCCTTGGAAGGGGAGCCTAGTGACAAGGTGTTGCCAGTTTGTCATACACAAAGATAAGATTTGATCTGAGAGGCACCAGCAAGTCTACTATGAATGATGGAGACAATTTATAGAGAGATGTTCAGGATACCATGAGAGAGAAGGCTGGGGGTAAGCCCATGAGTAAACTTCGGTAGATTTTTTTTTTTAATCAGAAAAATAAAGCATGCCCTTTCAAAAAAAATCATAAAGCAAAAGTGATTCAACAGTGTTGATATTTTCAAGCCATGCCATCTGTTAAAACTCAACCGATCCAGTACATTGTGGGAAAAAGGTCTGAACTTAGTAGTTCACTAAATTTAGCTCAGATAGAGTTGTTATCAATATCACCACTGTGAAGCTATAGAGAAGACGGCACTTAGATTAAAACAGCATTTCAGGTCTCTTTCACATCCAAGAGCCTATTACTTTATAAACACAAAAACCACCGATTCTTCTGTCTCGGCAGCTCAGCTACTGACCTTGGTTCTAAGCCTCCCTTGGAGACGAGAATGTTCCCCTGTTCACTGGAGCCTGTGACTCTGTCAGGCTCCATCCACAGGTAGTTAACTAGAATGGAAAGCTGAGGAGGTTGCTAAGCAACTCAGATTTGTATAAATATACCTTCCTTTCCCAGTGTACCAGATAAGTAGGTAAACACACACTCCTTTGACTGACTTAAATCTTACCCTGTGGATCCACTTACAGAAATGAACAAAAGAAATCAAGGTAGATAGTTAGGTAATTTAGACAAGATTTCTACAGATAATCTGATAATTTAAAAGTCCCACATGCTTAACTTCTGAGTCATTTTCCTCAATTCTCTATTTTAGTATGAGGGCAGGATGAAGTCTCAGTAATATACCATTAATCCTTACCAAGGTGGTATGCAGTGTAGCATGAGAGAGAAGAGGGAGGAGGAGGGGGGGAAGATGAAGAGGAGGGAGGACAGGAGGGAAGAGCAAGAGAGAGGAGAGGGGAGAGGAGAGAGGAGGATGAAGAGGAGGAGGGAGAGGATGAGGAGGGTAAAGAGGATGATGAGGATGAGGAGAGAGGAGAAGAGAGAGGAGAGAGAGACAGAGAGAGACAGAGAGAGACAGAGACAGTGACAGAGAGAGACAGAGAGAGACAGAGAGAGACAGAGACAGAGAGAGACAGAGAAAGACAGAGAGAGACACAGAGAGAGACAGAGACAGAGAGACAGAGAGAGACAGAGAGAGAGAGAGGAGCCAGTAGGATTGGTGGTAAGTGTGGCCATATACCTTCTGTAATTTTATCATTCCTGTCCTGTCCTAGAGTTGATTTGTGTGTTGGGATGTCTGTTTTGGGGTCTTGGAACACAGTCATTAGTTGCTAGTAGGACCAAGAGGTCAGTTCCGGGTAGTAGTGGCATAGTTGTTTCCCTAACCAGGCTCTGAACTCTTTGAAGATGTTCATTTTTATTTCTTATGCTGTCTAGAAGGCATATAGAGCAGGCATATTGTTGTGTCATGATGCAGATCAAATGTGTCTCATCAAGATACTCAAAATGATACAAATGTAGTCTCTTAAAGCACTTATTACCATTACTGTGACACTTGATTTTTATTATATTTCTTTATGTTTGGGTGTTTTGCATACAATCTCTCTCTGTGTCTCTCTGTGTCTTTGCCTCTCTGTGTCTCTGTCTCTCTCTGTCTCTCTCTGTCTCTGTCTCTCTGTCTCTGTCTCTCTGTCTCCCTCTGTCTCTCTCTGTCTCTGTCTCTGTCTCTCTCTCTCTCTCTCTCTCTCTCTCTGTATAATACATGCAGGTGCCATGATGGATGTGACATTTCCCCGTGACAAACATCTCCGCTTGATTTAGTCCAGTCACCACCAAACCACATTCGTTTCTTCAGTCCGATGGACACAAAACTATTTCCTGCTCTATGAAAACAGTAACTCTTGAGCCAGTAAGACAGCTCAATGGGTAAAAATGGTTACTACACAAGCCTGGCAAGCTCAGATCCATCCCCAGAGCCCACACAAAGTGAGATCCACCTGGCTCTACAAAGGAAGTTGTCCCTTGCACATACATCACACACACACACACACACACACACACACACCTCCATACATAGAAGCAAACATGCATACACACACATGCACACCTCCATGCATAGAAACAAACATGCATACACACACACACACACACACACACACACACACACACACACACAATTTTTGAATACTAAAAAAAAATTGATTCCGGTGCTGAGGATTGAACCAGGGCCTTGTACATGTTAAGAGTACTCCATCCCCATCTGTATCCCCAGCCCACTCAGTTTGTCGTCCCTCCCTCCCTCCTCTCTCTTGAATAAGCAGAGCAGACATTTGCACAAATCACGTACTTTCTGCTGCCTTTCTCCTTTACGGATTCCTAACATTGTCATTTCTTTAAGAGTGAGATGAAGCAGGTATAGAAGTAAAATATGTGCTGATAACAAGTCATAAAGAAGTTGAATTCTAAACAATTCTACAACATACTTATACAGGTCATGGAAAACTAAGGTAAATTAACATGCTAGTGAGCTACCTGGATGTGCTTTTCTATTTTTACATTTAAGAATTACATCTTGACCAAATATTTGGTGATGTAAGAGGTAGATGGTATTTGTCAGACTGACGTGTCATTGTGATGGTTAAGGGTGCGGTGGCTGTTTTGTATGAATACACACTACGAAACAGCAAAAGTAACATTAAGGGATGTTTTAGACAATGCCAGAAATCCTGCCCTAAATCCCAAGCCAGAATCCACCCAACATTCTTATTATTTTATGAAACATAAGATGGTGACTCAAACAACATGTTTTTTGATCAAATATTCTAGCACCATTCAATGCAAAGATGCACCGACTGGATACTTACACGCTAAGGATCTACAGGAGGAAGATATTAAACACCGTCCCCCTGTCCTTCCCCCATTTTATTTTCTGTAAGAGCAGAAAGCTGACTGTATAGTTAAAAACTCTGCAGTTCCTAATGTAACAGTCCAGGGACTGATCTGAGGTGCTTTTACCAGTATTTCTGGGTGTTGCACATTGTCGGGGGGTATGAGTATAGTGTGTTTAGAACCCAGGGCTGCAGCTAAGCCAGGAAGGTAGAGGTGGGTACTGCCAAGAGCATCTCAAATCCATTACAAACTTAGAGGCCTGGACTTTCAGAAGCCTTCACCATCTCCAGTTTTTCTATGACATCCTCATTTAGTTTCGTTATCCCCGAACTTGTGGCCTGTAGTTTAAGCTCAACCTCGTATGCCTCACCAGAAATTAAGAAAGCACATAGGAAAAAAAAATGGGAAAAAAACCTGCAGGGCATCAGCCAGCCCTCCATGCCTGGTGTTTGTAGTCAACTGATTCAACCAATCATGTACCCAAAACATATCGGGGGAAATGTGGGTTACGAATATATATGGGTTTTTCTTTTCCTCTCTGAATTTCCTAAATGGTTCCTTAGCAAATGATATAGGCTTTACATCTTATCATAATCAGGAATAACCTAGAGATAATTTGCAATGTAAGGGAAGTTGTGGGCAGGTTGTAGGTTAATATTCATGTTATGGAAGGGACTTGAACATGCTGAGGCTTTGATCTTGGGTGAGGGGCTGGGAGCATTCCTGACAGGCGTCGACTGACAACTGTTTACTAAAATGTGGTGCAGGCTAGCCCGAATATATACTGACAAATGGATAGGATGTCTCTGTAATATGTAATAGAAAAGGAGGTTCTTTATGATGGCTAAAGGGTTCTACTTACATATAGAGGACAGAAAGTGTTAACTTCTAGACTTAAAGAACATACAGGTTTTTCTTAGGAAGACATGGCGCCTAGACAAACTGCAAAGTGCAATGCTAAGATGTTGGTATTTGAATTGGAAGACATTCTTTTTTTTTTTTTTTTTAATCCAGTGATTTTTTTCCACTTAATACGTTGTCTTAGTAACTACTGTGCCAAGATGCTCGATACTTGGAACATAATTCCTAGCTTTATCAAGACAGGAGAAAAATAGAAAAAGATGGAACCTTAAAATACCTTTGCCAATTAAATCTGGATTATTTCTGACTTCAGGAGTAGTCAGTCATTTGACTGAAGTCACTAAAGATGATAAAGAACACACAGAATTTTTCTCTTTTTGTCTGGATTTTCATGACTTCAGAATCTTCAGTGTGTTTGGAGGCTTCATGAGATCTGCTTTATCTCCAGATCCAAGGTATTAAGAATAGATAGATATAAAGGTCGGCTTAACAGTGGATGTTACCTTGAGGCTAATGCCAAAACAATGGGGCTCATGACTCAATCCACAAATTCCCATAATCTAAAGGCAATCTGCAAGATTCAAAGTAAGCAGGAGACGGAGCCAATCCGCTCTTGTTAACTCTCTGTAAGGAGAAGTTCATCATTACGCAGTGCAGTGATTAAGGTTCCTGGACCAGCTCATAGCAAACTTCAAAGGCTTTGTTTAAAACCCCCGTCTCTTCTTTAAATCTCTTCTTAAGCGGCAAGTTTTCTTGGCATGCCTTGCTTATTGTCCACTACACAATATTCTAGCCTGCTTTTACATGTGTGTGCGTAAATGCATGTGGATGTGCATGCCTGTGGGTGTTTGCGATGTGTGTATGTGTAATCCATGTATGTGTACTCAATCTCATGTGCAGGTCTTTAGGTGCTGGCCTTTTCTCCTTCTCCTTCTCCTTCTCCGTCTCCTTCTCCTTCTCCGTCTCCTTCTCCGTTTCCGTCTCCTTCTCCTTCTCCTTCTCCTTCTCCTTCTCCTTCTCCTTCTCTTTCTCCTTCTTCTTCTTTAAATTTTTCTTTTTTGAGACAATGCCCTACCCTGGGACCTAGGGCTTCTTATTAGGCTAGGCTGACTCCCCAGAAAGCTCCAGGGACACTCCTGCCACTGCTTCTCCATCACTGGGATTACAGGGGAACATTGAACCCAGGTGCTTATGTGGGTGTTGATCTTAGGTCCTCTTGCTTGCATGGCAGGAACCATACTTGTCAGGCCCTTCCCCAACCCCCATCCAGACCCTCCCCACACCATTATAAAAGTTTAAAAGACCAAACATTTTATTTTTAAGTAGCTTTCTTTGCCTATGGAGTAGTAATGTAATGTGTTGGGGCCTGCGAGAAATTGGGATCCTGCTGAGAAACTTCTAGTGGAACTTGCTCTCTGCAGAACAGAAGAAAGGCTCACTGAGATCTTTCTCTTGCTCCCATTCCTGCCTTGATTGTAGACATGATGTCACTTGGTCACCAAAGACTAAGAAGTTTTTATTTATTACTACTTATGACTGACGTCAGTCTGCCCCAATCACTACATTTATTTTATTATTTTTTGTATGGTGTGCATATGTATGTGTAGCAACACACATGTGTGCACACGTACACATGCACATGCATGCACACACACACAATATACAAAGAATATTCTAAGTACAATAGAGTGCAAAAGTACATAATGTCCCGTTTGTGTCCTTGGCAGCTATAGAGCTTTGTGTTGGGCACTCCTGATAGACAGTAAACACATCCATACTAAAAAAAAAAGCAAAACAAAAAAACAAAAAACAAAACAAAACAAAAACCCCCAAAATCTGACAGGAGATACTGAGGCATCTTCTCTCCTTGTTCTGTGTGAAATGCTGGCCTGGATCAGTGTTCAAAAGTTTCCCCCTGTTCTAACACCCCGTGATCGCACCTTGGTCTCACAAAACTGTAAGCATCACCACACCAAGTGTTGTGTCTGTTTTTCTTTTCCAGGCTCCTATTGTGTTGCCAGTGGCACAGAGGCAGCCATTCTATTAAGTACGGTTTAATTAAATCCTTCTCTGCAGGCCTATAAACGAAACAGGAAGAGTGTGGCCTAAAGTGCCAGGGGAAAACACGATGGGAAGAATCTCAATTCAAGCTCATAAAGCTGACAGTGGAAATGGTACTTCTTCGGAGAAAAATGACACACAAGCGTGGAATCAGAGCCACTCTAGGGATGCTAGCGATGGCTGCATGTCTGGTTCTGGGCTCATCAGAGACGCCAACAAAGCTCCATGATGTCAGTGACGCAGTGATGCTGTGTCCAAGAAGAGAACGACACAGTCGACAAAGCCTAAGAGGAAGGAGGAGCAATGGCCGCGCTCTATTTTGAAGGATGAATAGGGATTTCCCAAACCTGAGGGGATGAGATGGTCAAATCCTGTTGGGGGCGCCGAATCCCGTTCTAGGAACCGGAGTTTGGCACACATGCCGGCACGTGGGCTCATGAGGGCGGGGCCGGGGAAGAAGCCGAAGAGCCAAGGTAGCGTCAATTGTAAAGGGTGGCATAACCATTCTGCAGGGAAGGATAGACACAGGCTGGCCACAGATCTGATCTGGTAGAGTTCTAGAGTGAAAACTGGGGAGTGTGGGTTTTGTGACATGATCAAGGCCGGGCAGATCAGCTACTTTTCTTGTCGTTATGATCAAATTTACCTAATAAGAAGCAACTTAAGGGAAGGGAGAGATTTATTTTGGTTCGTTGTGTGATAGGGAAGGATCGGGAATAGCTTTGGGCAGAGGGAGGGAGCACAGGGCAGCTGATGAGGTAGCTCATTACATGCCCGGCAGTTCTGTGACTTGACACCCATAACGTGGATGTAGTTTATAGAATGTACAGATGGGAGTTACAGCATACGGCAGAAGGCACCAGACGACAGGGGTCCTGCCGATCCAGGGGCAAATGATGACTGTGAGAACTAAGGTGTGATCAGGGATGGAAAGAAACAGATCATCCGGGGATGTCAAAATGTGGTCAGCTGGATGCAGGTGTGTAGGGACTGACAGAAGAAGAGTGTGCTGCCTGGGAACGGAGGTATGATGGGGCCACACGTAGAGTTTCAGTTTGGTAACGACACATTTGGAAGGTCACTCTGGGTCTGACTGAGAATGAACTGTAGAATTCAAGATGGAGATAAACCTGGTACTTCAAGTGTGGAGGCCCACCAGCACTTAGTGGGGTAACTCTGAAGTCCTTCCAAACCACCCTCTCTTTTCCTTAACAAGTATTTAGTAATTGCTCTGCAATGGGTAGCTATTCAAAGCAGGTTTTAAGAGTCCACATGGTAAGGCAGTTCAGATGTGGAATGAATGGGAAATAGTCTACTTTCGGTGACATGAAAACTTCTCCTTTGCCGGCTAGCTTTCAACAGTGCTTCTCAGTCCCTAACAGGTGGAATTTTAAGCAGAGGTGTGATATAGTCAGACTTACAGTTTCAAATGTGTATTCTGGAAACTTCCAATGACAAAATGATACACAGGAGTCATTATTGACTCTCCTGTTGCGACAAGTAACACTTGTGCATGACTCCAAAATTTCAACATTTTAAGGATCCTGCCAATAAATAAGGACAAAGAGGATACCACAATGAAAAAAGTACCTAAGATATATATCTATATCTATGTAGATATAGTATATATCATATATATCAATATATATCAGCATATATCTATATTTAAGTTATCTATCTATCTATCTATCTATCTATCTATCTATCTATCTATCTTCTGGCTTTACCTAAGGGAATTTTCTCAGCTGATATTCAGGGTAAACAAGACTGAATGAGAACTGGAACAACCACACACAGAGAAAAGGCCAGCATCCACACACAGTGTTGGTGGGAATGTAAAATAATACAACCATTTTTGAAAATTTTCTGGCTGATTCTTACAGAACTAATAGTAACCCCCCAGTATGACCCATCAGTTCTACTCTCAGGGCCCACGAATAACAAAAGTGACATCCAAGAGGCTTTTTTTTGAGATGTGAAAATCTTTATTGGATATTTTATTTACATTTCAGATGCCATCCCCTTTCCCCATTTCCCCTCCCTAGAAAACCCCTATCCCATCCCCGCTTCTCCTTTTTGCTTTTATATTATTTTTAAAATGTCAATCAAAGGCTTTATATGTTTGGTAATGCTCAATATCAAGATGCCCATACAATCAGAAGTGTAACCCAATACCCAACCTAGATATATCAACTATCTTTGACTGGCAGAGACACTCGAACATCTGCCTCCATGTTCCCTACCTCTCTCTCTCTTGTCACCTAGCTCCTCCTCTTCTTCTTCTCCTCTCCTTACTCCTCCTCTTCCTCTCCTTACTAAGAGGCTTCTTTAAAATAACCTAAACCTGGAAGCAGCCAAAATGTTCATCAACACAGGACAGATGAACAAATCACACTGTCTGTATACAGAACGCTAGCCAGCGGCAAAGTGTAATATCGAGATGTGAGAACACAGATAAATCTAACAAGCAACCAATGACAATGGTTATGGAGAGAGAAGCCTCATGCAAAAATGGTATCATTGTATCTAATAAATATCAAATTTCACCACTGAAAACCTAATATAAAAGCGGGAGGGGGAGAGGGAAGGCTGAAACAACTGAGGGTCATAGCCTTGAAGGTGGAGCTGGGGCTGACTCCGAGGACTCTGAGTTGTGTGAATGTTCTGTTTTCCGACAGAATGGCAACACTTCAGACTTGCACAATTTGTTACATTTACATTTTATACCCCCCAAAGAAGGAGCAAGCAGGAAGCAAATGCTCACTCAGTGGGCAAGCATGGCTGAGATTCTTAGATACAGTCAGTGTATATCTTCAAATGCCCTAAAAAACATGATGGGTAAAGAAGGAGGTGACGCTGAAGGGTGAGAAAGTGAGTTCGGTAAGAAGGTAAAGGTGGGAGGTGTCAGGGAGGTGGCAGGGGTGAGGTGAGGGAGGTAGCAGGGGTGAGGTGAGGGAGGTGGCAGGGGTGAGGTGAGAGAGGTGGCAGGGGTGAGGTGAGGGAGGTGGCAGGAGTGAGGTGAGAGAGGTAGCAGGGGTGAGGTGAGGGAGGTGGCAGGGTCAGGTGAGGGAGGTGGCAGGGGTGAGGTGAGGGAGGTGGCAGGGGTGAGGTGAGGGAGGTGGCAGGGGTGAGGTGAGGGAGGTGGCAGGGGTGAGGTGAGGAAGGTGGCAGGGGTGAGGTGAGGGAGGTGGCAGGGGTGAGGTGAGGGAGGTGGCAGGGGTGAGGTGAGGGAGGTTCAGGGGTGAGGTGAGGAAGGTGGCAGGAGCAGCCAGCATGCACACAGAACCTAGTAGCTCAACTTTACCTTTGTGGCTCTCAGCTAATATCTTCACTCTTCTGGGGAAATTGAAGCCAACACAGGCCCTCTGTGCCCAGCACACCTGCCACTCTGGTAGCGGCTGCATTCTACAGTTTGATCCACACCTCTCCCCACATCCCAGCCTCTCCAGCTGGACACTCCACCCTCCCCACCATTCAGTGACACTGTCTTGCCATCGCCGGCCCATCGGGATCATACATTTGACATTTCTTTTTGCTAAGCCAAACCATATCCAGTTTTATTAATGACACTCTTCATAAACAACCATTGTCACCGGAGGCAGTTCGTGGGCAGACAATCATTAATTGCACACAAGAACTTCTTCCATCGTCCCTTCCTGGATGGACAACCTAATTCAGAAAGCCGCTATGCAAGCTGACAACGTTCTCATGTGGCACTGTGCACAGGGAGGTTTGGAATGAGGGTCAGTATCGCATGTAAGCCTGTTACCTAAGAGCTATTCACTAACAGACCCTGACTATCAGGAGATGAAATCAACTGAAGACTGAAGTCTCCTAGAAGAGGAACTGTGCCGACTGAGAATCACCACCCTAATGACATCACTATAAAGCCCAGGCTTGACCCACTGGAAGACAAAGCAATTTTAGGGGTGCAGGTCCCAGCAGGTCTTTAGTTTTAAGGAAGTTAAGTCTGTGTTGATGTGGGGAGGTGGGGCTCCACAATGAATTTTGAGTATTCCCGTAAGACAAGGGGATTTGTGCCAAGATGTCCAGGTGTGTCAATATCAGGCAGTCCTCCTGGGACTCGAGAGTCTTTGAAAACTACCAGGGGGAAGAACACCAATCCAGCTTGGCAGACATTTGGTTAGTGACAAATTCCACCCCACCCTCTCAGTGTGCTAGGGTCACCTGGGAAAAAGAAATCTTAATTAAGAGAATGTCTTCATCAGATTAGACTGTTTTCAAACCTGGGGGCATTTTCTTGATGGGGTCACCCTTGGGCAGGTGGTCCTGGACCATATATGAAAGCAGGCTGAGCCAGCCATTGCAAACCAAGCAGTAAGCAGTCTTCCTTCATGGTTGAGCTCTCGTTCCTGCCTGGCTGGAGTATGCCATGCCTTCTCTCGACAATGGACCATGATTAGGATGTTTAAGACAAATCAACCCTTTCCTCCCTGGGTAGCTTTTGGTCATGGTCTTTATCATAGCAATTGAAAGCAAACCAGGACACCTGAGAGTCCTGCGAGTTAGCAACGTAGGTTGTTTCTTAAATAAAAGAAAAAAACTTTGCATTTTTATTCAATGGCAGTAAGACACAGTATTTCAGACTATACACTCATCAGAATTATACACACACACACACACACACACACACACACACACACACACACACACACACCTTTCACTCAGCTTCTGTAGCACCCTCTGCTTTCTGTGCCTGGTTTGTTTGGCATCTTCTGGGGGCTGGTCCATCCTTGATAGCACCAGCTTTTTCCCTTTCCCCTCTGGGACTTCTGTCTCCTTTCTTGGTGGGGACCTTTTCAGGCTCGACCTCTGGCTTGGGAAGATCAGGTTTATCAGACAGCCTCACACCTCGGTGGCTCACCCTTCACCTTGGCTTTGTCTCCTTCAGTCTTTATTTTGGGCATGGCCGTGGAAGTCCCAGGCCCTGAATGCAGGCACGCACTGGGGTATGGCTTCGGTTGGTCTAGGGTTACTCTCTCCTCCCTCTCTTCCTCATCTTCTTCTTCCTTCTCCTTCCCTTCCTCCTCCTCTTCCATCCTGCCTCTATTCTTTTATTGCTACAAGATTAGTAATCTTTTATCTTTTAAAATTAATTATTTTGAGATAAGGTCTCACGTGCCCCAGGATGGTCTTGAACTTACTATGTAGCTGAGAATGAACTCCTGATACTCTTGTCTTTACCTTTGGAGTGCTGGGATTACAGGCCTCTGCTATTAATACCTAGTTTGTGCAATGGTAGAACAGAACCAGGGTTTTGTGCTTGCTTAGCAAGTACCCTACCAACTGAACTACACCACCAGCTTAATAATCTTTTCTCTCAAGATGTCCTTCTTTGACTCCCTCCTCTCTCTGTTCACCTGAACAGGACATTTTTCTTTATCTCTCTTGTCTATATTTGCCATCTCTCTCCTTCATCATTTTCATTTCTGAACTCCCCAAAAGGGCAGACATTCACAACAGTTTTCAAGCCGCAAGGTGCTGCCCTGTTGACCCAGTCGGCATGCCCATGAGGCCGGTTCTCCCTTTGACCTCTTACTTTTCCTTAGCAGCTTGCCTGAGTCCGTTTGAACTGTTTTAACAAACACCAGCAACTGGGCTCTTACAGACAACAGAAGTGGGTCACTCATGGGTCTAGAGGTCAAAGTTCAAGATCAAGATACAAGTGTGTTCAGCATCTAGCAACGGCCTGTTAGGAAGCACCGTTACTTTTTGAGGTCTCTTCTGAGAGCAGGTTTCTTCCCTGGAGTTTCCTGTATTTCCTTACTATCCAGTTATGATGGAAGAGCTCAGCCTCAGAGCCTTTACAGTGTTCTTAGTACACAGGTGATCTTGTCCAAGACTGGCTTTAAGCACACCTTGGCCTGTGTCTCATACATGGTTTGCTGTACACAACCCTTAAATCCCAATGGTTTGGGACAATTTTTTTTCTCTCTTGCTTTAGGATGTCCATCATGAATTACCAAGAATATCTATTCACTGTGGTTGCTCAGAGGTTTGGGATACCCACACCACTACCCCCTCAATGAGAAAACAGGACATGGTGATTTCCAGGACCTTTAGCTAATACAAGTCCCATTGCTATCCCCATTTTCACCGAAGCAGGAAGTATGCCTTGTGCGAAGGATGTAAGCTAGAGGCATTACAGTGAACTCAGTTAGTTGCTATAAGCTTTTCAGTTTTGTCCCAGGCTCTGGAATCTTTGCTAAACTGCTGACCATCACTGGCTGCCAGCTGCCTTCTTCCAGATTCTTCAAACTCACTATATCCAAAGCAAAACTGTGAACTTATTTCCCAGGCTTCCCTCTGTCCACATGGTTTGTGGCTACTTTAGTGCCATCCTGATGAGGCATCTGCTACTCAGGCCACAGACTTGGAGGCATCTCTGAGTCTTGACTGTTCTCAACCCCTGTAGCTTATCTGTGTGCAAATCCCAATGGCACCTTAATTCAACTACGCAGGGAGTATGCCCCCTTTTTAATAATTTGTTATGGACACTCTAGTCCACAAACGCCTATCATCTCTTGCGCGGGGGACTGTCACACCCTGCTAACTATTTTCCTTCTTTACCTGCCTGTATTCTCTCCATCCCACTGAGGGCGAAGTGATACTTTTGAAACAGTGTCATCCCATGATCCTCTTGGGCTTACCGCCTGCTGATGTCTTCTTATCTACTTGCCAGTTGTGGTGGTTTTGTTTCTGTTGTTGTGACAGAAATGACATGAGAAAGGGGGTTGCTTGAGCTTCCAATTCCAGGACACAGTCCCTCATGAGGGGTGTCTCCTCTACTCCTAGAATATTAGCTCCAAGAGTACCAACATTATATGATTTCTTAATTCTGTGTTCCCAATAACTAGAACATATTATACACTCAGTAAATACTTGCTGGATCAATAGTTAGGAAAAACAGTGATCCAAGATACCTAACATGGGGTAAGGGAGATGGTTCAGTAGGCAGACAGCTTGCTGTGTAAGCATGAGACCCCGAGTTTGGAAACCCAGTGCCCTCTTCATCTTCAAAAAGATGGGTATAGTAGCTCAGGGTGGATGGAGACAGGTAAATTTCAAGGGCCTATTGACAAGCCAATCTAGCAAAAGTGATGATCTTCAGAATCATTTTTAAAAAAGGTTAGCAAAAATGGAAGACATCTGGCTTGACACTGGGCTCTTGAGTACCACATGTGACTGTGTGTGAGCACACACACACACACAAGTACACACGCACACTCCTATGCCACAAAACCCAGCATGTATCTAGTGCTTCATACTTGGTGTGTTTTGACTTTGGAGTCTCCACACTTTGTGAGATGCTATAAACACCCTCAGATGAAAGGAGATGTGACTCCCTCAGGTCCCACGGGGGGAAGGACACACGGTGAAGTGCAGACTCAGTTGCAAATCCTTCTGCCTCTGGGTCTGCTCCCGTAGTCGGCAGACTCTAATGACTTTGTCCTGCCACGGGTTTGGCAAACTCTCTAGTGAGCAATCTATTAATACAGCCTTAAATTAGATCCTACAAATCAGGCAGGATTAATAATTAAACATTACCATAAAGAAAACTAGACAGACCTGGAAGATGGTAAGTTCTAAATGGGGTAGAAAATATATCTGGGAACTGTGTTAGTTTTTAGTCTTTCATCTTGAATGTAAAACCACCCAGTAAACATTGGCTCTACTTAAATATTGAATATATATAACAGTGTGCAAACATAATTCAGTGCCCTTGACCAGTTGTAAGGGGAAAAAAATCTCTGGGCAAGAGTGTTGCTGACCAGACTCTGACCCCGAGGAAATTGGCTCCCTGAGGGCGCTACTAAGTTGAGTACTTCTGATCTAAGCTGTCTGCTGGCGTCACTGGAAAGTTCAGAGAGTGCTGTGTCATTCTGAGCGTATCCCATTTCCCTGGAACAAGAGCACCGCTGGCTTCATCTTCTCCAAACAGCAGCATCCCTTATTCATGGGGTTCTTTCTCTGTGGGGCCATTGATTATTGATGTGTCTCACTGTTAGGTAAGGGCTCTTGTCACCCTAGATAAACACTACCCAGTGTTTCAGCCTCACTTCGGTGGGCACAGATGTCCCCATGGCAGCTCTCAAGCGCACTCATTCAAGGCAACCTGAGGATGGTTGTGTTCGAGCAACTACTCAAAGGGAGAGCCTTTTCCATGGCTAGATGAATAGTGGAGGTATCGGGTGATCTTGGGAAGAGAAGAAAGGGACATTGGAAGTGACTGTCGTTGGGATGATTGGCATCGATTTGGAAGATTGCTTAGTGGAAGGGGAAACTCACAGGACCTCTCTTCCAGGGGCGGTATGATGGCTAAACAATCGCTGGCTGGAGGACTCTTTGGTGATAGAGATGCCATAAGCTCAGTGGGAGGCATTCTGGAGATCTGACCTCCTGCCAATCACCTATGCTTCTGTGAGCCACAGTCAACCTGTTTGACAAAGCAGAAGGAGAGCAACAGTGAACAATAGCAGCCCGATTGTCAACAGGAGTCCCTCAGCTTGGAGAGGCCTTACTGTGTTTAATATTTCCCGCTTCAGGTTTAGAATGAATTAGCCATACGACACTTTCCTATTGATTTCTCATTATATTGTGGGGAGCTACTTCTGTGTGGCTGAAGTCATTCTTTGAGATCATAATTATCCTAATAGTGTGTTATTAATGCAAAGGTATCTTAATAAGTTTGTTTGAATTTCTTGTGTTAATATAGGAGAAAGCAATATTGGCGAACCTCAGTATTATTTTCAAAGACACGTGTATAGTCTTTAAGTCTGCCTCATAATTAATTTCTTCTTTCCATTCTTCTTTTCTCTTTCTTTCTGTCTGTCTGTCTGTCTGTCTGTCTGTCTGTCTGTCTTTCTTTTCTTTCTGGCTGTCTTAATTTCTTTCTTTCTTTCTTTCTTTCTCTCTCTCTCTCTCTCTCTCTCTTTTCTTTCTTTCTTTCTTTTGTTCTTTCATTCTTTCGTTCTTTCTTTCTTTTGTTCTTTCAGTTTCTGAGACCAGGTCTAGCCATGTAACCCAAGCTGTTCTCAAACTCATGATCATCCTGCCTCAGCTTCCCAATGGCTAGAAACTCAGGTATGCACTGCCTTATTTAGCTTGTCTTTGGACATTTTCTTAAGCCGGAAGTAAGGAGTGACCATGGCTAAGTCAAAGCCTGGCTTTATCTAGCAGTGTGCATCTCTGACGGTTGTCCTTCTGCTTGTAGGGGTCCTTAAGTCTCTATTTACAGGTTTGTAACCTCCCTCAACACGAACATCATACCTTAAGGAACAAAACTCAGAATTCAACACATTAAGAAAACCTGGGAAACCTCATAAAACCACCTTGTAAGAATTATCTGGAAGAATGACAATCGTATCAACGGAAGAAGGCATAAGAAGTAGTTAGAAACAAATTTTCTTTTCAGAACAAAGAGTCCAATTCGACATTTCTCTCCACTCTCCAGCCTTTTCATTTCAGGACCCAGTGGAGTCTGCTGCTGAGGGAGTGGAGCAGAAACTTAGTCCGGCTCAGTCACAAATCTGTATTCCTAAGGGCAGCCATGTCTTAGTCTAGATATTCAATGCCTCATCCATATTTCTTGGAGCCTCCAGTGGGAATCTCAGCCTTGTAGAAATGCATGGGTTGATTTGTGAAACATAAGTTGTCCCTACATTGATATCCATTTTATTTTTGGTAGTTTTGAGGCTTGCTTTCATAATGCATTGCTGTAGTGGCTCTGTCCCTTCCCTTTGCAGTTGGTCGCAGCTGAAACACTTCATTCTGAGAGACCCCAGAGACAGTCACTGTGCCCAAAGTGGCAGCTGGGAAAGATTAGGGGAAAAAAATCCCTGTAGATAAAGGGAACCAGAGCTGAGCCGTAAGGGAGACAGTTGGGAGATTTAAAGGACGTGGCCCCTCGGCAGCTGAGAGGGTAGCAGTCACCAGGGAGATACTGCTCTGGAGATAAGCAGCTGTGTGCTGGCTGAAGAAACGTGCCAAAGGGGATAAGAAAAGCAACTGGTATGCAAGCGTCAAGGAGCAAGACTCCTGAAGTGCCTGGAATCCGACATGCATGTTGGGGAAACACCACACTCTCAATTCTGCAAACTGCCTTTCTTCCTACTTCCCTCTGAACAGCAGCAGATGGGCTCTGAATGATCCTGGCCTTGAACCGCACACCTCAGCTGCTGTATTCTGCATTGAGATCAAATATTATTGTCATCAACATCGATGGTCTTCTCTGAAGGTCTTTGTTACTCTATAGCCTTTGGCATTCAGTTCCACCCGTATCCCTTTTGTTTCTGTGTTCTTGCACACGTACATGTGTGTGAGTGCATGTGAACATCTGTGCGTGCATATGTGAAGGCCAGGGGTACTATCTACTGATTTTTTTAAAGACCTGGTCTCTCAATGGCCTCTTAGGCTAGGCAGGTTGCCTTCCATCAAGCTCCAGAGATGCTTCTATCTCTCCATTGCTGGGAACACAGGCACAGGAGACCATACGTGGCTCCTTTTCTATGGGCTCTGCAGATTGAGTTCAGGCCCTTGTGGAACAAGCTCTTTCTACCAGCTGAGCAGACTCGCCAGGCTGACTTGTACTGATGTTTATTTTATTCTTACTAGAACCTTCTACTCTACAGACACTTACCATCATTAATCACAGCAATGGTATATTTTTTGCTCAAATTCACAATAGATTGAGGTCATTGTGACTGAATAGTTATCTTAATAAAGAGTACTGTCAGGAAGCAGTCATTGTCGAAGAAACTAAAGAAAAATATAACGTTCTACGATTTTTATTAAGTGTTTTAATCGCGAATAGAACTTGCCTTAGGCTCTTCAAATTCACTTTTGAACCCAGTACTGAAGGCTCATTTATTAAGGTCTCTGTAGAATTTCTGACACGGTTCCCACGGACACAAGAAAAGCTTGTTGAGATGAGCCAGCGGCCGGTCGTTTTCTGGGCTGTCATTCTTGGTGTTTCTACTGCCTTCGGTTCACACTAACCTTTCTTTAAAATGAAGGCAATGCAGGAAGCCTGCTGTGCAGTTTAATGCCCTTAGTGTGTCTGTCTTTTGCAACACTTAATATCTGTCGCAAAAACACTCAACAACTGGTAGCCCTAAATCTAGATATGTCAGGTCTGATGAAGAAACAGTGGTAAGACAGCACCCAACTTGACACTGATTACAGCCAGCATCTCTTCTATGACATGTGACATAGCATGGTTGTAGAAGGGTCAGGGAAACTCTCAAGCCAGTGTCTAAAAGAGAGGTGTTGTGCTCACAGTTACCTTACATCCACAGTTACCCTCTCAGTCCTCCTGGGACTTCAGACTTACCCTATCCTTCCCAGTCATTCCTTCACACTCTTCCAGTGACTGCCACCATGCTGCCAGCCACTGGTTAAACACTGCCAACCATGATAGACAATGGAGCAGGAGGAGTGTTTTAAATTATTATTGATAAAGAAGAGTTGTTTTATTTTTAAATATGGTCCTCATATGAGAAGCAGGAACCAAAAATATAATCAAAGGTCAATAAAATCAGGCTGCAGTTGTGACTGAGGCTGATTCATTTGAGCAAAGCTGTGGGCATCTTACTGCCCTCTGGAGTCTTCTGTCTCTGTCTTTCATGCTTCAAATTCATGCAGGAAATTTCTTTCTGTGAAGTCAATGGTTGCCTGACTGGGATAGAAGGTAGGGATGAGAGCACTGGGGAACCACACCAGAAGCTTGTAGGGATTGTTAGAGAGATGGGACACAATGTATGAGCTGCTGTACACACAGTACTGCTGTCACTACCCTGTGATAACTTCTCCCTTACGGTGGTGACAAATACCAGAGAAAAACAATTTAAAAGGAAAAGGGATTTGCTTTGGTTCACAGTTTGGGGTATCTCAGTATGCTATTGATTGGCTCACAGTTTGGGCTATCTCAGTCTGCAGTTGATTGGCTCACAGTTTGGGGTATCTCAGTCTGTGGTTGACTGGCTCCATTGTTTTGGGCAGCAGATATATCATGGCATTGGGAACATGTAGAGAAGGAGATTGCTGACATCACAGCAACCAGGAAGCCAAGAGAATGATACAGGAAATGGTGAAAGGAGTGACCCACAGAGGCCCACACCTTTTGACCGGGCACTATCCTGTCTAGTTTAACTGCCCAATTCTTCATTAATTGTGAAACAACCAGTGGATCAGTGCATTGAATGGCTCAGCCGGAGTCCTCATGATGAAATTCCTTTCTTTAAAGCCCATCAGCTGGCCACCAAGCCTACTGTACATGGCCTTTTGGGGGGCAATGTAGAGCTAAGCCACATATTGAAATCTGGGTTCTGAGAAATCCTGACACTATAACTTTTTGGAGGGCTGCTTGTTGCTGTTTTTATTCGCTCTTTTTTTTTTTTTAAAAAAAAATGAAGTAATGGGACAGGTTTGCCTTCCAGTTGTTATGAGGATTAAATACAAGAGCCCAGATGTAGTAGATGGGTAGCAGGTGGAGTCCCAATCTTACAATTTGTCCATGACTTCTCCATAGGCCTGTCATCATTAGGACACCATTGATAGAGACACAGAGCATACAAATAAAGACATCAAGAGCCACAAATAACTTATTTTATTTTTGTACATATGTTTTAATGTGTTTGGGCGTGTGTGTGTGTGTGTGTGTGTGTGTGTGTGCGCGCGCGTGCATGTGTGCACATTTATATTCCATAACTGTCTGTTTCTAAAGCTTTCAGTTAAAACAAATGTATCCAATCTTTAAAACTGCCTAGCCCTTTGCAAACGTAGTTCAAGAGCTCAGTTAACTAAATATAGGATTATCATATGATCCAGAAATCCTACTTCTGGGTATACAGCCAAAGGAAGTGAAGCCAGCATGTTGAAGAGACATTTGCATTCCATGCTGACTGGAGTACAAATTCATACTAGCAAGGATCTGAAATCGACATAGGTGTCTGTCATCAAATGAACAAATAAAATGTTGCACACATACAGACAGGACTATGACTCGGCCTTCTAAGAGGAGTTCTGTCCTTTTTGACAACAGGATGACTGTAGAGGACACATACCAGAAATCAAAAGCCAGACAGAGACAGACACATGATTTCACTTACACGTGGACTCTAAGAAAACTCTATTCGTGTGAGAAGAGAGGAAAATGGCGGCGATCAGAGGCTGTGTATATACGTGAGCGCATGCGCCATGAAGGGGCATGTGCCATGGACCACAAAGCAGGGGCATGCGCCATGGACCACAAAGTAGGGGCATAAAAGCAGGGAAGAGGGTGGGGTAGGGGGAAAGAGGGGATACAAATCCAAGAGTACGAAGCCTTTGATGAGAGGGAAGTCCTGGGAATCAGTATCAGAACTTAACACTTTTTCTACTCTCAGTCTCTTTTTGTTTGATAAAACGTGAAATGACTTTAGGTGAACAGGTGTATAAAGTTGGTACACCACTCCCACATTTACTGACATTAAATCATAAAGAGGTTGATAATGAAACCATTTTTTGGTATACATAGAAGTTTACCACTATTGAAAAATGAAAGCAAAATTTGCCCACGAATGAGATAGATGCCTGTTTGTACTTATGCAACAATTAAATCTTGGCTAATGTCCAGGCTGCGGGACACAAAGTATCTTCAGTGCTTCCTGGGGTTGACTGATACTCTCATTTCGGGATTGTCAATGTTGAGAACTTTGCTTCCAATAAATACATTGCACATTGTGGCAGAAGTGTATTTAAAGTTATTTCAGAAATTGTAGGAAATCCTGTCCTGATCCCAGGTCAAAATTCACTTAATTTTAATGAAATCCAAGTCAGCAATTCAATCAGTGTGTGTGTGTGTGTGTGTGTGTGATGGTTTACACAAACCTGCATCTACACATATGAACTTGGTATAGTTCATATGTGTAGATGCAAAGTCTTGGGTATTTGTCATTCATTACTAGTTTGATGACAGGGTCTTTTTGTTGTTAAATCGTGTTCTCTTTCTTTCTCTCTCTGCCTCTGTTTTTTCTTTTGCTTCTTCCTTCCTTCCTTTCTTTCCTTCCTTTCTCTCTCTCTTTTCTCTCTCTTTTCTTTCTCTTTCTTTCTTTCTTTCTTTCTTTCTTTCTTTCTTTCTTTCTTTCTTTCTTTCGAGACAGTGCCTCTCCAAGTAACTCTGACAGGCCTGGAGCTCACTATGTAGCCCAGTCTGCTTAAACTCACAGAGAGTCTCCTGCATCTGGCCCCCTAAGTACTGAAATTAAAGGTAAGCATCACCAGGACCTGTTTTCAAATACAGAATTTGAAGGTCGAGCCTTCAAGCCTGATACAATCCAAAGATGTACTAATCTGACACTCACATGTAAGTAATCAGAAGGGAAAAACATTGAGAGGCTTCGTTCCCCACAGTTAAACCCTTATGTTCCTATAAGAATAGAAAGCTTCCTGTGCACAGGAAAAGCACTGGCATACACAGTCTGTAGCCGAGGTGTTTCAGCAGTGTTTGCTGTAGTGTGTGCTTGGCATGGGCGGTGGGAAGCAAGCAAACCAAGACCAGGGTGAGGCCATGGGCTACCACAGGGGCGCTCTGCCAGAGACACCTCAGGTTCATTATGTGTTTGAGCTTGAATTAAGTTTTCAGAGTTGGGTGTTTAGAAGTCTTTTACTCTGACAGTTTTTTTTTTTTCTTTTCTTCCAAACCTTCTAGCTTAAAATAAGCTAGAAGTGGTAGCTCAATTGTACTTGCCATGCCGAGGAGGTGGAGACAGGAGAATGAATGGCTGGTGTTTGCTGGCCAACTAGCCTAGCCTACTTGGTGAGTTTCAGGCAAGGAGAGATTTTTGTCTCAAAAAAGAGACAAAGGGAGAGAAGAGGAGAGGAGACAACATATGAGATTAGAGACAACATATGAGATTGTCCTCTGGCCTCCACACAGGTATGCACATGTCTGCACACACATTTGTTTCCACACACCACCCACAAAATAACAAATAAAAATAAACAACAAATTTAAACTAACCACTTTCCTTCTTAAATGCCTTTAATGAAAACAGAAAGAAACCGTGCATCTAGTTGCTATGATTTAGTGATGCCATGAGCTGCCTTTAGAGCAAGGACCTCGTCCCCTCGAGGAATGACCCGCTCTGTTCCTCACACAGCACCTCAGTGTATCCCTCAGTTCACATTATCCAGCTTACACCACACACATTGTTTCAGCTCCCTTTGCCTAGTTTTAGCAGATGCATTTAACCGTAGTTACCTCCCTTTTCATTATTTTTGTTTTATTTTTGCATGCCGAGTCTCCTGTATCCCAGACTGGCCTGGAACTTGCTATGTAATTAAGGATGACCTTGCATTTCAGACCCTGCCACCTCCATGTTGGCTGACTGACATTTCTGGCTTTATTCGGTGCTGGGGATTAAACCCTGGACCTCTTGCCTGCTGGGGAAGCTCTCTACCCACTGAGCTGCATCGCCAGCCTCCATCCTTTTCTTTGCATCAGTTCCTTTAATTGCAAAGTACAAATAACTTAGGGTGGTGCGATGGCTCTGCACCTTACAGCACTGCTTACTCTTGCAGAGACCTAGGTTCAATTCCCAGTGCCTATATAGTGTCTTACTACCATTAGTAATTCTAGTGCCAGGGGGACCTGACAACCTCTTCCGACTTCCTTGGGCATCAGGAATGCATGTTGTGCGTACACATACATGTAGGCAACCATTCATACACATGAAATAAATAAATCTTGAAACATTGAAATTAAAGTTCCCATAAGTGGATGCAGAAAGGAAGATGTGTACACACCCCAAGATTCTCCAAGTGGCATCCTGTGCTGTGTCTCTTCTGCCTTACTTGAGCCATCTATAAGGGCAGAGGGCAGAGTCAGGGCATTTGAGAAGTGAACAAGTTTATCTCTGGATGACACTGACAGAGGAACACTGTACAGGTGCCTGTTACTATTTGGCATGCTATGCAAAAGCATGTAAATGTAAAAACATTTAAAAAAACTTCCTCTTGGAAGTCAGTTTCTGATGTGTACCCTTCTGTAGACACACTCTTTGGATGACTGAGTGAAAAGAAATCAGGCTTTGTATCCAGTCTGTGCTACAATTGAATAGGAATTAACTCTTCCATTGTTGTAAAAGTAAATGCCATGTACTCTCCAATCCAACCTAAAGCACATTAATAGCTTAGTGGGACATGTTGGTTATAAAAAGACAGTGACATTTGTCTTCTAGGATGCAAGTGACAGCAGAGACAAGAGCTCTATAGATGTCATCTTTGAGGATGTTGTTGGGTAAGAAGGGTCAAAGTCTGTGCAAGGGGACAGGCAGAGTGACTTTGTATCAAATCCTATCAGTTTTCATATTTAAAAATACCAAAGGCTGTACAGGAACGGTCTTGTTTCTTGGGGGCTGGTGAGATGGCACACATGTATTGCCCTAAGTTCAATCCCTGAAGCCCATGGACAGTGGAAGGAAGGAGCTGATTTCACAGAGTTGCCTTCCGATTTCCATATGTGAACCATGGCACAAGAACCTACACACACACACACACACACACACACACGGGCACATGCACACTAATAATATCATTAACTTATAATTTTTAAACTTGAAAATTTCAATAGATCAGTGGGAAAAGCTCAGTGTCAACAAGAATCAGAAAAATGCAAATCAGAACCACAGTGACATATGTCTCCTTTCAGCTAAGAACATTGTCACCATGAAAGGAAGAGAGAGAGAGAGAGATAGAGAGAGAGAGAGAGAGAGAGAGAGAGAGAGACAGACAGACAGAGAGACAGAGAGACAGACAGACAGAGAGAGACAAAGAGTCGGAGAGAGAAAGAGAGATAGACAGACAGAGAGACAGAAAGAGAGAGTGAAAGAGAGAGGAGGAAAAGGAGAGGAGGAGGAGGAGGAAGAGGAAGAGGAAGAAGAGGAGGAGAGAACTAGGAATATATTTGAATGGTAGAGTGCTTACCGAGCACGAAGACCCTATGTTCAATCCCTAGCACCACAAATGAATAAGTAAATAAAATGTTGGGTAGAGAAAAAAAGAGAACTCTTATATATACTGTAGTTGGTGGGAATGTGAATTGTCCTAACCAACAGGATGAAGGCTCCTCACTGTTAAAGTGAGAATTACTGAATGCCCTAGGCAAGCGATTACATCCTTAGCCAAAGGAAACTGGATACCAGTCTTACAGTAGAGACATCTGCATTTCCGGTTATAACAACACTGTGCAAGAACAGATGTGAAATCACTTCGAGTCGACTTCAATCATGATATACAGACATATATATGAATATGATGCCTGTATTTGTTTATGTGAATGCCATCAGCCTTACCAGTGTATGAAACCCTGTCATTCACAACAACCAGGAGGATGCTAAGTGAAGTAAGGCAGGCATTGAAGGACATATAAAATGGAGTGTCATGCACAGAGGGATTGAGATTGACGTCACATTAATAGAGAGGAGAGTGGTGGCCAGAGAAGGGTCTACTGATTGGCTAGAGGTTAGAATCGGGATAGGTTGTTGTAAATATACAAAATTATATTTACACAAGGGGGAATAAGTTCTAGTGTTCTATTGCACAGTGGGGTGATTAAAGTTAATAACACATATTTCAAAATAGCCTAAGGTATTAAGGGATGTACTTTCAAAATAGCCTGAGAAAACTTCAAATGTTTTCACCACAACAAATGATAATTATTTGGAGATTATAGATACGTTCATTACCTTGATCTGATTATACACTGTATACTCATGTGACAAAAACATCTTATTTACCCCATAAATGTGTGCAATTATTTGGCCAATTAAAAATAGCAGAACTTTTAAAGAGCTTGTCATGCAAGTGATTGCGCAAATATCACTATTGAACTAAAAATCCCACTCAGAACCAACACCCAAAATGAATCTCTTTTATACAAAGTGCTCAAGCAGAAACAAAGTTAGAATCTCCATGGAAACAGCCTGGAACTCTTGAAGGAGAAGCGAGGACAAAAGTAAGCATGAAAACGCATTTATTTATTTATTTATTTATTTATTTTTTCCTCTTCACCTCTGCCCCTTCCAAGCCTCGGGTTGTCATCTTAATGAGCGTTTTTTAAGACGCCAAAGGAATTAAGAAGAACAACATTTGACAGGAGCGAGGAAAGGACTAAATATAGAGCCTCTGTGAAAGAAATGTATTCTTTAATCTTTGCATCTACCCCTCCTTCCCCTGTCTGGTAATCTCTCTCTCTCTTTCTCTCTCTCTCTCTGTCTCTATCTCTCTCTCTCCCCTCTCTCTCTGTCTCTCTCTCCCTCTCTCCCTCCTCCTCCCCCTTCCTCCCTTCTCCCCCCTTCCCTCTCTGTTACCTTTGTGTTACCATTACTGTACAGTTGCCTATTGGATTATTTGGGTATTGTTTGATTGGGTTGAGATGAAGATAACACCATGGAACACAATTTCATCTCCTTAGAAGGGTTTGTATAATCAGACGCCTGAAGCCAGTTACCAAATTAATACCATAATATCGCCTGATTAGGGCCGGCTCAGTGGGCCAAGTGCTTGCCTACAGGCACAAAGCCTGTAGTATTGCACAAAACCAGATGTGGTGGTGCACACCTGCAACTCAATACTCAGGAGGTGGAGGCAGGAGGGTCAGCAACTGGTGATCATCATTGGCTAGGTGAGTTCATGACTAGGCTGAGCTACAAGAGACCCTGTCTCAAAAACACATCAGAAAACACAAAATAACAACAGCATAAAAAAAAAAAAAACCCTCAAACTATACTGTCTCAGTTCAATTTTCACTTGCCCAATACTTCAATGTTTCTAAAGTGCTTTCTTATCAGTTAGTCTATCACATTAATCTTTCTCTTGCCAATACCACAATGCCCCAGACTGGGTATGTTATAAAGAAATGAGGTTTGTTTTGGCTCATAGTTCTGGTTTGACACGAAGACAGTCCACAGTGTGATGGCTTCCTTGTTGGCAGCCTCGAGGCACGGCAGAGCATGTGTGGTCAGAGAAAGGGCATTCACAAAAGACCTAAGTAAAGTGGTTTTTAGAGCAGACCCTCTTTGAGATAAGTCGATAACCCGTCAATCCACAAATCCATGAGTGGATAATTCTGTTGGTGAATGCAGAGCCTCATTCTCTTGAGGATCACACCTGGACGCATCTCTTAACATCTCACAGTGAGAGTTAAATTTCAACATGACATGCAGAAGAGACAAGTCTTCATCATCTAATCTTCTCATGCCCTGAGAAGCAGAAGGACTATGGGTGGGCACCATTGACTCACACCACCAGTGCATCAACCCACTGGTAGGCAGTGAAGTCAGGACTCACTTCACATCTCAGATCTGACTCACTGTCCTCTTGAATATCAGTGGCCTCTTAAATACATGAGATCAATGCAGACATTACACCATGGTATCTCTTTCCTTTTATTAGATAATAATTTTTTCATTCTTTTTAGAAATCTATGCATTATTAGTATTACAAAGTACCAATCTTTCTCTTTCTCTGTCTGTCTGTCTGTCTGTCTGTCTGTCTGTCTGTCTGTGTCTCTGTCTCTCTCTCTCTCATTATTATTATATATCAGGAAATACTTCAAGGAAATGTACAGCCTAGTTAAAACAGGTGGACTTCTGGCTTTCCCGAGTCTGGCTACTTTTAATAAGCTTTCCCTGGAACTGTCTGACCCATTTTTAATCATAAATCAAATATTACTTCAAGTTCAGCAGTAGATGACTTGTTGAGGACCAAAGTGACCTCTCATAAATCTGAAAAAATGTAAAATGGCTACTAGGACATCAAGTGGCTGAGAAACAATCCTAGTGGCCGTTGATGAGACCTCGGGGTACATTTCCACCTCCCACGAGGGGGCTGCTGTCTCCATTTCCAGTTGGAGTTTGAACTTGTGATGGTTCCAAATTGGAGGATGATTATAAAGCAGGGTGCAGTTTATACACTTTGTTGTCCCTTCTGCTAAAAATTAATGGAGTTCAAGATGGACCACAGATGTGGGAGACACTAGGAACAAGAGTTCAATAAAGCATCCACATTAAAAGAAAAATATCATATACTCTTTAAGATCATTAGTAGACAGTCACCCCCTTGACATTTTGTGCTCCTTGGCTTTCTAATGAATACTTTACTAGACATTACTGCATTGTTGTTAAAAAGGTAAGACCCAGGGACTTTCTGCCTGGGTAGCCATCGCTATAGTGCATTGAAGCAATTGTCCCCATGAATTTATTCCCTCACTGTCTTTGACTTTGCACTGAGGGACTGCTATATGACACTTTTGACTATTAGTTGCTGGCATTTCTGTTCCAATAGACTATATGAGAAGTCTGAAAATATCACTGACAAAGGGGTTTACTAAATGTAATTTGGGACCTGGTGGTATAGGCCTCTAGGGAGGCTAAGGTGGGAAGATCTCAAGTTAAAACTGATCCAGTGGGTGAGGTCAAGGCTAGCCAGGGCTTTTTAGTGAGTCCGTGTTTAGGAAATTAGAAGTTGGGAGTGAGGATGGACCTCCGTTGGATTCAACCCCTAGGACCACATATATTAACTGTGGTGGTGCACACCTGTAATCTCAACGCTCAGGAGTCAAAGACAGGAGATCAGAGGTTCAAGGTCATTTTCTTTTACATAGCAATTTTGAGATCAGTCCTGGTAAATGAAAGATCCTGTCAAAGGTCACAAAAGGGGATGGGAGTGTTGCTCAGTGGTGGAGAACTTGCCTAGGCTATGTGAGGCCCCAGGTTCAATTTTAGCATCACAAACAAATAAGGAAGAACACGTGGATCCATTAGCATTTCTAGAAAATATGAAATTTTCTAGATGTGGCAGCTCCACAGGCCAGCTCCAGCCTCTTGTTTTCCCTCATCCCAGCAGCATTGTTCTGATCTAGGCTGGGGTTGCTTATACCCTGCTCTTCAGTGACACGAATGGTCCTTTAGGATTCAGTTTAGGGCCATGGTCTACTTGCTACATATAAAGCCGATGTTTCGTGATATTTACTTTAAAGGTCAGAGAATACATCCTCTGAGAGATTTTTATGTCCACAGGAAAAGTTTTCCATTGAGGAATGGTTAATCAAAGTAGTTAAGAAGAAAAAGGGCTGGGGTCTGGAAACGTAGCTCAGTTGGTAGGGTGCTTGCCTTCGTGTGGGAAGCCCTGGGATTGGTGCTGCAGGCCTGCACAGCCAACACTCAGGAGGTGTGAGGATCAAAATTAAAGGCTATCCTTAGCTACAAGGCAAGTACAATCAGCCTCTCTCAAAAGGAGAAAACTAGTTAAAAAAAAAAAAAAAAGAACCATTCCTTTTCCTGGCAGAATTAGAAATAACCAATGCAACAGCAGTTTTTAAAAATTATATTTAATACAAGTGAATAGATGAGAAGATCTGAAACATTATAAAGCGAAATACACAACAAATAAATTAATTTGCACAGGAGAGCCACGCCCTCCATTGCGTATCACTGCCCGGCACGGGAATACTTAAATCCAGTGACAATGGAGAGAGACCATAAAAATGCTAACCTGTTGTCCCTTGTAGGAAGTTCTTCAAGTATAAAAGTCCAATACAGTGTAAAATAGTATTCAATTTAGTTTAAGAGTAAAAATTGCAAGTATCGCACTTTCAGAAGGAAAAATATAAAGCCGTCTTTTAAAACTACATATACTACACGACGAGAGCGGGAACGCCATGAGTTCCCGGTAGGTGACATCCACAGGGGTAAAGCAATCAAGAAAAGGAAGCACAGAACCAGCGACGTAGCTTGTTTAAAAAAAAAAAAAAAAAGCAAAACAAAACAAAGAAAACCAACTCAAGACTAAAATAAACTCAAATGTGTTCAGGTGAGAGTACTTGCCTGAACAGTGCACATATGGAATTTAAATAAACCCAAAGCCAACATCTTTAGTTGAATAGGTTAATATTTAATATGCTACATGTAGACCTACTGAATAACTTATGCCATGAGATGAATACATAATTTTACAGTGTCACTTCTAAAGTTCCTTTCTTTAGAGTGCAGCATAGTAAAACTTAAAAATAAATATCTTAAATAGGATTATTATTAAGGCACATTAAAAAGTACAAGATCATCAACCGTCGGAAAACTGTAATGTCAAGAACCTTGCTGTCTTAGGTACTGTAGTCACTAATAAATAGTCTTAAATAGGACTCTGAAATAGATACGAAAAAGGTGTAAAATTATTTTAAAGGTGGGGGGGGTGGGAAGAAAAAAAAAGGTCCTTCAGACAGTCCCGAAGGGGTGAGCATCTGCAAACTCCGCCTGCCTTTACCCATAATCCTCTAGTCTATGTAATAAATAGAAAGACAAGTGGTGTAGTGAAAGCCCGACCCGCAGAGGAAATCATCCCCTCGTGACAGGGGATGGGGAGGGGAATTTTAATGTGACAAGCTCCTCCCACAAGTACAGGTGACGGCCTCTTTCCTGGTGTGTGCTGCTGATTGTCTGAGCGGCTGGCGCAGTAATCAATGGCTCCTCAACCCCACTCGTCCACAGGACAGATGAGAAAATAGCTTTGGTACCTGTCCACACCCCTAAACTGATTGTTCGATGCCCATTTTTGAGATAGTGCAAACACTACCTCCTGCTTCAACAAAGTTCTGCAGGCCCGCAGTTACTGCAACGAAGGACAACCAGCACTTTTGCTGTCTTGTTTTCTTTCTTTTTCTTTTCTTTTTTTTTTTTTTTAAATCTACTGTTACACGTAATTCAAGCTACATATTGCTCACTCCGTATTCCCTGGTTCAACTAGATTCACGTAGCATTTTCTAACTTGGAAAAGGCAGTTTGCTTCCCTGATACTATAAAAAAGAGCGAAAAATAAAAATCCCCATACAAAAGTGAAGTCCCATTGGTACCCCTGCCATCATCTCCTAGTGGCTATTCTGTGTAACTCAGGCTCTTTGGGATTGACTTCAAAAACTGTTTCTCGCCCTCCCATTCTCCCCTTCCCATCTGCAGCACTACCTGGAGTATGGGAAAAAAAAAAAGTAACACCTCCGCTTCACACTAGCTTTGCTTTCTCCCTTTAAAGCCACCAAGTCAACGTTAACTTTCTCATTAGCTACTAAAAACTGGGAAATTGGGAGGGAAAAGAGAAACCCTTTTGACTTTGATCAGACGGCTGGTCTACTACTGCATTCTGTCTGTCTGCAGCTGTTGAGGCTGGTACTGACCAAAGGCGGCTGCGGCTGCAGCAGCTGCGGCCGCAGCAGCAGCTGTCCCGGGCGCAGCGGCGGTGATGGGCTGCTGGACAGCATAGCTGTAGCCCCCAGTGGTCACGTAGCCTGCAGCAGCTGGGGATGCTGCATAGGGGTACTGGTCATAGGCGGCAGCTGCTGCGGCTGCGGCTGCTGCCGCTGAGTACTGTGCGTAGGCGGCTCCAGTGTAATCAATGTACGGTGTGGTGGAAGCCGCAGCTGCTGTGGGCTGGACGTGGGGAATGACCACTCCAGGCTGCACAAAAGCCTGCGGGTAGACGTAGTGGGCAGGGATCCTGTTAAGAAACGAGAAACAAAGTCAGGCCGCAGTCAGCTCTTGTGGAACTCTTTGCTCAGAGATGGAGACAAACTCAAATTTAGTGGTTGCTATCAACATAGGGTTGCCATAATATCTACTCTTTAGTGGTCCATTTGATGCTCCCTTGAGAGAATTCATCATCATCAACAACAACAACAAAAAACGGAATGACATTCTCTCCTCGTTAGAATTTTCACTCTGACTTCGAGCCCTGTATAGGCCATGTTTGGAAAAATGAATCATGATTAGCCAGGGCTGGGCATGGAAGACAGATTTAACAGGGGCTTCATGAATTCTGAAAAAAAACTCATAGAGTTCTTCTAAGAAAGATACGTCTAGCAAATAGAAAAATCCATGAATACAGGGCTCGGAAAGTTGTTGGGGAAAGGTTTTGTGGGGGTGGCGGCCTGGCAGTTAGAGGGAGAATAGACTCCAGTGTTCTTTATCATGGCAACCCTATTTGAAATCGCTAGGCAGACTCAGCACACATTAATCTCTCTGCAACCTCAGTCACCCTGATTAAAAAAATCATAATTATGAAAGAAGCAGGCGATAAAAAAAAATAAAACCCTCAAACCAGGAGTTTCAAGGTTCACAAGTGTGGTAAGCACAGCAGACACACTCCTCACACGACAGTAGTGTGGCTCACTCGGGTCACAAAAGGCTGTTGTGGGAAGCTACCAAAATGCTATTAACAGGCCCCGCGCAGAGATTCTCAAAGAGGTGTGTGGCACACTTCTGGTCTCTCTTTGATTTTTTTTTTCCCCCCATGATGACAGAACAGTCAATCGAACCTTTTTGCCTATCAGGCAACTGAGACTCAGCCAGCTTGTTTGTCTCTATGCAAGGCAGACAGAAGGGCTGGGGGTTGGTGAACTTGATGGAAAAGCTAGGGACAGGAAAAACACAACCAAATGTCTCACAGCTTAATAGAGACTCAAAAGATACGCACTGTAGGCAGTAGTACTTGTTCTGCATACCCACTAACTCTTATGTTTGCCCCCCTGTCAGAAGAAATTGAATTATTAACCTATCAGCTTTCGATCCGCCCAGATGGTTTAGAGTTTGTACAGTTGAGTTGTATAGCTTTGGGTCACCCTGAAAAGAGCCAAGAACGTGTAACAAAATCAAGTATGAAGCATTACACTCACAGCTCACAGACAGGACAGGCCTGAAGCCCTTTCTTAAAAGTTGGTTAATAAGAAAAAAAAAATCACAAGAGGTTTGTTTACGTACAAATGGTAGCAATTGCAGCTGCGCCTCTTGCCGTCCCTTACCGCCCATTTTCAAAGTCCTACCTCGAATATCTGACTTATTTTTTGTCTTTCTTTAAACGAATCTCCCTCACAACCCCCTATCTTTTCTAAAAATAGAACACAGGCATGGTATCTAGCTGTCAACAAGACCAACTTATTAGTAACACAAGCACAAATAACCACCTTCGAAATTTAAAGAACATAAAACATCACATTCAGGCTCTTCAAAAGACTGATTTTTTCTTTCTTTCTGTCTTTCTTTCTTTCTTCCTTTCTTTTCTCTCTTTCTTTTTTCTTTTCTTTTTTTTTTCTTTTTTTTTTCCCCTCTGGAATTCTATGGAATTACTTGTTAAGAACATCCATGGAAAAGATGAATTTATCACAAAGGGTGGTGAACTCTGTCTTCCCTGAGATAAAAATACATTTGATTTTACTAGAATTGTAGTTCTTTCCCAGTGCCAGCAGAAACCATGTCACCAAGTGTTTCTGAGGACACTTAGAGATGTTCTTAACTGCATGTCAGAAACCAGGCGCTGTGCGTGGTCATGCACACATTCAGAACTCTGTGGCACATCAGGTGACTGGCACACCCTTGGTGACAGGTGTGGCTGTGTAAAGCACTGTCCCCAGAGCTGATGGGCCCACAGTGTGCAGACACAGCTAAGAGAGTCTCCTCTCTTGCCAGTTTACATGTGGTGACGGGCAGCAGAGGCTGCAGCTGGGCTATTTTTGATCCTGTCATGCGACAAGGGTTTCCAGCGGATAAAATGTCTTTATAAGGCCAAAGTGAAACATCTATCAGCTACAAAGGCCAGCCAGTCTGAACCTCACTGATACAGAGACATTAACCCTTCCTGCCTGCCTCCAGTGTTCTAAGGACAGCATGTTGGTTGATAGGTTCGTATTTTCAAATAACAGAGTAGCTCAAAGGAGGTTTATTCTACACACACCTCCCCCCCCCCCAGGCAGGATAAAGAGAGAGATGGATGAATGCAGTAGAGAAAGTATTGCTTCAGGAGTTACTGTCTCTGTATTTATGTTAATATCTACTTCTGATTGGGCAGAGCCACTGGATGAGAATGTAATTTATTTTTCTGGAAGATCAGATTCCTACATGAAGGCTGGCAAGGGCGAGAAAGATGTCTGAAAGGCAAATGAAGACCCAGGGCCTTTAAAAGATCATGGAAAAAAGGGAGCCCACAGGACCACAGAGAGTCATGTCCCAGAAGACCCTGGGTAGACTCCCATGTCTCAGTTCAGAGAGAAGGCAGCAGAGGGCTGAAGGGTATATTGAGAGTTCTTTTAGTAGTCTAATAAACTCAGTAAGCTAGTCTGGCAATTTCCCTCCTACTAGAATTCTACTAACCTCCAGCCTGCTAATGCACTATAGAATATTCACACCAGGCAGCTACAAGGCTCAAGTGAACACCCCGGGTGATTAAAGAAAACTGACTGTACTTTCCCCCTACGTCCGTTTTTTTAGGTCTCCCTAACATCTCTCTTTGATTTATTTCCTTCCTTCCTTCCTTCCTTCCTTCCTTCCTTCCTTCCTTCCTTCCTTCCTTTGACAAGGTCTCTTTATGTAACCCAGGCTAACTTCAAATTTATGGTCATCCTGACTCAGCCTCCAGAGTTATGGTTTCCTGCCATGTGCCACCATGCCAAGCTAGGCTCTATGACTTTCAAAGCAATAACATAATAAGTTAGCTTATCCAGACTCTTGACCAATTCCTCATTTCACCCATTTGTCTGTAAGAGTGATCCCTAACACCACACACACCGTTTCTTAACTCTTATCATTTTGGGCCTTTTGTTGTCGCTATCTCCAAAAACCATATATAACCTTTCTTTGGATCCCAGTCAGCAGGGCATCTTAATATTTCCTGGACATACCACTGATCGCCAGATCCCACATTAACACATGCCATCCATTCCTCATCCAGGATGCCAACGCTCCCCTAGTCGCTATCTCCCCTATCCATCCGCCCTAGATCTAGCCCTTGGTACACATGAAGCTTTGGAAGTCCACCTCCCCTCTTTATCTCACAGCGTTTCTATGTGAAAGAGATTGATGTTTTTCCAGCCCAGAGATGCTATACATGAAAGTCTCCATCAGAGGAGCCTTCAGTGGGCAGTACAGTAGATGCTTATAACATAGTTCCTGGTCTTCACCCTCCTTCCAAAATCTAGCTCATCACCTTCATGGCTTCCTTGAGAGCCACTCATTTGCTCTCTCTCTCTCTCTCTCTCTCTCTCTCTCTCTCTCTCTCTCTCTCTCTCTCTCTCTTCATCTGATGCCCTTCCCAGCACTGATTATTTTATTGGTAGGCTATGAGGTGGTTCCACTATGCCTTATTTGGCTATAGCTCAACATCAAGGAATGGACACAGCTTCTAAGGTGAAGCAGACCATGGCAGACCATGACTCTGAACTGGGACTTGCTTCTAACACACCCAGAGGTTTTATTAGGATAATTAACCTGTCTGCCCTTGTTTTGTTTACTCTCAGGCCTTAACAGTGTCTTTTTCAAATGTTCATCCTAAGAATTAGATGGCATAATTCACAATGGCTCCCTTATCAGTTCTGTGCACATAGCACACCAGGTCACCTATAGCAGAGAGCTAGACTCTGAAATGGGGGCTCTGTCAATGCTTAAGTGTATGGTTAACTTGGTGTAAACTAATCCTTAAATCTCTACTCCATGAAGCTGCAGCATCTCCTTTCCAGAGCTGTGATGAGAAAATACTTCTTTCAAACCGAGACTAAATTTACCTAGAAGCTGATGCTTACCAAGGCCACAAGTCCATCCACATCTGCTCTCTGCTAAATCACAAGTCCTTTCGACTAATGTGTTTGTCTTTAAAGACCTTAGGTAACCCCGGGGGGGGGGGGCGTTTAAGGACTGCAGAAAACGAATAGTCTCCTCACTAGCCTTTCAAACAAGTACAACGTTAAAAATTCTCAAGCTTGCTTCCAGGCAAGTCTAAAATAAGAACATATGGCATTCAGACACAGTTTAGGGTGACCAGGTGTGATTTGTTGGTTACAGACTTGGAATCGGGGCAGTGCTAAGAACCACTCAGAAAAGAAAAGAGAAACCTTACTTGCTCTACCTGGAATGCTATCTGTTTCGAGTCTCAAGTTCAAACAATTTATATGCACGGTAACAATCAGCATTCATCATAAAGACAGTTAATATCAGAAGAGATGAAAAACAAAAGGTTACTATAAAAACACACTTGATTTAAAAGTCCCATGTAATACACATCACCCTGGTGGTTCTCCTCTTTGGGTTACTTTCTTCAGCAAGGATCCAGGACTACCACAGCCAGGCCAGATATAGCCAGCTGGTCCATGAGAGCACTGTAGTTTGCCTACACACTGAGTCTCTCTGCTGAGCCTGTCATCCCATCACACACCATTCAGACACACCCAGAGCCCTCATCGACTTCAAATCTACTCTCCTCATGAGCTGGTTCCGTTCTCCCAATTCACGTATTGTCTTGGGATTCTGAATGATACCAAGTCACTTCTCAATGAGTGATTCTGAGCTGCTCTACCACCTTCTTGTCCCCATCTCCAATGAAAACATAACTTCTTTTGACAAAGTAATGGACACATAAGAACAGTGGTTAATTGGTTTGATTTTATACTCTTTCAGGATGATGCCTGGGAGGCCAGGAGTAAGTCCACTATTACACCTTCAGATGTGTTTTCTTCCACAGTTTCAAGTTGACTGATAGTACACACTGGTGAAGTAACAGCAGCAGGAGAGGGGAGGGAATGGAGGGAAGGAGGAGGGGAAGAAGAGGAAGGAGGGATGGAGGGAATGTGGCCAGGTCAACTCCTCACATGTCCTTGCCTAAGTTGACTTGGTAGGGGCTTTGATACACAGTTACACTTAACTGTAGCTTTTTAAAAAGCTGCAGATGTCTCTAAGAATGAGTTACTAATAGATTAAAATAACAAGAGGGTACTAAGAAGATGTCCATAAAAATATGGCTTTCTTCTTTTAAGTCAACTTACTACTTATTTTTTGGTTAGCCTCTATTAAGAGATGCTTACAGCAGGTATCTATCTGTGAAGACAGATTCTAGCCTTCTAGGTGACACACGAAGATCTTTAGGTACTAAGCTGGATAACAATAATATTCTTTAACGAGCTTGGATATTCAAAAAAGAATTAGAGCTACAGCAATATCAATCATCGGGAAGATGGAGGAAACAGACCCTAATGTCCAGGATAAACAGATGGTGGACTTCCTCCTGTGTCATGTTTAATGTAATGGAACCGGAGACTTAAGGGGCAGGGAATAACAGGACCCAGAGAAAACACGGATGTGAGCAGGCTGTTCACCAGTTAGGTCCGAAAGGTGGGAGTTAGTACTGTGCTACTCAAAAACAAAAACCAAACAAAATTAAGCGGGCAGGGGAGCCCAAACTGGTGAGTGTTAATAAAATCTGAATAGAGCTCGTGAAACTTTATCAGAAGACCTGGCAGTAGACAGACACAGCGGAAAGAAAAGCCCGTTCCCAGAAAACAGAGACTTACAACATGCAAGCAGTGAATCTGTATTCTTACAGAGAGAAACCACACGATTTAGCACTCACTACAAAAAAAAAATGTTAAATAAAAGTCACAGGCTAATAGCTTAAAAGCGGGAGGGGGAAAAAAGGCCCTTTGCTTCCCATGGCAAAGTCAAAAGGTCAACACTGATCACCACCACCACCAAACTCAAACGCAAAGAGCCCCTTCCCCGAGAGAGAGAAGACACTCACTACAGCTCTGTTCAATTAAATCAAAGCACACGGTTTAGCTATCAACACCACTTCATGACTGTAATAAATAAAAATAAAGCACACGGAGGGCTATGGAGCATAGTGAAAGAATAAAAGACAGCACCACCAACATCCATGCATGGTTAATCACCATCTGAGCTTGTGTGTCTGAGTCTACTGGTTACAGAGTTTAACTCCAAACAGAACTAGTCCACCTCTCATCACCGCATCCTTCTGATCAGTTAGCTTAACTGTATACGAGCCCTGTCAGGTTAGAAAGAGATAAATCACATTGAGTCAAGCCAACAGCAGGAATGGTGAACGGGACACATGTCTTGTGCACAAGTCATACCTGGTATTTTTGAGTTTTGTTTTTTGGTTTTGTTTTGTTTAATCATTTAGCCCAACATTTGGCTGGTTTGGAGATTGCACACTTGGTCAGATAACTTGACTCATCTAAAAATATTTATAGTATCAGCATTAAAAAATACATAAGCATATATAAATATGCAAAACCCCGGAACATTCTGGGACATATCGTCGACCTTGTTTTTTCATAACAAAGAGGCAGGGAAACAAATGGTGGCCATGTAGTAACTTTGGAGAGCTTGGTGAACTGACTTACCCGAAAGGTCTCTGGATAAGGGCCGGGTGAAGCTGTTGAACACCAAAGGCAAAACCTAGCAATAAAACACACCACAATTTCCACTTGTGTACAGTTAGGGACTTACTATTCCTACACAGGAACGACAATCACAATTTGTGATTTAAGAGGAACCATCCCTATGAAACTGTTCTTAATATATGAAAAATAAATATGCTTTACAAATGTTATCCTTCATCCTAAATAAACATTTGAATAGACTAAGATTGGAAAACTTAAAAAAAAAAACTCTGTAAAGTTTACTTAACAGACATAAAAAAAGATTTGAAAATATTTAGAGATAGACCCAAGAACAACAATGAAGTTAAATTCACAAATATTCCTACAGTTCCAACCCACAAGAAAAAAAAAAAAAGAAAAAAAAAAAAAGAAAAAGTCTTTGCAATTTGGAACACTGTGGCATGCCTTGAAAAGTTTTACAGTTTACGGTTTATAGTATTAAAATTCTATAAAAACAAAATTCCTCATCGCTCTTTTAAGAATAGTACATATAACATTCTTATAGTTTTATAGAAAAGATGTTTTAGAAACACGAAGTTTTGAATGGTCGTGAGTATTTCTCCATGTATTCCCTTTCTGACAATTGATCTCTGGAACAGAAATGTCATCCTCTCTAAACTTTCACAGGAGCGGCTGCGTAAAGAGCACATGATAGAGTCAACAGAGTTGCTTGCCTAAAGAATTGGAGTCACTTGCTCAGTTTTCAAGTGAATTATTTTCAGTAAATGTAAAGAACAGTCCCAAATGATACAACAGGCCAGATTTTGACATAGACAAAGCTATATCCCATTGTAAAATAATAACAGCTATGGGGATTTTAGCAAGTTAGTTCTCATCTCCAAGTTAAAAAAAAAATCATTAAAAACAAAACAAAACAAAATGTAAGCCGGGAAGGTGAAATCTTCCTATGTGTAAGTATTTGATTGCTAGAACTCTATGATTTTATGTGAAAATATGTGCTATTCCTCTCTCAGGTCAGGGCTTGGATCACGCATGCTCTGAGCACAGCGTAACTGGCCTAGACCACACTAAGAAAGGAGGCTTACTGGCTGGAATGACAAGGCCCACATAGTGTACCTTTTTATCCACAAGTGGCTAGTAAAAGTTGGCTAACTGAGAGCAGACAAAATTATCTCTCATTATATAGGAGACACACGAATTGACTTCTGAGTGCAAGCTCTCTGGACCCTAAGAGCTATTTTTGAACATAGACAGATCTCAAGTACCCAGAGGCATACTTGCAATACTCATGTATCTTTAATGCCTTGGTGGAATAACCAGGCAAGGCTCAAGTTTTACCAAACACCACTACAGTTCCCAGGAAGCTGGTGTTTCTGGGCTGGGGGTGATAGTGGGATCTGTCTACTGATGGGTGGAGAGGAGAGGGTGGGGGTGGGGGTGGGGGTGAGGGAGACAGGAGGGCATTGCTCACCTGGCTGCATGATTCTTGGTTTTGCTCCCAAGTATGCCAGATTCACATTGGCTTTCCTACCATCGATGATGGGGTTGGGATCCTTGCAGGCCCTTTCAGCAGCAGCCCGGTCAGCCATGGTGACCTTAGCAACATACACAGACACACACACACAGAGCCCTCAGTTAACCCCAGAAAGAAAAGTATTGAAGTCACTGAGGGGGCTGGCTTTTTTATTTAGGAGGGATTGGAACATTAACCCTTCAGTCTCTGCCTTTAAAAAAAAGCAGAAAAAAGAAAGGAAGGACCCCTCTGCCCCCCACCCAAAGTCTTAAGAGTACTAGCTAGTAGGAGGCCTAACGGAGATTTGGAAGCCACAATTCGGAATTCACGTACAGATTTACTCTTTACATTCCTACTCAGGCCCCAGAGGCACTGTGGGCTTTAAACAAAGTCCGGCCCCAAACCAGCCGGTTGCTCCCAACAGGCAAACACTCCCCAGCGACAAGAGCAATTGTCCTGCTCCAGGGCCCATTGGGTTACTGAATTTGCCCCTTTAAATCTCCAGGAAGCTTAATGTGCTGTTTCAGTTAGGCAAACACACAGAGGTGCAGCTTTTCCTTTTCCGAATCTACCTTTGCAATTTAAAAGGTAGTGATGTAAAAAGGGGGGTGGGGGTGGGGGGGGGAGAGGGAGGTAGCTCTAGACCTCCTGGGTGTCTCTTCTTACCGGGGACACACACACACACACACACACACACACACACACACACACTGTTTTTTCTTTTTTCTTTTTAAACAAAGCAACAGCTCACTAACAACCAGCCTCCAACCCGGGAATGCCACAGTGAGGGGCTCCGTTTCCTCCCTCTCAACTCTCTGCATCCTCAATCTGGCTCTCCTTCCCAGGCTCTCGGGGCCACCGAGAAAGAGCCTTATGTTCTCTCGGAACCCCCACGAGGCAAACACGGCCCCTCTCTTCCCCAAGCCCCGTCGCACTTAAAGTTTCAGCTCAGCTCCGAGTGAATGAGGCGTCCCGCGAGGTCCCACAGAACCCCTTACCCCAAGCTCTGCCCCCCTAGGGCCTGGGGCCACTCACTCCCTCCTGGCCTGTCTTTGATCGCCTAGCCAGGACCTCTCTTAGTTGCTCCCCACCCACCCGGAGTCCTTCTTCCTCGTAACTTACAAATCCGTAGCCCCGGGACTTGCCCGTCTGCCGGTCGGTGATGACCACCGCCTCCTCGATGTCTCCGAAGACCTCGAAGTACTTGCGCAGGCTGGCGTCGGTGGTGTGGTAGGGCAGCCCTCCCACGAAGATCTTGGTGTACGTCGTGTCCTTCTGGGTGGTGTGCATCTTCGCGCCCGCCCCGCGGCTCGGGCTCCGGCTGCGGCTGCGGCTGCGCCTGGTCCTCGGGCTCCGCGTCTCCCGCAGCGCGCGGCGGCCGCCGGGGGCCGAGGGCGCGCGCGGGGGCGAGGGAGCGGCGTGGGCGCTGGGCGCGCGGCTTCCCAAGTGGCCCGCTGCCCCCGACACTCGTGCGGGCGCTCTGCTCCAGTCCCCGCGTCCGGTCACTGTCCAGACCTTCCCGATCGTCCGGGTAACCAGCTCCGTAGCCGCGGACTGTGTGAGCCTTTTGCACTCACCCCGTGTGGAAGTAAAAAAAAATAATAATAAATAAATAATTTTTTTTTCTTAAATGCAGAGAGGGTGGTGGTCTCCAAGTCCAGACGAGGTAGATGTTTCCTTCTCAAAAATCTGGGGTGGGAAGGGGGTTGGCTCAGAGGCTACCGTGTCCCGGGGGCGCGGAGGTGGCAGCTGGGGGCGCGGTGCTGGGCCCGGCTCGGGCTGGGAACCGTCCCTCTTGTTTAGGAGCTGCCACACCAGTGCGGACGGAGGACCGCTCTCCAACCCTCTGCTCCTTTTTCCCTAGCGGCCCGGGGGTCGACGCCCGGCTGGGGAGGGGGCGGGCCGGACGCCTGCGATTGGCCGGGACAGCACCTGGGGCGCCCGGCGCCGCCGCCCCCCAGCTGTTGGGAACAGCTGCTTCTCTCCCCGCGCGCTGCGCGGCGAGGCTCTGGGTCGCCTGGCTGGGGCTCTGGCGCTGTTGCTGGGGCAGAGTTGCAAACGGCTGGAGGCGGCCTGGCTCTGTTGTTGCGTGCTCCTACCGGTCAAAGTCGCAAAGACCCCTGGCGACTCCCGCAGGGACCCAGAGCGAGCTGCTTGACTCTCCGAAGCAGACTACAGGGGGCTCTTCTCGCTAGGCCTCGATGGCACGACCAGTTGAGTTGAGTGTTCACCCTCCGGTCCCTGGGCCTGGGGTAGTTTGTACAGAGGCCAGTCCCCTCCCAAATACCTGGGACCAAGGAGATCTGCCTCCTCTAGCGGTCTGAACCATGAGAAGAGTCCTCAAGTTTTCTTAGCCCCTAAAACCTGGTGCTGTGGGAAACCAAGAGGTAGCGCCCCAGGGGTGGTGTATAGTATAATAATAATAATAATAATAATAATAATAATAATAATAATAATAATAATTATAGCCCCTAACATTTGGGAATGCTTGAAGAAAAACTTTAGCTTTAATGACTCATAGCTAGCAAAGGGTGTCTGTACATCAGGCCCTGCCTTCTACTTCAGAGGACCATGAATTAGTTCTGTACCTCCTCCTACGATCATCAAATTTGTGCTTCCTGCCTAACTTAGTTATTCAGGAAGATGGGTACAATGTCTGTCTCAACACAAGTCGCTCCCACCTCCGCCTCCCCCCCCCCCAGCAAAGAATCTATTTCCTTCCATTTGAATTACAGAACGTTTAGTGAATTGACCTCATTTATTTATCCGGATATAATTGTAAAAAGTATAATTTCTTTTTAAAGGGGGGAAAACCCTGTTACATAACGATGGATTTCTACCAGCAAATCTAAAAGCATACGTAGAATACACTAAACATCGCATGTATTTATTAATTTAAGCCAGCTCATTGGCAGTTCTTTTGCTCAAAAGAGCTTTAAATTAATGACGCTTTGAAATCAGTCAATCATATTTGAAGTTTAGATTAAAATACCTTTCCCCCTTATTTTGAGACAGGGTCTTGTATATGCTGTCCTTGAACTTCCGGTGTATCACAAGGATTACTTTGAATTTGAACTTCTGATTCTCCTGCCTCGGAGTCCTGAATGCTTGTTTTGTAGGCACATGTCCCTTCTCTGGGTTTATGGGATGCTTTGTGAAGGAGGGCAGGGCTTCCTGCCTGCCAGGCAGGCACTCTGCCGACTGAACTACATCTCCAGGCCCTTGATGAAAGTATTTAATACGAACAGAACATTCCACTCTCTGCCCTCACTACACAAGCGGTTTTTGCTTGGAGAGGCCAGTGCAGTCCCAACACTAATTGCCCCTGAGCTACATCTTTTATTTCCTTTTAAACAGGTCGGTGTGTTAACAGATAGAGCTCCACAGACATACCCCAGTTACTTTCCAGGGCACCTTAGCTGTCAACCCCAGCAGATGAAGAATGTGGTGTCTGCAAAGGTGAATGAGAATTACTAGAGAATATTCTGGTAGGAAATCTTCAATTCTTCTTGCTGATTTCCACAGGAGGCGGACTGAGGTTATCTGGGTCGGTTTGAATCCCCAGTGAGAGAGAAGGAAAACTAAGAAATCTATCTGTGGTTAATCCAGGTGAGAAAAATTAAGCAATTTCTGATGTAAATATTTTATTTGAAGCATTGACCCTTTAATACAGTTCCTCAGCTTGTGGGGACCTTCCAATCATTAAACTATTTTTGTTGCTACTTCTTAACAGTAATTTTACCACTGTAATGAATAGCAACAAAGTATCTGTGTTTTCCAATGGTCTTTGGGAGTCATGACCTACAGGTTAAGAACCACTGTTTTAGATGCTGTCCCCAATGTGAAAATATAAATCTTTTCCACTGTTTAAGTAAAGTACTAACTAGTTCAGAAGGGACTCTGTGTTAGTATGACGAAAGATAATTTTTAAAAGTAAGAAAGCAGACCCCGAAACAGAAGAGGCATGCTTTTTAATATTTAATATTCCATCTTACGGTGTCATTTAACAACTATAATACTTCACTAATGCTCAGGCAAAAGCCTCTGAGAGAGGAGGTGTCTACTAAGAAGTCTCATGCACTGTGTGACATTGGCTGTCTTGTGTCTTCCTGCATGGGTAAGAAGCCAACCCAGCCTGCAGGGAAAGAGAGTATCTGGGAGTGCAGCCAGCCGTTTGGATGGTGGTCACTAGGCAAAGTGGAGAGAGCTAAGAGGAAGTTTTTACCCACAATGGGATAGGCTGTATCCTAGAGCTCAGCCTTGGGGAAGAAATACACTGTTTACTTTGAGGGCTGAGGAGCCAGCTTAGTGGGGAAAATGGTTGGTACGCAAGACCTAGGATCTGAGTTCAAATCCTTGCATCATCACAACAAGCTTCTTGTCAACTTGTCCAAGCTTCTTGTCAAGTTGACCAAGGCACATCTTGGTCTACTTCTTGCCTCTGTACACCTCTGTACACACACACACACACACACACACACACACACACACACACACACACACGGGCACACGGGGGTGGGGATGGGTGAGAGGCTTGTATGTCATTATTCCGGAGAAAATAGCACAAGTAGCAATTGTCCCTTCAGTCTCATGGGACCCCACTGAAGTGCCTTTAGAAAATATTTGACACTTTTGTTTGAAATTGTTTCATATTGAACAAGATGATACCTGGTCATTGGGACATTTTTGTAATTCCACAAATAATCAAGGCATTCCTAATCAGCTGGTATGAGCGTCTGAGAACGAGGGTGGAGAGGAACAGTGATTATTAATTTTCTAAGTCCACGTCAGTAGAGGACATCGTTGAGCATGCTCATTGTCCTTTATGGGCTGGATTTCACGTCTACACAAAGGTAAATACACTTCCAAAGGCCAGATCCACTCTTGGTGGCTTCATGAACCTATGCCATCAAACCATGTATCCCCTCGGGGCTGTCAGATGAATCTGAATTCAAACCTCAAGATTATTAAGTACCAATTATTTCTGCACAGTGGCCCATCACAAATTTAGGCTTGCAGTAACAGTACGCGATGAATCTTTTCTCTTTCTGGCTGCTTTTGGCAGAGGAGACGTGGATACCCGCATGCTTTGTGCAATATGATGTGCGCTTCTTTGGAGAGAAAGAGAGATAAAATACTGTACAAGTTATAAATAAGTTCCAAGCTTGCCATATCCGAATTAGTGCACATGGATGGCCTGAATCCTTGGTTACCACTCCTTGGCAGGATTGACGCCATTTTATTACAGTAAGCTACTTACAGTAAATCACTATTCATGTTGTTCAAAATCTTTATCTGTTAAAAACCAGAACCAAACACAAAGGTTGAACACTCATTTTGTCTATTTTTTTTCCTCTGTCTGCCTCTACTCCCTTTTTAATTAATCATGGGTGGCAACTTCAGGCTAACAAGCATTTAGAAGAATTTTGAAGAGGGAAAAAAAAAGCGTGACATTTATGAAGGTCGAGAAGCATCATTTTCATTGGACAGTACTCTACTCAAGAATCGAGACACTCTCTTGGCTGTCACTTCAGGTCCTCAAAACCATGTGCTGAACCTTACAGTACTAAAGAAATATCTCCTGATAACCAGGGTCTGGGGGATTAGCTCAGTCTGTATAGGGCTTACCTTGCAAGCAGGAGGACCCACATTTCACCTGTAGAATCATGTGCAGAAGCTAAGTGTATAGAGTGAATTTTTGATCCATCCCTGCATTTGGGAGGTGGAGACTACTAGGGAGCTAGCCTAGTCTAGTTTCTGAGTTTCAAGCCAGAGAGAGACCAGGAAAAGGAAAGAATCAAGGTGAGTTAAAGCCTTGAAGGTCAACCTCCTTGTGCACATGGTCATCCATGTCCTGGAAAACACACACACACACACACACAAAGAGGGGGGGAATATTTACTGAAAATACTATCTTTAAGATATATAATCCCTGTCCCATTCTTGATATGAACTAATATATTCTGGAGAGAACTCTCTGTTTGAGGAATGTTTAAGCCAATTAATTTAGCATTTTTTGAGAATAAAGTGTTGCCTCGGGCTAGCCTGTTTGAGTTATTTGGAAGTGGTCTGTCCTCCTCTGAGTCCCTGTAAGCATTCCGAGGCTGGCTCACAGGCTTTCTGGTCTTTGGAATAGCCCTAAGACATTGCACCTGTTTCTCTGGTCTGGCCGGTAACCCTTAGTCACAGAGAACACATGCGCAAAGTGGGCCAGGCTGGTATTTTTGTGCACAGAACTGGCAGTTGGAAGCTGAGGTTGGGCAGCTCAGTCTTGGAGAAATCTATTCATGTTAGATTCTACCTTACCTAGGCTGGTAAAATGGTTTGAAATGAACTAGTGTAACTACCAAAGTCCGATTTTATATCAATCATTTTCCACATCTGAAGGCAAGACACAGTTATTTAAATGATCAGACAAGAGTTAAAATGAAAGTGAGGGGTACAAGAAAGTTCACTGTTTATTTCACCTTGTAAACAGTCTCCCTCTGCTGCGACCTGAGCACACTTGAATTTCTGTTTAAATTTGGAAGGCCAGAAAGAGACTCCAAACATTTTAACCCACCGTGTGGCTTCCCTTTTCAACTCAGGGCACACTTGAGTTTCAAGCGGGTACACAGTGAGCCTCCAGGCTGCCAAGCTATTTTTAGGGCACTGATGGAACTCTCCAAATGTATTGGATGACCGCTCTTGATGACAGTGTTATCCCGGTGATGTTGCTATGGTCTAGGCAAAGGGCAAAGTGGTGGAAATAGCCTTGAATCCTGGGACAGGCGGCATGGGGCCAATCCAGACAGTTATGAACCAGCTCCCAGAATGGGTTTGGTTTTCTCGATTGGAGAGCACAAACGGAGGGGTAGGGGCGCAGCTCAGTGATAGAGCGCCTGCGTGCTGCAAGTAAGGCCCAGGTTTCCTCTCTAGCAAAAAGAAAGGTTCATTCAAGGGGCAGGGATGAGCAGAATGTACCAATCCCAGAATGAAGGCTGCTGCTCCCCCACCCCCCTTATTTAAAGATGTCTATTGGTTACCCGAGATTTAGGAGACAGCCCAATGCTAGTTCTTAAATGTTATTTATTTCCTTTCTAATGTAAACTATTCAAGGTCATCCTGCCAAAGCTATGTTTTCTCTGGTAACAGTGGGAAGGCATATTTGTGCTAGAAAATTACAGATTGATAGCAAGATACACACAGGAGAAAACCAAATGCACCCACTATTCTTCTTCTTAGAATAACTATTGACATTTCAGAGCAATCGATTCTGGGCTTTTTCCTGCATACAAATAACACACAGGACAGTGTACAAACACCAGGTTCATTGCACTCCACACTCTGGTCTACCATCAGCTTAAAAAAAAAAAAAAAAAAAAAAAACCTTATACAGTGAAATATTTTTCCTTTTCATGAAATGGTTTCTGTAATTCATTTTAAGTACCATTTTAACATGTCAGTGCTCCAAGATTTATTTATGCACTTTTATTTTGTTGGGTGTTTATGTTATCTTATTGATTATTACAAAGGGCTATAAAGTCAGTATCCTTATAAATAGGATTTTATATTCATCTTTGGTTGCTACTTAAGGCTGGCTCCATAGGGGACTTTGTCTTGTCCACTATTAAAGTCCTGTGCCAACTATTTCTTAGATGAATGCATTTTTACACATTTCTGTATTACATTGAAGGGTATACCCATATTTAGAGCTTTTGACACATAATGTCAAGTTGTCTTCAATACAATACCATCATATTAATTTTTCCTCCCTTCCTCCCTTCTTTTCTTCTCTTTCTTCTTCCCTGTCTCCCTTCTGTCTTCATCCCTTCCTTTCTTCCTAGACAGGCTCTTAAGTATCCAGGGTGCCCTCAAATGCATTATGTAGCAAATGCCCCAGAACTTCTGATCTCAAGATTTAAAAGTGCAGAAGTATCTCATTGCTTCAGGCATGACATTAACATGAGGTCATACTGTCACCAAATCTTGTCTCCTCCCAACCTATTTTTGCTCTTCTCTGATTGGCTTGTTCTCCTCCCAGCTGTTTTTGCTCTACTTTGATTGGCTTGTTCTTAAACTGATTCCCCCTTAAGGTAGGATGGGGCTTTTGGCAGCACCAAGGCTTTAAACTATAAGCTATTTTGTTTGGATGTAAGTGAGTGTGAAGGCTGAGGACAGGCAGGTCAGGCCCAAGTATTCTAAGTCTGACCTTCGTTCTTTGGACTGTATACCCTGATGGTTCAAACTCAATCTTTAACTGCTCGTAAGGGCCAAGGTCACGTGATAGCTTACAGACTGGAGTCTGAGCTTCGCAGAGGTTTCTCTAATGACACAAGTCCTTGAACCTCCACTAGTGTAGTGACCTCCAACCCCGACAGCTCAGTCCCGGAACTGAAGGTGCCACAACTTTAGTGGCAAGATTCTGAGTTCTTGGTTGCACAGAAACGATAGAACGAATGCTTTGGAAACACCCAAATAGTGCATTGGAAACTTGCATTGAATTTTAAAAATTTACATATTTTCTGGGGTTAAAAAATACCCTTTTTTACTCCATTTTTCACCTTTATGCATTTTTGGGCCTTTTTTTTTCCTTTTGAAAACTGCCTATTTTAAGAAATGAGACAAAAATTTGGAGCTGGGGAAGGATCTGTTGAAATCTGTGCATGTGGAGTCAACTGGGTAGAGTCCAGTCCACTGCGGGTTCCCACTTGAGGTTGGTGTCTAAAATATTATGAACTCAGTGGTGCTGATAGACCTGGCTTACAGTTAGGAGTTAGGGCTGCGTAGTCATTTAGTGTCACCTGCACAGGCTCTCTGCCTTGTTTAAGACAAAATATCATGCCAAGAGCAATGTTTCAAGAACCATATCATTACCTGCTACAACCACCACTCCATTATCCTGCATCCCCAGGAATCTATGCTACACCTCATTTAGGAGGGTGCTCAATATGTCAGACAACATCTTCCCCTTCACTGCTGCCTCAACCCAAGATCTCTCAGGGTGTTTGTCCCAAGTGGCAGCACTCAGGATCTCAAGCAGGATTTGTTGTGGTCCTCTTTCCTGATTTTCGTCTCACTGAAATCTTGTATTCTTTCATCTTGCCTGTAGCATGGATAGGGGAAGTATTCCTGGGCAGAGAATAATTGTCTTTATGACCCAAAAGGCCCCAGCAGGTATTGTTTATTTTTTCTTAGTGTTAGAAGGTGGCAGATGAATACTTTTCCCCCCTTGATCTTAGAGAGGATATTACCAGTTCCTTGACTGCTGTGAGGTTTATCTCTTATCTTTATCTCCTTTAAAGCTATGCATTTGTCCTCCTCCTCCTCTTCCTCCTCCTCCTCCTCCTCCTCCTCCTCCTCCTCCTCCTCCTCCTCCTCCTCCTCCTCCTCCTCTTCTCCTTCCTTCTCCTTCTCCTTCTCCGTCTCCTTCTCCTTTCCTTCTCCTCCTTCTCCTCCTCTTCTCCTTCCTCCTCCTCCTCCTCCTCTTCCTCCTCCTCCTCCTCCTCCTCCTCCTCCTCCTCCTCCTCTTCTCCTTCCTTCTCCTTCTCCTTCTCCGTCTCCTTCTCCTTTCCTTCTCCTCCTTCTCCTCCTCTTCTCCTTCCTCCTCCTCCTCCTCCTCCTCCTCCTCCTCCTCCTCCTCCTCCTCTTCTCCTTCCTTCTCCTTCTCCGTCTCCTTCTCCTTTCCTTCTCCTCCTTCTCCTCCTCCTCTTCTTCCTCCTCTTCCTCCTCCTCCTCCTCCTCCTCCTCCTCCTCCTCCTCCTCCTCCTCCTCTCCTTCCTTCTCCTCCGTCTCCTTCTCCTTTCCTTCTCCTCCTTCTCCTCCTCCTCTTCCTCCTCCTCTTCCTCCTCCTCCTCCTCCTCCTCCTCCTCCTCCTCCTCCTCCTCCTCCTCCTCTTCTCCTTCCTTCTCCTTCTCCGTCTCCTTCTCCTTTCCTTCTCCTCCTTCTCCTCCTCCTCTTCCTCCTCCTCTTCCTCCTCCTCCTCCTCCTCCTCCTCCTCCTCCTCCTCCTCCTCCTCCTCCTCTTCTCCTTCCTTTTCCTTCTCCGTCTCCTTCTCCTTTCCTTCTCCTCCTTCTCCTCCTCCTCTTCCTCCTCCTTCTCCTCCTCCTCCTCTTCTCCTTTCCTTCTCCTCCTTCTCCTCCTTCTCCTCTTTCTCCTTCTCCTCCTCCTCCTCCTCCTCCTCCTCCTCCTCCTCTTCCTCTTCCTCCTCCTTCTCTTTCTATCCTAACTATGCATTATCTGTAGCGTAATCTGAGAAGTCCCAATCATGCATCTAAATGCATACATGCAAGTGTATGCACTCAAAGCTATTGCCTCAACATCATGGACATTCCCAAGATTTCCAGTGCTAACCTGTATCTCTTTGTAATGCTGCCTGCTGCCCTAAACTGATCTGCTTGCTATAGCTATGGATTAGTTTGACTTCTAGATTTAATATAGAAGACCATGTCTCATTTTTATTACCTAATTCTTTTCCATACAAACATGACATTAGCAGTTTATAGTATTTTGATTTTTTGAGTCCAGTTGTCCTGTGTTTTTTATATTACAATTTGTTTCTCCATTACCACCCAAAAACTTTTGATTTACTTCTAATCTTCTCATTAAAACAAAAGTCTGAAAACAGACAGTAGGGCTCATGCCTACAGTTTCTGTACTTGAAAGTCTGAGGCAGGAGGATTGGCATTAGTTCAAGGTCAGCCTGGGTTACAGAGTGAATTCCAGAGCAGCTGTGGTACTGAGAGAGATGCTGTCACAAAACAAAACAAAACAAGACAAAACAAAACAAACAAAACAAAACAAAACAAAACAAGACAAACAACCCTACACCAAATCTGCTATTAAGTTTTAATAGTGCACAAAAGTGTTTCCGAGTGCTTTTGTTATTTTTTGGTAAATGCACCAACTGACTATGTAAGGGACAGGAGATTGTGTAGTTAATGTTTTAAGAAACATTATGTTTCTTAAAATGTTTAAGAACTTGGGAATAAGTTTTGATGAGTTATATTTATTTTCATCTTCAAATCTTTTCAAAATTCCAGTTGACTTATGAACCCAGAATGTTTATTTATTTACTAGCACTGAAATTTTTCTAGTTAGCTTTCTGCTTTCAGGGATTTTTTTTTTTTCTTTCTTAACTTCAACAACGGGAAGAAATGTTTTGATTTTTAACCTCTTCGTCGTTTCAAAATTGTAGCTTTCCCCTCTGCGTTGCCCAGAAATTTATTTCACTGAATAGTTCGTGTGGCATGACAATTATGTTCACCCTACACTTCCCATGTAACACTCTAGATGTACGAATCCAGGTTTGTTTTCCTCAAACTTCTACAACTTAATAATGGAAATGTTCTCTGTCTATTTATCTGTAAGTTACTAAAACCCAGTTCTTACAATTTGCACTAGGCATTCAGGTGTCTGTTTCTTTTTACTTCTGTAACATTTTCCTTATGAGTTTTGAAGTGGAAGGTTTGTTTGTCTTGTGACAGGGCCTTATTACATAGTTTTGGCTAGCCCAGAATTCATTGTGTAGACCAGGCTGGCCTCATACTCACAGAGATCTTCCTGCCTCTACTTATCAAATGCTATAAATGAAAGTGCCTGGTTAAAACTTTTTTAAAAATAATTTATTTGTTTGTTTGTTTAAGAATGCTCAAGTTTTAAAAAAATTATTTATTTTTATTTCATATGCATTGGTGTTTTGCCTTTATGTATGTCTTTGTGAGGCTGTTGGGTCCCCTGGAACTGGAGTTACACACAGGTTTGAACTGCCATGTGGGTGCTGGGAATTGAACTTGGGTCCTCTGAAAGAGCAGTCGGTGCTTTTAACCACTGAGCCAGCTCTTCAGCCTCTAAAACTGTATTCTTAAGGGTATAAAATGTAGGATTCTTTCCTTTCAGGCTGATCTCTTATTGTTTTGAGACATCTATATCGCATATAAAATTAGTATGGCTTTAAGACCATTCTTCTGCAACATTAACAGAGCCTGCTTTAAGTTAGCTGCTGCTGTGTATTTTTTCCTCCTCTCATTCTGAGCTGCATTGTCTTCATAGTTACCGTACCATTTTATAAACCTGCTTATTTTTATACTCAATTTGAAGTTTGTTGGTGTGCGTTTGAGAGTGTCTGACTTGCCTAAATTATTGGTACAAATAGATTGATGTCCACTGGCATCTTTTCTGTTTGTTATACCTGACTCCTGTTTTTTTTCTTCCTTTCCTGCCTTTATCTCCTCTCTAATAGTTTTCATTTCCCTAAAACTTTATCTATTCTACTTACTATTTTAGCCACAGCAAACTGGATTCTCAAAGTATTCTGAACTGCTTCTAATTGGCAGGAAACTTGGACCTCTCTGCTTTTTTTTTTTAACCACTTTATTGTTCACATATTCTATTTTTAAATGTATCTCACACCACACAAAGCCTTATTAGTGTTGCTTTAAATTTTCGTTAGACACTTGCTTGTCCATACATTTACCCTCTGGGGCTCTGCTTGTTCTTTGCTTTCCTGTACATTAATTATTTTTACTCTATCTTGAACAATGTCCTTAAACATTTTGTTTAAAACCAGTTAGTCTTCCTTTGGTTCGTGAGACTATTTTATTGGGAGTCTTTATATTGTTTTCCTTTATTTAAATATTTTCTGTGGTATGGATTTGGAGTTTTAGTTTGAAGTTTGTTGGTGTGTGTTTGAGAGTGTCTGACTTGCCTAAATTGATTATTGGTACAATAATTAATACAAGTATTTTCAACAGTTTCCAGCTACCTCCTCCTTATGTCTTTCTTTCCCTCCACGGTTCTTTCTTTCCTGTGCTGGGGTTCAAACCCAGGGCCTCACTCATGATAGATGAGTGTTCTACCTCTGGGCTCCATCCCTAGCCCTATTTCTTTTCTTCTGGCAGCATGGAAATTATGTGACTGGCTTCAGCAGTCTGTTCCACAGTCAACTGATACTCTCTTCTATGAGGTTAAGGTGTGTTCAAATCAAAGGTGTTCAAACAAAACAGTTTTGAAACTGTTTTTTAAGACCCTGTCTTAGTTAGGGGTTTCTATTTCTGTGAAGACACACCATAACCATGGCAACTCTTAGAAAGGAAAACATTTAATTGGGGCTGGCTTACAGTTTCAGAGGGTTAGTCTATTATTGTCATGGTAGGAAATGTGGTGGCATACAAGCAGGCATGGGCTGGACATGGAGCTGAGAGTTCTTTATCTTGATCTGCAAGCAGCCAGGAGAGACTGTCAGCCACACTGGGTGCAGCTTGAACATAGGAGACCTCAAAGCCTGTCCCCAACAGTGATGCATTTCCTCCAACAAGGCCACAGCTACTGCAACAAGACCACACCTCCTAACAGTGACACTCCTTATGAGCCAAGCATTCAAACCCATGAGTCTGGGGGGGGGGGGCATTCTTATTTGAAGCACCACAGGCCCTATCTTTGTATCTTTTGTTATCAGTGGCTTAACCCTATAGGATACAGTGGGGATTCAGTTATATTCCTCATGTGTGGGTCTGGTTGAGATTCAGGAAGTTAAATCTTTTACCATATTAACGAAAGAATATCCGTACTGTTTTCTTTCTTTCTTTTTTTCTCTGAGTGTTGTATCTTTAAGTATTTTCAACAGTTTATCCTCTTTTTCCCATTGAGAAGAAACATTGTATTTCCTATCAAGTGGCGTTCTAGGGCTGCATCCTTTAGTTATGACGTTGGCTTCTCCAGTTCTCCGTTTGTGTTACTTCTTTTTTTATCCTGTGCTGTCATTTGGTTATTTCTATCATTCCATCTCTGTGCTCATTAAGCCCGTCTTCTGCTCTGTTCCAATAGACCTGCCCAGTGCCTTCTAAATTTAGACGGTGTGCCTTCTAGGATTAGAATGTTCATTTAATACTCCTAAAAATTATTTATTTTTATTATTTTTTCTTTTGTTAATTATTTTATTTACTTACATTTCAAATAGTATCCCCCTTCCCAGTCCCCTGTCCATGAGCCCTTCCCCCTCCCCTTGTTCTTAAGTGATATGGTGGAGTATCATTTGGTATATGCCCAGAAGTGGTATAGTTAGTTCTTCAGGTAGAACTATTTCCAATTTTTCTGAGGAACTGCCAGATTGAATTCCAGAGTAGTTGTATCAGTTTGCAATCCCACCAGTAATGGAGGAGTGTCTCTCTTTCTCACCAAAGGTTTGATCTTAGCCATTCTGATTGGTGTAAGGTGGAATCTCAGGGTCATTTTGATTTGCATTTCCCTGATGACTTGAGTTCTTTGTATATTTTTTATATTAGCCCTCTATTGGATATAGGGTTAATGAAGATCTTTTTCCAATCTTTAGGTTGCCATTTTGTCTTATTGACAGTGTCCTTTGCCTTATAGAAGCTTTGCAGTTTCATGAGGTCCCATTTGTCAATTGTTGATCTTAGAGCTTGAGCCATTGGTGTTCTCAGATCAGGCATGGTGATTTTCCCCAGAAGTTCTTTTATTGTTGAAATTTGTTTTGGTTATTCTTGGTTTTTTCATTTTTCTATATGAAGTTGAGAATTGCTCTTTCCATGTCTTTGAAGAATTTTGTTGGAATTTTGATGGGGATATTACTATGGTAATCCTACCAATCCATGAACATGGGAGATCTTTCCATCTTCTGAGATCTTCAATTTTTTTTCAAGGACTTGAAGTTCTTGTCATATAGATCTTTCACTTGCTTGGTTAGAGTTACACCAAGATATTTTATATTAGTTGTGATTATCATGAAGATTGTTGTTTCCCCAAATTCTTTCTCAGCCTGTTAATCCTTTGTATAGAGGAAGGCTACTGATTTGTTTGAATTAATTTTATATCTAACCACTTTGCTGAAGTTGTTTATCAGCTATAGGAGTTCTCTGGTGGAATATTTGGAGCTGCTTATGTACACTATCATATCAACTGCAAATAGTGATACCTAGACTTCTTCCTTTCCAATTTGTGTTCCTTTGATCTTCTTTTTTTGTCTAATTGCTCTAGTTAAAACTTTGAGTATTATATTGAATAAATACAGAGAAAGTGGGCAGTCTTGTCCCTGATTTTGGTGGGATTGCTTCAAGTTTCTCCATTTAATTTAATGTTGGCTGTCGGTTTGCTGAATATGACTTTTATTATGTTTAGGTATGTGCCTTGAATTCCTGATCTCTCCCAAGATCTTGAACCTGAAGTGGTGTTGTATTTTGTCAAAGGCTTTTCCAGAATCTAATGAGATGATCCTGTGATTTTTTTTATCCTTTGAGTTTGTTTAGAGAGTGGATTACATTGATGGATTTCCATATATTGAGCCATCCCTGCATTCCTGGGATGAAGCCTACTTGATCGTGGCGAATGATTGTTTTGGTGTATTCTTGGATTCAGTTTGCAAGAATTTTATTGAGTATTTTTACATCAATATTCATAAGCAAAATTATTCTGAAGTTCTCTTTCTTTGTTGTGTCTTTGTGTAGTTTAGGTATCAGAGTTACTAAGGCTTTGTAGAATAAATTAGGTAGTATTCCTTCTGTTTCTATTTTGTGGTATAGTTTGAGGAGTATTGGTATTAGGTTTCTTTGACAGTCTGGAAGAATCCTGCACTAAAACCATCTGACCCTAGGCTTATTTTTGGTTGGGAGACTTTAAATGACTGCTTCTATTTCCTAAGGGGTGATGGGACTATTTAGATGGGTTTTTTTTTTTTTATCTTATTTAACTTTGGTATGTGGTATCTGTCTAGAAAATCATCCATTTCATCCAGATTTTCCAGTTTTGTTGGGGCTTTTGTAGTAAAATCTGAGATTTTTTGAATTTCTTCAGTTTCTCTTGTTATCTCTTTCTTTTCATTTCTGATTTAAGAACCATCTCTTTTGTTATTTCTTTGTGTAGTTCTTTTTGTTTCTAATTGGTTGATTTCAGCTTGGAGTTTGATTATTTCCTGCAGTCTACTCCTCTTGGATGTGTTTGCTTCTTTTTGTTCTAAAGCTTTCAGATAGGCTATTAAGTTGTTGGTGTAGTATTTTTCCAGCTTCTTTATAAATGCACTTAGTGCTATGAGTTTTCCTCTTACCACTGCTTTCATTGTGTCCCATAAGTTTGGGTATTTTGTGCCTTCATTTTCATTAAATTCTACAAAGTCTTTAATTCTTTATTTCTTCCCTAACCAAGTTTTCATTGTGAAGAGAGTGTTCAATTTTCATGTGTATGTGGGTTTTCTGTTGTTTTTGTTGTTATTGAAGACCAGCCTTAGTCTGTGGTGATCTGATAGAATGCATGGGATTATTTTAATCTTCTTATATCTGTTGAGTCTTGTTTTGTGTCCAATTAAATGATCAATTTTGAAGAAGGTACCATGAGTTGCTGAGAAGAAGATATATTCTTTTGTTTTAGGGTGAAATATTCTATAGATATCTGTTAAATCCATTAGTTTCACTGTGTCTCTGTTTAATTTCTGTTTCAATTTCCTGTCCATTGGTGAGAGTGGGGTGTTGAAGTCTCCCACTGTTATTGTGTGGGGTTCAATGTGTGTTTTGAACTTTAGTAAAGTTTCATTTACAAATATGGGTGCCCTTGCATTAGAGGCATAGATGTTCAGAATTGAGACTTCATCTTGGTGGGTGTTTCCTTTGATGAGTATAAAGTGTTCTTCTCCATCTCTTTTCATAACTTTTGGTTGAAAGTCTATTTTATTAGATATTAGAATGGCTACTCCAGATTGTTTCTTAGGACCATTTCTTGGAAAACTTTTTCCCAGTCGTTTGTTCTGAGGTAGTGTCTGTCTTTATTACTGAGTTGTGTTTCCTGTATGCAGCAAATGCTGGGTCCTCTTTATGTATCCAGTCTGTTAGCCTATATCTTTTTATTGGTGAATTGAGTCCATTGATGTTGAGAGATATTAAAGACCAATGACTGTTGGTTCCTGGGTTTTTGTTGTTGTTGTTAGAGGTAGTACTATGTTTGTGTGTTTCTCTTCTTTTGGGTTTGTTTTGAGTTGATTAATTTCTTGTGTTTTCTTGGGTTTAGTTACCCTCTTTATGTTAAAGGTTTTTTTCTAGTATCCTCTGCAGGACTAGATTACTAGAAAGATATTGTTTAAATTTGGTTTTGTCATGGAATATCTTGGTTTCTCTATCTATGGCGATTGAGAGTTTTGCTATATATAATAGCCTGGGCTGGCATTTGTGGTCTCTTAAAGTCTGGATGATATCTTCTAGCTTTTAGAGTCTCTGTTGAGAAATCGGATATAATTCTGATAGATCTGCCTTTATATTACTTGGCCTTTTCCCTTTACCACTTTTAATATTCTTTCTTTATTCTTTGCATTTAGTGTTTTGATTATTATGTGATTGGAGGATTTTCTTTTCTGGTCCAATCTATTTGGTGTTCTGTAGGCTTCTTGTACATTTATGGCCATTTCTTTCTTTAGGTTAGAGAAGTTTTCTTCCATGAATTTGTTGAAAATGTTTTCTGGCCCTTTGAAGTAGGAATTTTCACTATCTTCTATTCCTATTATTCTTATGTTTGATCTTCTCATTGTGTCCTGAGTTTCCTGGATGTTTTGGGTTAGGTGCTTTTTTCACTTTGTATTTTCTTTGACTGTTGTGTCAATATCTTCTATGGTATCTTCTACGACTAAAATTCTCTCTTCTATCTCTTGTATATTTTTGGTGATGCTTGCATCTGTAACTCCTGATCTCTTTCCCAGGTTTTCTATCTTGAGGATTGTCTCCATTTGTGATATGTTTATTGTTTCTATTTCCACTTTTAGATCTTGGATGGTTTTGTTTAATTCCTTTACCTGTTTGTCTGTGTTTTTCCTGTATTTCTTTAAGGGAGTTATTTATGTCCTTCTTAAAGGCCTCTATCATCTTTATGAGATGTGATTTTAGGTTAGAATCTTGCTTTTCAGAAGTGTTAGGTTATTCAGGGCTTGCCATGGTGGGAGAACTGGGTTCTGATGGTGACAAATTACATTGGCTTCTGTAGCTTATGTTCTTGCATTTGCCTCTTACCACCTGGTTTTCTCTGGTGTTAACCAGCCTGATTGTCTCTGACTAGAGCTTGTTCCTCCTTGGAGGCAAGTAGAGTTCTGTGACCTGGGGCAGGGGTGTCTCACCTGTGTTTCTGATTACGGCAGACTTCCTGGGAGGCAGGCTGTCTCTGGTGTGTGAGAGAGGGGCAGGAGCACCCAATCTGCCCCCAGTGGAGTTGCAGACCAGAGAGAGACTGCTAAAACTTATTATTCTCTCCTGAAGTGATCCTCATTTTATTGATCTTGGCTACATTGTCACAGATTCTCTTTATCATAATGTTATATGACAATTATTCTGAAGTTCTTCTATGTTGAACCCTATATGTGAATCCTTTCTGCATGTGCTTTTATTATTTTTCTTCAGTCTTCACTTTTTCATGTATAGAAACCCTCACTGAACACAATCAGGTGCTACCAAAATTCTATATTATGGTGTTTTCCTCTACTGTCGAATTTGTATTGGTAGGCATTTGACTTATTGACAGTTTACCTCACTTGTGTTGAGGCTTGGATTAAGATTTCCTTTTTTTTTTTTTTTTTAAGGGTAAATGTTTTTCACCGTCATTCTTGTTCTGAGAAAGTGATTTATTTACCCTAGTGCACATGAAGGCCTTTTAGGAATCTCAACTGGATGGATAGAACATTTGTCTTCACTTCGACTAAGTTGTTGTTAATTGTTTTCAGAACTTCTCAGCATTAAGCAAAATCTTAAATCTTTGCTTATCTGTAAGTCTTTCAAAATGCTCCTGCATGCATGAGTGTGTTAACAAATTTGTAAGCAGGCCTCATTTATCTATAAATTTTAAGAATGGCTTGTAGATGTTTCTGAGCTGTGTATCTTATTCTCCTGCACCTGGGCTACAGCTGCTAAGTCCCAACCTTCCTCACAGACTACTAATCATGAGTAAAACTCTCTCTCTCTCTCTCTCTCTCTCTCTCTCTCTCTCTCTCTCTCTTTCTCTCTCCTTCCCTATCTCCCTCCTTCCCTACCTCCCTGTCTCTCTCCCTTTCTCTCTCTGGTCTGGAATCGTTTTCCCTGGGCTAACCTTAGAAAATAATCTCAGAAAAAACTTAAGCCACTGCAAGACTCAGCTGACCTATTTCCACTCATGAGAGTTATATCTATGAATTGCCTGTTGGCCAGTGCCTTTCACTATAGCTTTCTATATTTTGTGCTGGTGTTAAGGTAAGTATGACACTTGGCATTTTATCATGGCTGGAACCCATTTTTTTTTAAAATCAACCAACAATGAACGGATATTTTTTTTCTAAAAATACCTTTATGTTGAAAAATAATGTAATCATTTTTAATTTTCACAGAAAAATTTTGTGCATGTATGTGCCTGAGTATATGCATATGTATATGTAGTTGTCTGAGGAGACAGAAGAGGGCATCAGATGCCCTGGAACTGGACTGTCAGGCAGTTTTGAACTTCCAGATGTAGGTGTTGGGAACCAAACTGGAGGCTTTTGCCAGAGCTCATATGCTCATAACTGCTGAGCCGTTTCTCTAGCTCCCGTATTTCTTCACTTTGAAGATCATTACACAACCAGGTCTCTAAGAATGTTATGTAGCAATTATTGTTCTTGTTGAGTTGGATTTTCAACAAACTCACCTTCTAAAAATTCAGGGAACTAAATGAGTTGAGATCAACGTTAGTGGACAAAACTTTAAGAGACGTCCTTGAACAGATCCATTAGCTCAAAGCAGAAATCTTTGTGACCTCAGAATTATTTCCTGACTTCTTCATGGGTGTGTAGATATGTTCCATGCAAACAGTTCTGAGGTTCCGAGCACTTGAGTGTCCTGCTTGTTAGAATAAGTCCAAGTACTGCCTACATATACTGTGTGAGTTGGTAAAGAAAATAGAATATCCACAGGGCTGTGTGCATCCTCCTTAGCCATACCATGGCTGAGATAGAGCAGGAAGATGAAGGCAGATAAGTTTCTAGGTGTGTATCTGTATAATGCCTTGCCTGTAGCCCTGTGATGTTTCTGTTGCTGCCTGAATAGTTTTCTTTCCTTCCTCAACAACATTCCTGTATAATCACAGATGGAGAAGTACTTCAGAAATCTGGAACCTGGAGAGAGAAATTGAAGAGACAGAATAGTTACCAGCTGATGGAATGCAGACGTGTCAAATAAAGAAAGCGTATAGTCTATCTATGTGCTTAAAGCCCTCCATTTAGAAAGCAGTTCAGCGGGCTATGCCAAGGACACAAATGCCAATAAATTTGCTTTAAAAGCACACTGAAAAATCAAAATGCAGTGAGAATTTCTGCTATATTCTTGCTTGTTTTTTTGACTAGGTCTTGTGCTAATACAGCGATTAAACTTTTGGTACTAAGTTTGAATTCACCCACGTAGTTAAAATAACACAATAAAGGTTTAGATACAAACGGACAGAACATGAAGACTCCTATTTCCTTGGATCTACAAAGCACAACCCATGTAGTTCTTCCCATAGAACCACGGGGAGACAATCTGAACATTTTGTAAAATGCTCTATTTTGGTTCATCTTTCCTGTTTCTATCAGTTCCTCACTACATCAAAGTCCTTGCCTTGATTGTTGATTTTTGGCTTGCAGTTTGAGAGGATGTAGTCCAATATGGGGCGGGCAAGTCACAGCAGAAGGCGCTGAATGTGACTGGTCATATCACCGTGATAATAAAGTAGAAGCAGAAGGCAAGTGGAGCTGGGCTACAAAATCTTAAGCCTCACCCACAGTGACCCAGTTCCTCTAGCTAGATCCTGCTTCCTAATGATGCTATAACCTCCTAAGTCAGCATTGTATTGTACCAGCCAAGAATTCAAACCAATGGGGCTATGATGGACATTTCACATGCAAATGACAACACAGGGGTATAAAGGTGATTTATATTAGGTAACTAACACACATTTGGGTGTTTTGTAATTTAAGTGGTATTTTACAGTGTGTGTGTGTGTGTGTGTGTGTGTGTGTGTGTGTGTGAGAGAGAGAGAGGGGGGGGTGGGGGGTGGGGGTGGGAAGAGAACCCTAGCTTGCAAGTGCATGTGGAGGTCAGAGGACAAGGTTTGGGAGTTTCTCTCATTTCACCATGAGAATTCCGGAGCTCAAACTCAGGTAGGTCACCAGCGTTGGTGCAAATATGGAGCCATCTTATGATCCCCAATCAACTCCTTAACTTATTTTTTTCTATTTTTAACTTTTCTTTCTTTCTTTTCTTTCTTTTTTTTTTTTTTTTTTTTTTTTTTTTTTTTTTTTTTTTTTTTTTTGAGACAGGGTTTCTCTGTGTAGCCCTGGCTGTCCTGGAACTCACTCTGTAGACCAGGCTGGCCTCGAACTCAGAAATCCACCTGTCTCTGCCTCCCAAGTGCTGGGATTAAAGGCGTGTGCCACCACTGCCCAGTTTTTCTTTTGTATTCTTATGAGTGAAATGTTATCATTAATTTACACACACACACACACACACACACACACACACACACATCAAATACTCCATTTCAAATGGGAGATTTATTTTATTTTATTTTATTTTATTTTATTTTTGGTCAAGGCTTTCTTTTATTTTGTGGGTGATATGGTCATCTAAAATAAAATTAGCCAGGAACAGATTTTATATATGTTGGCCGTTACACATTTACCTTTTCTTGAAAATGGATTCCTTAGTTTCCATGTGAGTATAATTTTTATATGTGCTATTCATTTTACTTGGTGCTCAGGCATCATTGTCTTAGCTAGACTGGTCAGTTTGGGAGGTGTAAAGTCTTTATGATTAGTGGCTAGCACAGGCTTGCAGAAGTTTTAAAAGGTAGGAAGTTCATGTCTGCTCCTCACTCGCTTATCGCCATTCTTGATCCCTAACAGGAATTCTTTTTAATTATCCTCTGCTGTCTCCTGAGACAACCTTTCATCCCAGACTGGAAGCTGGAGTTGCTTTACACGACAGACTGTGGGACCTTGCTTCATGTCATATTTGTTTAAGAATGTTTTGGAAAGTGATTGGTGGGTTTGGTGCATGCAGCTTGTTTTAACTGGCTGGCCATGTTTGTGATACATTACATTTTAACAGTAAAACCCTGTGATTCCATTGGTGGTCATTCCTCCACCAGAAGCAAGTGAGCAGACCTTGAAGATTTCATAGAAGCCACGTGAGAAAACTAATGTTTAACTTTAAGCAGCAGCCAAAATGTAGGAAGAAGGGTCTGTTTTTTCCTCACAGGGAAGCCATCGAGTCTTTCAGTCGATTCATTTGCATTTGTCAAAACCAAAGGACAGGCCCCACATAAGAGGCTTCTATTTGGAGTTCTGATCTGACAAAACATAAAATACGCTCTACATTTAAAAGGAACATATAAAACCTCCTACATTGTGGCTGGTCTTTCTTGGCTCAGAAGACTCAAAAGGTCTAAACATCCAGATTAGGAACATTCTAGAAGAGGAAAAACTCTTAGGGAATGGTAGAATCAGGAGTTTAAAATGTGCCTCTTCCTTAAATGTATTAAGAACATTGGGAAAAATGATGAAAAACAACCTTTGCTAAATTCCTGATGCTATTCAAAGGCCTATAGCAAGAAGGAGTGTGCTTGTTGAAGTGTGAATTTTAATAAGGTTCTTAATTGTTTTTTTTTTTTCTGTCTTCACATTCATCATCCCTCTAGCTCCAAAGTAGCCATGGAGACCCAAGGGCCTCATGACTACAACAGGTGTGAGAAGAAGCTGCCTTAGCAGTCACTGGAGGGGACAAACCAGTCTTGGATCACCCCCAATGTCACCATTTGTAGAGCATTGTCCTTGTTTGACCTGCCTGGCACCTTCCTGAAGACTCAGAGTTTGTTTATATTTGACCTCAGGCAGACCTCACTCAGTAATGACAGCTTTTCCTCCTGGGACACTTGTCAAAAATTCTCAGTGGCAATTGTATAAGGTGGTGGCTATCTGCCTTGGTACCTTTATGTGTTCAGACTGCTATAACAAAAGGCCCATAGGTAGGTGGCTCATGAAGGACAGAAGTTTATTTCTCACACTCCTGGAGGCTAAAAGTCCAACATCAAGACTACATAAGTTCAGTGTCTGGTAAGGGTCTGCTTCCCAGGCCAATGATGGACTCTCCCACTGTATTCTCACCTGGCTGAAGTGAGAGATATCCCCTAGTCTCTTTTATCAGGGCGCTAATCTATTCATGAAGGTCCCATCATCACGATCTAATCTCCTCTCAGAGGCCTCATTGCTTAATACAAGTGTTATTTTGCATATAACTCTTGGAAGAGCGCCATTCAGCTCATTGAAGACAGTAACAATGACTAAAATACATTAATGAGGAAAGCTTGAAACAGAGGTGTTCCTTTGAAGCTTTGAAAGGGGAGGCCATGTGACTGGGAATCTACATGGCCAGGTCAGAAAGAACCTAAGAAAATGCTACTCTCCTTTAAGTGAATTTGAGTTTTTATACAGCAAGAAGTAAAGGCTAAGCTGAATTTTAAGGTGCCAGAACACTGAATAGGTCCCCCAGTGTGCACAAATGCTGGGAAACTTATTAGTTCAAGACATTTAAGGAACATGAAGGACAAATCTTATATGATATGATGGTAAATTTGGATTATCAACCTGAGTGGAGTGGAGCATTCTTGCAGATTAATATAGCACATATTTGAGTGTTTCCCGGTGGGGTAGTTTGAATAAGGATGTCCCCCCATAGCTCATATATCTGATTGCTTATTCATCAGAGGGTGGCATTATTTGAAAGGATCAGAGGGACTAGGAGTATGGTCTTCTTGGAAAAAAAGTGTATCACTGGGGGTGGGCTTTTAGGTTTCAAAGGCCCACACCAAATCCAGAGTCTCTCTCTTGGCCTATGGATCAGGGTGTAGCCCGTGGCTACTGTTCCAGCATGACTTGCATTCGTGCTGTCATGCTCCCTGCTGTGATGACAATGAGCCGAATCTCCGAAACTGTAAGCAAGCTCCAAATTAAATATTTTCTTTTGTAATGGTTGCCTGGTCATGGTGTTTTCTTCACAGCAATAGAACAGTGTGACCAAAGACATCAGGGGCAAACCAATCATGGAGGTCCTGACCTAGTGGATACTTAATCTATTGATGGATTTAAAATGTGAGTGGAACATTGGGAGTTGGTAACACTGTGGAAGGTGTGGCCTGACTAGAGGTAGGTTAGAGGGGCGTGTCCTTGGGGACTGTCTTGCCCTGGCTACTTCCTGTTACAGCTCCATCCTGCTTACCCTCTGCCACAATGTGAGTGAGCTGAACAACTGCTTTGCTGCTTGGCCACCATGACATGAATAGTGTCTCCCATCTACTTCTGACAGAATGAGTACAGCCTCACGGTAGGCCATGCAGCGCCCTGGCTGTGAACCAAACCCTCTGACACTGTTATGCAAACACATCTCTTCTCCAGTAAGTCGTTTATGTCAGGCATTTCAGTCCAGTGATGCAGGTGGTGGCTCATTAACTGGTCAGATATTTTAGAGTATATCTCCAAGGCCGTTATGGTTTAGTCTTGCTATGTATTGTAATGCTAAATACTGGCCCCCAAGGTCTGGTTGCCTCCAGGGAGGGGGAAATCCACACATACGTCATCAAATGATGTTAAGTGACTTTGCTCTTTACTTGAAACTTTTGGTTGAATAAAGATGCCAACAGGCTATAGCTGGGCAGAAGAGAGGTAAGCAGGGTTTCTGTTCCTGGGATCATAGGGAAGAGAGATGAGGGAAAGAGAAGATGCCATGGGCTCAGTGAGGCATGAAAACATGTCTATAAGGGCTGGCCAATCAGAGTTAAGAGCAGCCCAGATGGAGCACGGTATTTATACCTCAGGGTTATTGAAAGTAGATACTAATAGCATAGACGGTAGCAACTTGCCCAGTTCTAGTGCTTTTAAGTATCAATATGAAAGTTGTATGTCTTTTATCTAGGAGCTGACTGATCAAAGGCGGGGTGGAAACACCTGACTGAGATGAAATATTTACTAAAAATGAAGGCTATGTATGTTTCGCCTTAGAAATTTAGTTTAAGAAGTTACTAAGTGAAGAACACCAGCAACTGTCATACCGAAGAGCTAAGGAATCCTAGGGAGAGAGCTGAACTGATTTCCTAAGCTGCCATGCTAAGTTAATATAAAAGGCGGGTGTTACTGAATTTATAAGAAAACTTGTGAGTTGTGTCAGGGAACCGCGGAGCTCATGCAGAAGAGAAGCAGGCAGCAGAAGGAACTAGTTGAGGAGGCTTACAGGTTGGGCTGAGAAGACAGACTGTAAACCAGCAGGCTTTCAAAGAACCCAAAGAGCACAAACCACACAAAACAAAGCAGATAAAAACAAAACATGGAAATGACACCTCACAAAGCAGACTACTAGGAGAGACGTAGATTGTTCATGTATTTGAGGATAGGGTCTCACTATGTAGCCCCAATTGGCCTGATTCCCACAGAGATCTGTCATGTCTGCCTCCTGAATGCTGGGATTAAATGCATGTGCCAGCTGTGCCTGGCAAAGAGTCAGAAAATTTAAAGGAAAAAATTATGGAGATTAAATGTACAGTAACTAAAATGAAACTTCCCTGGGAGGCTCACAGGCTGTCAGGTGTTCACAGAAGAATCACTGAAGTGGAGGGGAGTCATTTGAGATTAGCTAGTCTGTGGGACACAGAAAATAGACCTAGACCCACATGATAGAATTTTAGAGAAAGGAATTAGAAAATTTAGAGTACAAGAAATGATACCTGATAAAGTGTCAGAGTTTAGGAAAAGGGTCTACGCATCCACAAAGCCCAGTGGATTCTAAGTGTGAGCTCAAACCCACAAACACACACATGCAAAACGACCAGACTCTCAAAAGCCAAGGGCAACTGTTTACATATTGGGAACATGACACCAAAATATACACAGACTATAAACAAAATAAAAACTAGTGAAACAATTTCACTTATGATGAGATACAAAAGACACAAGATTTTAAGGCTTAGGGTTATGGAAAACCGGCAAACATCATTGAGGAAACTTAAGAAAGACCTACATAAATAAAAGCAAAGGTTTCTTAGCTAACTTGTAAGACGTAATGTGAGCATAACAACGGTTTCCAAAAGGATCTACTTGGAACTCCAAGCTCAAGATCTAATCATTTATTGTTTTGTAGAAATTGAAAAGTCAATCCTTAAATTCATATGGGATTGCAGGAGATCTAGAAAACTAAAAATGACTCTGAGAAAGAAAACAAAGTAGGGAGATTTGCTTCCTGACTTCATAACTCCCTACAGCATGTTGGGAGTGACACCAGAAAGATGTCTAGAGAGGAGGTCTCCAGCCCATGCTCCCTAATACAAGCCCTTGGCAGCTGTCCTGTGACATAAGTACCATGATAGGGACTCTGGGATATAAAGAAACATAAACATTAATCAATAGAGAATAATAAAAAAAAAACATTTAATGAGACAGGGGCCTGTGTAAGAAAGCATTAAAAAAAATAAGGAAACTGTTATTTCTGACGGTGTAAATGAAACGGGAGTACATTAAGGCACAAATGGAATAAGTTCACTAGAAGACAAATGGTACACAACCCTACTTGCATGTGGTGTCTAAAAATACTGAGCTCACAGAAGCAGGAACAGAATGGCAGTTGCTAGGGACCAGGAATTGTGAGAAATGCAGAGATGTTGATCAAATAGTAAAAAATTTCACCTCTGAGGGTTGTAAACATTTTAGAAACTTAGTACATACAGCAGGTTGGTTTAAGGTAATAATGGGAGGTTTTGCAAATGCAAGTTGCTAAGAGACTGAATCTTAAATGTCTTACCACACGTACACAAAACAGTGCAATGTGATAGATATAGTAATTATCTTGACTTGGCAGTCAGTTCATAATGTATATGCAGGACAAAACACTATACTGCATATTCCTTAAATATATACATTCTTTGTTAATTATATCTCAGCAAAACTGGAAAGAAAACCCTTACTAAAAAGTGATGTAATAGTGAGCAGCATACAGCTAGACATAAGGAAGAACTTCTTTACAAGTGTGCAAAGAAAGGGAAATAAGAGAAGGATGGCATTTGTGCCTACTGTGCTTTGACCACTGGCTGTACCATTTGTCCGTGATGGCTGGTCTCCATTGTCAACTTGATGGGGTTTAGAGTCACCTGGGAGACACACCTTATGCTTGTCTGTGAGGACATGTCCAGGGGGCTTTAATAAGGGGGGAGACCCATCCTCAATGTGGCTGGCACCTTCCCACAGGTGGCTGAGGTATAAAGATGTCAGAGGAAAAGGCAGTGTACACCTGCCTGGTACTGCTCCTTCATCTCAGAGGGCATGTCTGCCATTGATGATTCTGTCCCCCACTGATATCAGACTAGAGCTTCTTCAGCTTTCTGCGCTTGATGGAATGCTGATGGTATTCCAGGAATCTTCTGGGTCTTTACTACCAGACAGAAATGGCTGAAACCCGGTTTCATAGATTGACTAGCTACTTGATTCTTAGCCTTTCCAGCGTGTATCCATTGTTGAATTACCTGTACCGTCTAAGACCACCTTATAACAATTCCAGTTTATAGCATATAGATATTCTCTTTGTTCTGTTCCTCTAGAGAATCCTGCCTAGGGCAGTATCTACACACAGGCAAATCCACTTGTATCATTACCTCACACCATATGAAAAATACCCACTCCAAATGGATTGCAGTCGTAAACATGAGAAGAAAATATAAAGCTCTTAGCAGAAAACATGTGCTTAAACCACAGCCTTGAATTAGGTCTGGCATCTTAGATACAACATGTGTAAAATCACTAAAAGAAAAAGGAGAATCAGACACATTGCTAATTTGGGTAAATTCATAGAAACAGAAAACAGATTCATAGCCCGAATAGCTATTATTGATAATAGCTTCTCAGCTAGGAGTGGCAAAATTTGTGCCTACCTCTACCCTCCATGATGGGGTGTTATATGGCTTGAGCTTCCATGTATTAATGAAGAAAGCCATATATTGTGTGTTTTTCTTTTTGCTTTAAAACAAGGTGCAGGGCTGGAGAGATGGCTCAGTGGTCAGGAGCACTCATTGCTCTCCCAGAGGACCCTGGTTCAGTTCCCAGCCACCACATGGTGGTTGGCTCCTATCATCCGTAACCACGTTCCAGGGAGTCTGATGCTGTCTTCATACTGTATGCATGCACATGCAGAAAAGCGTGCATACATAAAATAAAAATAAGTAAATCTAAAATATAAATGTAGAGCAGAGAGTAATTGAGGGCAACGTCCTTCTGAAGACTGGAAGGGGTCTGCCAGAGGGGTTGAGCATTTCACAGCACTCTAACTTGTACCTAATTATAAATGAGGTGATTTGTTAAGGTGAGTGTGTTCACAGAAGTGGGTGCCATCCCCACTAGTGGCATTTTGAAAGCAATGTTTACTCTTATTTGATTGATGCTGCCATGTCTGTAGGTGGTTTTTGATTTCCATTTCTTGGTGACTACCTGACTTAGTTATGGTTTCTATTGCTGTGAAGAGACACTGTGACCATGGCGACTCTTATAAAGAAAAACATTTAATTGGGGCTGGCTTACAGTTTCAGAGGTCTAGTCCCTTATCATTATGTCAGGCTGCAGGCAGGCAGACATGGTGCTGTGGAAGGAGCTGAGAGTTCTGCATCTTGATCCACAGGCAGCAGGAGACTGTGTGCCACACTGGGTGTAGCTTGAGCATAGGAGATCTCAAACCCCGTCTCCATGATGACACACTTTCTTCAACAAGGCTGCATCTACTCAAACAAGACCACACCTCCTAACAATGCCAGTCCCTATGGGCCAAGCGTTCAAACTCATGAGTCTATGACACCCATACCTGTTCAAACCACCACACTGCATTTACATCCAAGTGATCATTCTTTAGACCTTTTAAAGTGGTGCACATTTAATTATTTTTCTACAACCGATTAAAATCATAGCCAAATTTAATGACCAGTGCAGGGAATTAAAGTGGTCAAGTTGAATAATTATGTTTGTATTAAAAATATAGCATAGTAGCTTTAAAAATAACATGATTTATAACTCAACTTTTTAGACTTTAGTAAGTTGATCCTATCTAATAAATTCTGGTGTGCTGGGAATGTAGACTTCCTTAAATAGACAGCGTAGCCCAGGTGCTACTAGGGTGCTACCAGGCTAGCCAGGCCCCTGTGTCATCTCTGCCTATGACTGGATGTGTTAAAACACTTGTTGATATTTCTTTAGTAATACTCTGCTGAAAAGGGTTGGGGTGGGCAGCTCAGTGAGTAGTGTTTACTGCATAGGCATGAGGACTGGAGTCTGGATCCCTAGCATCCATGTGAAAGCTGGACCAGAGGTTTGCATCTGTTCTTCAGCACTGGGATGCTGAGTCAGGTGGATTCTGGAGGCCAGCTGGTCAGCCAGTCTAGCTGAAATGATGAGTTCCAGACTCAATGAGAGATTCTGTCTCAAAAATTAGGTGGGGAGTAATAGAGGAAGACATCCAGTGTCCATCACTGTGACACACACACACACACACACACATCCCACATGCATATATACATACACACATACACACCACACAGATGCACACACACCACACATACACCACACACATGCCACACAAACACACACACCATATACACACTACACATGCCATATACACACCACACAAACACACACACTATACACCACACACATATACACACATATACCAACCCATACACATGCATATACACACATACCACACACACCACACACACATATACATATACACACGCACACAAACATATACACACCATGCACACGTACACACATATAAACACATACACACATATACATGCATGCCACACATACATATATATACATATACACCATATACTACACAAATACGCACCATGCACACATACACACATACATATACCACACATACATAATTACACACACAGATACACACACACACAAACACGAGAGAGTGACAGAGAGACAGAATGAGAGAGAGAGAATGAGACTTAGAGGGGGAGGGGGAGGGGGAGAAGGAGGGGGAGGGGGAGGGGGAGGGGGAGGGGGAGGGGGAGAGGGAGCGGAGGGAGAGGGAGAGGGAGAGGGAGAGGGAGAGGGAGAGGGAGGAGAGGGAGAGGGAGAGGGAGAGGGAGAGGGAGAGGGAGAGGGAGAGGGAGAGGGAGAGGGAGGAGAGGGAGAGGGAGAGGGAGAGGGAGAGGGAGAGGGAGAGGGAGAGGGAGAGGGAGAGGGAGAGGGAGAGGGAGAGGGAGGAGAGGGAGAGGGAGAGGGAGAGGGAGGAGAGGGAGAGGGAGAGGGAGAGGGAGAGGGAGAGGGAGAGGGAGAGGGAGGAGATGGAGAGGGAGAGGGAGAGGGAGATGGAGAGGTAGAGGAAGAGGGAGAGGGAGAGGGAGAGGGAGAGGGAGGAGAGGGAGAGGAGGGAGAGGGAGAGGGAGAGGGAGAGGGAGAGGGAGAGGGAGAGGGAGAGGGAGAAGAGGGAGAGGGAGAGGAGGGAGAGAGGGGGAGGGGGAGGGAGAGGGAGAGGGAGAGGGGGAGGGGGAGGGGGGAGGGAGAGGGGAGGGGGAGGGGGAGGGGGAGGGAGAACAGGGAGAGGGAGAGGGGGAGGGGAGGGAGAGGGAGAGGGAGAGGGAGAAGGAGAGGGGGAGGGGGAGGGGGAGGGGGAGGGGGAGGGGGAGGGGGAGGGGGAGGGGGAGGGGGAGGGGGAGGGGGAGGGGGAGGGATAGGGGAGGGGGAGGGAGAGGGAGAGGGAGAGGGAGAGGGAGAGGGAGAGGGAGAGGGAGAGGGAGAGGGAGAGGGAGAGGGAGAGGGAGAGGGAGAGGGAGAGGGAGAGGGAGAGGGAGAGGGAGAGGGAGAGGGAGAGGGAGAGGGAGAGGGAGAGGGAGAGGGAGAGGGAGAGGGAGAGGGAGAGGGAAAGAGCCTGCTACAAGTCATATACAAGACAGGGGTGCCAAAATGTGTGTGTATGAAGTTATCATTGAATGGATTCTCAGTGTTGACTCATGTATGCAGCTCCTGGCAGGTTTGTAGCAGAACTTGTTTCTCTTTCTTTTACACTTTCCTGCAGAATCACAGATGTTTAGAGATGTATGGAATGAATTTTAAAAGTCTTATTTGAAAGACAAGATATTTGTCATTGAATTCTTCAGCAATCCTGGTCATGTAAACAGTGAGGGACAAGGGGTCATTAGGAAGGGCAGCCAGAGCTCAGATGTATGGTGTGTGTGTGTGTGTGTGTGTGTGTGTGTGTGTGTGTGTGTGTGTGTGTTGGGGGGGGGTGTCTCAGCTTTCCTGCTCTTCAAGAACACATTAGATGACAGTCGTTGTCTTGGATTTCTGGCTTTCCATTCTCATGGGATTATTCCAATACATTTTTCCCTTTTGACCTGGTTGTGGAATGTTGTACTCTTCTCAAACTGATGACGATCCTCCTGCCTCAGCTTCTCAGGTTCTGCATTATCAGCTTACCATAACTCATCTGTATTATCCATTATTTTAATGCACAATGCTTAAAAATTTCCTGTGCTGTATTTGAAGCAGTTGGGTCGTGGCTGGTATAATTAGGCTTACTCATTTGATTGTTTCTGGTTTTGATGATGTGTTTTCCTAAAAGTGCTTGTTTTTAGATTAGGATAGCTTCTTGGCGTGTCTGTGAGGGATTATCTACGTTAACTGACTCCGTGGTGAAAGGGAGAGAAGCCAGCAGTGTACTGGGAATGCAGAATACTACAGACCATTGTCTTCTCATTGGGAGGTGGCAGGGCTTTGACTATGGTGGTGATAGTCGACATGATAGGGTCAAGAGGTGGAGTATATTGAAGATTGATCCAACAAGATTGCCTAGAGATGGAGAATGGATGTAGAAGAAAGGATTTGGTTTCAAAGGTTTTATCCAAGAAAAAGGATTTATAAGTAATTCTAAAAGTTCTTGTCTAAGAACCTGGCATGCCTGTGGCTTAGAAGGGAATTAAAGATTGACTTGCCGCTGATGACTGAGTTTGAAACATTTTCTGAGACAGCCTAGATACAGGAAATGCATGTTCTTTGTATCTTTCTTATCAGGTTTCCCTGTCTGTTGTATCTTCACATTTCACAACACTGAGAGATGAAAGGCACTTAGTTGTCCATGCTGTTATGATTTTAATAAAAGCCACAGAAGAAAGAGTCACTGGATTGTTATGGATTGTTACTTCTCTTTGACCAAATACCTGAGGAGAAGCAACTTAATGAAGAAAGGGTTTCTTTTTGGCTTTTAGTTTTAGGGAACACAATTCAACCATGGCCAGGAAGCTATAGACAGCATCAAGTGTGTGTCGTAGCTAATCACACTGAGTCCACAGTCAAGAAGCAGAGGGCAGACAGGAGGTGGGGCAGAGCTAGACAGGAAGTGAGGCGGGGCTAGGACCCTAGGAATTCACTTCCTCCAGCAAGACTCCACCTTCCAAATGTTCTATAACCTTTCACAATATCCCAGGAGCTGTGGAGCAAGTACTCAAATAAAATTAACCTAAGGGGAACATTTTATATTCAGAACACAACAATAATACAGTAGCCGTGGCCAACTTCTGCCAACCAACCTTCCAGCTCCTTTAAGGAGCCATGTACTGAAAGGACTGACTGTTACACCCCGAAGCGTCATTTAAATAATATATTAGCGTACATCCACGGGCACAAATTAGAGTGTGACCTGCTGCTGCTTCTTCGGGGAAACTGAAGACAGCAGAAGCCTATCATGCACTCAGAATAGATTTTTACAGAGACTTTTTTTTTAAAAGTCCACCTGTTAAGATAAAGAAAAGCGCCGACAGCCTGCCAGCTTACCAAATGTTACCAAGCCCTGAATGCTTCAACCTCCACGTAATTATATCCTTTTTATTTATTGATAAACACCATATGCCTGTCATGTCGGAGATCAGAAAATGCCAAGCAGTTACTCAGTACACTCCACTGCACAAGGCTACCCGGCAAAGTTCTCCTTTTACATTCTTGCTACGCTGCACTCCTGAGGACCTTGTGTTCAACAGGGTCACCCTAGGTGCTTAACTGAAATGTCATGTCTTTGATAACTGAACCCCCAGTGATGTCACTAACCTACAATTGCTTCCTCTCAGTTAATGAGATAGAGTGTACCGTGATTCAAAATATTTTTTTTCAAGAAGTAAAAAAAAAAAAAAAACAATACACATTGTAATGAATCCAGAAATACATCAGTTGGCATTGAAACATTTCACCCTTTTTAATTTCTGTGTGCCTAGACTAAATTTAAGATTGATTTGCATCTTCTGAGGCTACGTAAGTTAGGGAGGTGGAAGTCCTATTTAGTGTCACAGATGGCAGGGTGAAGCTATTTGGGGACCGAAAAGAAAATATATGGCAGCATTTATATTCTTTTTTTTTTTTTTTTTTAAAGAAAAGAGGTTTTATTTTTTATTTTTTTAAAGTAGAGTCATGGGGACACATAGGACAATGGTACCGACAATGACCATATGAGAAACAACAGGAACAATGATAGCAAACACAACTAGCTCTCTGTCCCCATGCGGTGATCTCAGCCCTCCCCCTGTGTCACATCTCAGTCTTCCTAGCACTGTATAAGCTGGACATTGTCGTCAACATTATTACTCTCATTTTAGAATTTCTGCGACTGATAGTGAATGAGGGTGAGTAACTTGCCCTCCGACACATCCAAGTGGCAGAGCTGAGATGGAATCCAGTCTAATCCCAGAACTTTAGTGTCTGCGGGATACCAAACAACATAGAACCGCAGCAATAAAACAATGCTTTTCCCAGCCTAAGAGAAAAGGGCAATGACTGGGTGCAGGACCACAGAAGGATCTCAAAAGAGAAGCAAGAAGAAACTGAAGAAGGGAGGCTTCCAGGGGACATCAGCTCCAGGTGTGCACCCTGAGAGCTGGGTGAGAATTTCATTCTGCATAGGAATGTGGTCCATGAACTTGGATTTGCAGGAAGAGAAGCCTGGTGGGGGGGGGGGGTGAGGGTGAGGTTGTTTACTGAAGTTGAGAGTGTTGAAGGCTTGGCTAGTGTGTGAAAGAGACTAGAAAACAAAACAAAACAAAACAGAAAATTCCCAATATTTCAGAACACTAAAGGCCAAGGATCTTTTTTTTTTTTTTTGCATCAGTGTTAATTGGTAACATAGTTAATGGTAATGTTGATAATGTTACCAAATATAAATACTGTGACGATCTTCATAAATGTATGTGGTGGTGGTGGTGGTGGTGGTGGTGGTGGTGGTGGTGGTGGTAACCCAAGAGAGAAGAATTTCCAGACCTGTGCTACATGCAGAAGCAAAATCCACACTTTTATTGCCTACAGTATTAGCAAAGCCCAAGCCTATTCATAAACATAAAACCCTGCTCATAGGCAGAGAAAGCAGGAGAGACTTGGCAAAGATAATGAAAAAAAAAAAAAAACCAAACAAACAAAAAAACAAAACAAAACAAACAAACAAACAAAAAAAACCCCAACAAAACCAGCAAAGAGATAATTCCACTCCTGAGATATACTAAATGCCCCTAGGGAGAGGTGAAACTGAGTAGGAATCACCATTAAAATGGCTACAGAGCTCATGATGAAGTGAGCAAGTCATTAGTCCTTGATTGCTCTTTGGATGCAGTGCTTGGACACCAGGCACAGAGGGCACTGGGAAATGGCTACATGGGAATTTAACATTACTCAGGAGGATAAGGGTGTCAGTGAGGAGACATTTGCCTAGTTGGGGGGCAGGGAGGAGGTCGAGGGTTTGATCCTCAGTACCCACAAAAAGGAAATAAAGTTGTTAAACAGTAACAACACTAACACCATCAGCAACAACTAGAAACAAGGACTGTATTGAAAAGCGGGAGATTGTTATTTAAGAAATGAGCTTTCAAAATGATCGAATATTTAAAAAGGAATTTAAATGTAGACATTTTTTATATGGATGGAGGGGGAAATAATGTGCCACAAGACAGACCGGAGAAATCCATGCAGAGAGAGTGAGGGGCAGGGGTGGGAATCATACTCAGAGAAATACCTGAAAACCAAGAGAAGAGACAGAAAGGCTGAGTAAGGAGGCCCTGAAATCCAAACGAAATATAGTTCCAGACAAAATACATCTCAAGAGAAGCTATATTTGAGGACACAATGAGTGAACCTTTTCCAAATTAAAGAAAGAGATGCAGGCACATACCAACCTGTGAACAGAACAAAAAAACAAATCTACTGAATACACGGAATGATGCAGAAGCGTGCTACAAAGTCAGAGATTTAAGAACAGGAAAAAAAAAAAGATGTGTAACGGAACATTATAATCAATCTTTCCCCCTTTAATTTCCTCTAAGACCTATTCTTTAGTAGTGCTTCTTCCTTATATAGAGAGGCACTGCACTGTCTCAGTAAGATGTGGACAACAGGGTTGAAATATGTGAGACAGCGCCAATCATCTTCCAGAGGTTGAAGATGTTCATTTAGCGTGTTTCTTAGGAAGCCTACGGGTGTTTTCCATACACTTGTGCGTACCTGCGTGCGTGCGTGCGTGCGTGCGTGCATGAGTGTGCCTGCGTGCAGGTGTGTGAGTGCATTCATGAGTGTGTGCTTGCGTGCATGCGTGCGTGTCTGTGTGTGTGTTGCAGGAAGGGCAGAATCTTCCTATATTAAGTTCAGGAGAAGATGTTGGGAGATCCTGACATTGTGCCTTAAAATTCAGGGCAACATAGGACTTGGGTTTTCATCAGGCTTTGACCTAACCACTTGTAGGAGTTGGGCAAGCGGAGGACAAGGAGTGGTATTTGGAATGTGTTCTACATTTGGCTAAGAAAGTAGATATTGTTTCCTAAGGACGGAAGAGACATTGAAAATTCTTGAACTGGAGCCATCTTTGAAGGGAACTTGCCCAAGGCAGAGATCTGCCATGTGGGGGGAACCCAGCAGTGAAAGGTTTGCCACAGGCTCCAGGAAACAGGTGTGGGCAGGTTTCAGGACTTAATCTGTGTATTGCCTCTGTCCAAACTACTGCGTGGAGTCTCATTGGAGAACTGACAAACCTAAATTGTTCCCAAATCAAATAAATAGCACTATGCACCAAGAATCCTAGAAAGTCACGGCCAGACCAGTATCTATCAGCAAAGTAAGACATTTCTTCCAGGCTTTTCTTATCTCTCAGAAAATCATCACTAGTCTTCCTCCCCATTTCAATGATCCTGGAATTAGCTTAGAGGAAAAGCGGGGTTGGTGGAGGAGACCAATAGTGACATTTTGGCCTCATTTCCCCATTTTTCTGGTTTGTAGTGTGAAGGGCACCATAGTTGGAGGAGTTTAAATAAGTTTCCTGAGGTTTACCAGGGCAAGGAAGAATGTTCCATTGACTGAAGTGAGAACATTCTAGTTCTTTAATTAAAAATAATCAAGGCTGTTTCCAACATTATATTAGAAGGCTTACTCGATACAGTAACAAAAGAAAATAAATGACATGAAAATTAGACACTGGGCATGCTACACACCTGTAATCCCAGCACACTGTAAGAGGAAGTTGAAGTATCAGAGGTTCAAGGTTATCCTCAATTACATACAGAGCTTGAGGTTAGCCTGGGCTATATGAAGCCCTGTCTCAAAAGAAGTATGCAGATCAGGAAGAAATTCAACTTTTGTTTTTCACAGATTTCATCATTGTCTATTTAAAGATTTATTTTATGTGTTTTGCCTGCATGTTTGTATACACACATTATGAGTATGGTGCCCTTGGGGATCCAAAGAGGATGCTGGATCTCCTGGAGCTAAAATTACAGGTGGTTGTGAGCGGTGCTGGGAGCCATACCCAGGTCCTCTGCAAGAACAGCAAGTGCCCTTACCCACTGAATCGTCTTTTCAAGCCCATGGCTTTCTATTTAAAATTATGAAAGAATTGAAAAAATAATCTCTCAGAACTAGTGAGAGAATTATATCAACTTTGTACACGGTTGATATACATAATGTAGTCAGTTTCATATATAGAATTAAAAGTACAATTTTAAATTAAAAACACATTATTTATACTGGTTTCCCCTAAAATGGAACACACATATGTATATGTGCATGTGCATATGTATATGATGTATTTGTATATGTATATGATGTATGTGTATATGTATGTATGTTTATATGTGTATGTATATATGCATATATATATGCATATATATGTATATATGCATATGTATGTATATATGTATATGTCTATATATGTCTATATATGTATATATGTAATGATATATATGAGGAAAGCTAAACCTCTGATGAGAGGCATCTGAGAACTAAATCCATAGAGAAATATCCTATCTTCATGGATAAGAAAACTGTATTTTCAAGATGGTGATTCTTCCAAATTTCATCTATGAGGTCAATGAGATTGCAGTAAGAATTCCAGTAAATTATTTGAATGTGGTCAAACTGATTCTAAAATGCAGACAGGGTAAACCAACACAAGATCAGTGAACAAAGGAGACTGACCCTACCTGATCTGAAGATTTATTATGAAGTAGACAGGACACAGTTAAGGGACGGTGGTGTTGGTGAAGGAGTTAAGGCAGATAGATTAATAGAACGAAATAAACAAACTAGGCATAGGCCCACTTATTATAGGGAAATCCACACTGAAACAGGAAGAGCCAGAATGCAGAGACTGACATGCCAAATGCTGGTGTGGAACAAGGGGATGTCCCCTTCATCTACCGATGATGGGGATATAGAAGACTACAGCCACTTCCTGGCCAAACCAAATTGCACTCTTGACACACACCCCAGTGATTTTACTCCTTGGTATTTATTCAAGAAATCTGAAAATGTTTGTTCACACAGAAACCTGGGTGTGGATGGTTATAAGCATCTTTATCTGTAGTCAACTGAAACGCCCTTTGGTAGATGAGTAAATGGGCTATGATTGAAGACCCAGCTTTGCCATTTCTGGCAAAGGACTTCTGGTCCTGTTATAGAGATACTTGTGCATCTGTGCAGCCAAGAAATGGAACCAACCGAGATGCCTACTAATAGATGAGCAGAAAGGAAAATGTAATGCATACACACAGTGACAAGGTAGCCAGCCACAAAGAAAAAATGGAAAATACATGGAACTAGAGCAGACCATGTTAAGACAGCCCAGGCCCAGAAGGGCAAAGTGCACATGCCTTCTCTTAGCCTCTGATGTTCGCATGTGTATCTGTGTGGGAGGGAGTGTAGATGGCAGTAAACCAGAAAGAGACCCATGAGGGGGAGGAATTGCTCTCTGCAGAAAATTACCCTATAATTAAATCTCAATAAACATTATCCCTGCTATATTTAAAACCTAACAACTCACAATTAATTGGATTAACATCTGACCATTTATGAGGTAGTTTAAATTCTTGATTATTTCTGTTAAGAATAGCTGTTCCAATTCACTTCCAGATATATTGCCTCTACCTATCAGTACCGTTATCAAAATAATGTGCTATTCCATTTTGCAACCTTCTATACATTTAATTATTACCGTTGAGTTCCACCTCGATGGTGCCCATGGTGCCCGGTATCTTTCATTAGGACTCATTATGTATATTTACATTTTCTAATAAAAATTATATATGAAAGAGCTACGATCTAGACAAACAATGAAACAACAGTGAGCATTATGAAGAAACCAATCTGAAAAAGACACACCCTGTGAGGGTCTCAATATGATTCTTGAGAAGGAAAAGACTTTCTAAGGAAACACTAAAGATAAGAGCTCTCAGGAGTAGGTAGGAGACTGGGATAAATAGATAGAACATAGAATAGTAAAATTACCACACATGAAGCTGCACATTTCCCTTACCTACAAAGCACATAATACCAGGGTTGAATCCAAATGTTGACTATGGACTGTGGCAAAGCAGATCCATCGGCTGTTACAAGTGTACCTCTGTGGTGAGGGATTTCAACATCAGAGAAGCCATGCCTGCCACAGAGGCAAAAAGTACACAGCAATCTTTGCACCTTTGCCCAGTTTTTCTGTGAACCAGAATTGTCTTTCTAGAGCAAAGCCTAGGGCTTGGGTTGTAGCTCAGGAGATTGTTCACCTAGCATGCCCCAAGCCTTGGGTTCCATATCTGTCACTACAAACACAGACTGCATTGTCACATGCCTGTATCCTAGCCCTGGGGAAGTAGAGGAAGGAAAAACAGAAGCTCAACTGCATCTTTAGCTAAGTAAGTATTAGACTAGTGTGGGATCTGGAAGACCCTGTCTCAACAGAATAAAATAAAATAAAATAAAATAAAATAAAATAAAATAAAATAAAAGTGCGTGTGTTTAAGGCGCCAGATGCTCTATTAGTTGAGACCAGTGTGAAGTGTCTTACATATTCATCGGCAAGAAAAGGAAAAAACAAATCAGCTCTCCAGAGTAACTCTAGGTGACCAAAAACTCAAGGAACAGCTTTCTGTATACACTGTCCCTACCTTTTTAATGCATGCTGTCAGCCTCCAGGACATAGCTCTGGAGCTTGTCTCCATAAAGATATGACAATTAGACTAACAGACACTTTATAAGCAAAACCAGAAGTTACAGGACAGGCAAACCATGCAATGGCATTCTTAACTAAGTCCAAATTAAATCTTTCCTACCTACATTTCTTGAAGACTAACTCTGAAATGAAGGTGTGTTCAGGTCTTGGATGAAAACTCAGCAATTCACTGGCTACTAAAGGATGCTGGTAAGAAACAGGGAAGCCGTATGTCATTGGAAAAGAGATTTGAGAAAAGACAGGAGACAAAGAAAGTGATAGTATGTTGATAATATGTTGGTGATTCTAAGTGAGCATTGATTTTCAGGGGATTCCTTAGAAGAAATACAGAAACGTCATACTCCATGATAACGTGCAGAGAAAAAGGACAATGGATGCATGGTGCCTGTAATTAATTCACTTATAGCCCCATTGTTTAATGGTTATGCCGGCTCATTCTGTATACTGAGAACAGCACAGAGGATGTGCTAACACCATCCTAGGCTGTCTAGTCAGCTATTGGATGCTGCCTTGTGATGTCATTGAAAAACTTGGGAGCTGGGTGTGGTGTTACCTGCCCCTGATCCCAGCTATGGGAATTGGAGGCAGGAGAGTTGCAAATTTATGACCACCCTGGCCTATAGAGTGACTCTGTCTCAAAAGACAAAACTAGGGACTGAAGAGACAGATCAGCAATTAAAATCACATATTGCAATTGATGCTCTTTGAGAGGATCTGGATTCAGTTCTTAGCACCACTAGGTAGGGGATGACTGTCTGGAACTCCAGTTCTAAGGGATCTGACATTTTCTTCTGGCCTCCTCAGGACTGCATGTTTATGAAGCACAGATATACATACAGGCAAAACATCCATACACATATAAAAATAAATATTCTTTAAGATGAAAAAAATCTGGGAGACTCTGTTTTTACAAAACAAAACAAAACAAAAGTGTGTGTGTGTGTGTGTGTGTGTGTGTGTGTGTGTGTATGTTTAAAGGCATCAGATACTTCATTTGCTGAGACAGGTTTAAAAGCTGATATATTCAAACAGCCCCACATAACCAGACAACCAGGCTCAACGTTGGCTAATGTACAGGATTGTCTTGAGGCCTTTTCCATCTCTCAGGCATATCTGGGGCCCATTTTAATTATCTGTTCCACAGGATAAAAGCCAATTTTCCCTTACAAGCTGATAATAATACTATCAGTCTAGTCCCATTCACATATAAGCAGCCATGGTTTCCTCTTATCACAAGCACCAAGAAGTAAACTCCTACAGTATGTGTACACCACAAATAATCTAACCGGAGACGATACTGATGGAATTCTTTTCAGTGCATTAAATTAGCCAGCATTTCATGGAGAGATGGCTGGAGTTTGGCTTATTAACAGATGTAGGGGGTTTTGTTTTGTTTGTTTGTTTCAATTCCCTCAGCTTTGAAACCGAGACAGCAATGGGACACCAACATGAATAAAACAAGATGGTATTTGGACACTTAGAGCTGAACAAAAGCAACTGGACCCGGGAGTGCGTTACTTATTCATGGCATCTCTTTGTCGAGTTACCTACTCTCCCAGGAGGCCTGAGATGCTCTCTGCATGGTGGGGAGGATTCTGGTAGTTTGTGGTTCAGGTCCATGGTGAAAGGGAGTTGAGGAGAATCATTTGGTCAGAAGCATTCTTACTAGGGAGTGTCTGGTATTCTGTTTTCTCCAAGGCATTTGGGAATTCAGTTAATAGTGAGCAAGAGATCCAGGCTCAGGAATTTCATAAGGTGATAGAACCAGGACGTGCGACAGAATCCAATCAGAGTGAAACAGTCGGTTAAGGGATTTAACCGACTCAGAAGGAAACACCCAAGGAGCTGGCAGAGGGCAGCCTGATGCCTTGTGTATGTAAGGAGTGGTCCAAGGAAGGTATTTGAGAACAGAGTTTGGGATCAAATCCCCCTGCCCAGGAACCTGAGGACCAGAATGACCTAAATGTCTTTGTTCATCTCTTGTTTCCACTGTTGTCCTTAACTACCATGGCCATTCTCATGTTACCTTGATTCACATCATTTAATGAAGAGTACCTCTGGTCAGTGAAGGGAGGGTTACTGGGCTAGCAGTCTGATGACACAGGCAGTCCATCAAAGCAAGGAAAGCATGAAAGCAGCAATGGGTCACATTGTAGCCTTCTCTCCCCCATGTGCAAGCAGAGAGTGACGATGCTGGCGGTCCAATGGTTATCTCCTTTTAATTTAGCCAAGGACCCTAATCCATGGAATGGTGCTGCCCTTGTCACTTCTAAACTTCTCTAAAAACCCCCTCTCTGGCATCTCCTGGGTCATTCTAAACCATGTTAAGTTGACAAGTTTAACTATGCTGGCTTACGGTAAGACCAGAAAAATTTGAACCCCAAGATTATGTTCGAAGCCAGCCTGGGCTACCATAAAGCCTTGTCTCAAACAGAAACCAAACCAAAAACCAAAATCAAAACAAAACAAAACAGGGGTTAGGGTCATTATTATCAGACAGTAGAGTGCTCTCTGAGAGTGCAGGAAGGCCTTGGCCCCATCCCCAGAGATACCTAAGAACAAAACAATAGATGTGTGTGGTATGAATGCTTGTCATTCCAACGTTCTTGGGGTAAAGACATAAAGATCAGGAATTTAAAGTCATCCTCATCTATATAGACTATATGTATAGCCTAGGCTATATGAAGCCCCATTATAAAAGAAGATAGATAAACACCCTCTCCTTACCCTGATCTGGTCCAGTCACCATGTTGGCAGTACCACGTACCACTCCTGGCTGGATCCTGCTTGACTGCCTTCATGAATTCAGGCACACTTGCAAGGCTATAGCTTTCTCTTCTCTGTTATGTTACCATACTGGCCAGTCAGTTCATTACTGAGAACAAGCACAAGAGTCCATGCCTTCTGTTCATGTGCCTCAAGGTAGAATATGCTACTCAAAGTATAGAGACTAGCCAGAGGCAAAAAAACAACCCCCAAAGCGGGCCAGACCAGCGTCCGTGGTCATCGTTGGCTTCCTAGCCTTTTCTAGTGTTCTTGTCTTTCTCAGCAAACTTTCCTGCTGCCCAAGGAGGCAGCATCATTTCTTACTTCAGACCTCAAGTGTACTGAGCTTGCCACTCTGGGCAGAAGGCATAGACTCTTGCTTCACTGAGAGAAAAGAAAGACCAGGACATGGTGGCCATGGGTCTCTATGTTTCCTTTCTCCCTCTCTACAGCCTTTCCTTTCTCCATTCAGTAGGTTGTATCTCTGTCCTCCCAAGATTCCTCTCTATGTAATTCTCAACTCTAAATAGTCTCTGTTGTGTTGGTACTTTAATCTGGGAAACAATTTGAATAGTTAGTGACTTGACCATGAGTGATGTGTAGAGCCATTGGGTGGAGCCTAATCAAGCCTTTACAACATTATCAGCTTGACCTCAGAAAAGAGATAAGTAATTTCCCAACTATTTCTTTTTCTCTCCCACATTTTTTGTGTCTTTATTTAATTCTTTATTCCGTTATGCTGACATTTCTCCCAATGTTTTAAAAATAAGTCTCTGAACTTCTTTAGTCCATGGTTATTTCTTTCTGGGTTTCCTACTCTTTCCCCCTACATTTCCTTCCCCACCCTTCATGTCTCTTAGCTCATTGAGGGCTGACTTCAACTCCACCAGAGCAATGGGAGCACTGTCCATGGTTGTTAACAGAATGAATTCCATGCTCTTCCTGCTCTGGTGAGATGGGAGGGAAAGAGCTGTATTCTGATTGACGGGCTGTATTATTGACAGGTTGTATTGGATATCGTGGGTAGGACCAAGAGCTCCCTTCCAGGACTGAGGCCCTTCCTCCACTCACCGTGTGAGTGTTACTTGCTGAGGATGTGCACAGAGTTATTCCCTAATCTTTTCTGGAAGCAGAAGGGAGCTGTCTCACCCAGGGCTCGTTCCACTCCACAGCCAGGCTACATTTGCTCGTTTGCTGCCGTGGAGGGCAGACCAAGCCTCCTGCCATCTTTGAAGTACTGTCTAAGCTTCAAACTTTCCACGAGATTCACTGTTCCAAGTTCATTCCAGGTTCGTTGACAAGTCAGCCTTCCTTCTCTTTTCCCCATTATGTGTTTCTTTGAGCACTTTACAAAATCCTTCCAGGAAGCAAATATCCATGTCTGTGGGGAACCAGAAACTAAGTGTTTCCCCAGGGAAACTACTCCAGAGTGAATAGACTTAGTCTACACATCTCAAATGCAAAATGCTCCCAAATCAGAAACATTGAGCACAAACATGACACCACAGGCTTGACAGTTCAGTGTAAGTAGACTTTTAAATACTGTCTCAAATCTCCATCAATGAATGTGTGTTGAGATTTGGTTCCCATTGCTAACACATTTTACTATACATGTGAAAATATTCCCCAAATATCAGTCTGAAACCTGGAATGCCACTGGTCCCAAGCAATTTGAGGAACGCTAGTCAGTCGACATGTGATAGAATTTGTATATCCTCACGCTTCATCCTACTTACATCTCTTGCCTTTCTCCTTGGTGTGTTCAGGTCCAGGAGGGTTTCATTAGACCCAACCCAAACACAAAGTTGGCTATGTTTTCAGGCAACAGATGACATCCAGTCCTAATTTCTGGCCATGGGCCTTTTTTGTTGTTGTTGTGAATAATTTTTACTTGTGGCACATAGGATCAGTTGTAGCTCTGTCCTCCCAAGATTCCTCTCTATGTAACTCTCAACTCTAAATAGTCTCTATTGTGTTGGTATTTTAATCTGGGAAACAATTTGAATAGTTATTGACCTGACCATGAGTGATGTGTAGAGCCATTGGATGGAGCCTTCATTTAACCTTTAGCTGAAGCTCTGTGAAATCAAATTTGAATCTTGCTTCTCTCTCTTTCAGGAAGGCTACACTGTCATTCTTTGTGTTTCTCCCACTTTGGGCTCCTGAGCTCGTAAGCTTTCAAAGACTCCCTCCACGATGAAAGTTATAGCTTGGTCCAAGTCACCACAACCCCATTTCTTATACATATTTTTTCTTTTGTCTATTTAGATCTGAACCTTCAGTATTGATGTATGCAATAGTGAATCAAAAGGTATTTGTTAATCACACAGAAAACATGCTTTTTGCTGGATTTAAATTATTTAAATACATTCAACTACATATGCATGAGAACAGATAGCTGTTCTGTCAGCCATTCCTTAATTCCAATATATCTCACTCTAAGCAGTCTCTCTTTCTCTTTTCTATCACTTGTTTAATATAGAGTAACAAACTCTACAGAATTGAAATGATCAATGATTCTGTGTTTACCCATCCTCGGTTTGCCTGGACTTTTCTACTCATCAGCTGGGCTTGCTTGGTCTTTCTCAATCAGCTTCCCCCAACTTGCAAGTTGACCAGGAGCTGGCTAGTGTAGGATAGCCTTAGCTCTGTTGTAGTCTTTCTTCCTCCTGCAAGCAGCTAGCTTGGGCCCATTCTTAAGGCACAGCGGGGGCAATGAGAGAAAGCATAACTAATTCTACAAGAGCAAGCCCTGATTCACAGGTGCTTAAAAAACCTCTTACATGGAGTTGCTCAAAGTGCAAAGTCAGACTGAAATGAAACCGTAAATTATAGGCCAACAGGCTTAGCTACTGGAAGACCTTTAATTGATGTCATTTGTACAAGAACTCTCCACACCAGCCTCGGTCAAGTTACCTTTATCTTCTCACACGATGATTCCATTAGCCCTCATTATAGCTGCTTCCCCTGCCTCTACTCTTGACCTCTATAGTAAATTGCTTCATTCTAAGAACCCTATTTGTTGAAAATTTCAACCAGACAATGGCAACCACCTCCCTGCCACACCCAGAATCCTTCTGTGGTTCCCTACTGCATTCAGATCTAACCCCAAATTTCTTACCTTGCCTTCCATGTCATTAGTATAACAATTCCTGCCCATCTCTGACCCAATCCCCAGCCATTCTTTGCACTCTGCCTCTACTGGACCATCCTGTCCTTTTTTGTCTTTTTAGCATCAGGAGGTCTCATCTTTGGTGCTCTTTCTGGAGGGCTTGCTCTGCTCCAGATATTTGGATAGTGGATTCCTCATCTTTCAGGTCTGATACCAATCATCTCTTAAATTCTTGATCTTGTAATTTTGTAGCAATTTTGTATATAAAATTATTATTGTTGTTGTTGTTATTTCACCCTTTTCTGACTAAAATATGAGCTCCGTGGAAATAGGAACCTTGTATGTCAGTCAACTCTGAATCACCATAAGAATATACCAGTGATAACAACTTACAAAGAACAATGAATTGCTTTGGGATACAGTTTTTTGAGCCATGGCCAGTTGACTCACATATTTAGGCTTGTGGCAAGTCTGGGCGAAATAGTGAAAACAAGACGCTGGGCTGAAATGGAAGAGTAAGGTGAGATTGGGGTCTGATGATTTCCTTCAAGGGCATACCTCAATGACTTGAAGACCTTCTACCAAGCCATTTCTTCTTAAAGTTTCACCACCTCCAGTGCCACCACCGTGGAGACCCTGCCTTTAGTACACAGACTTATTTGAAGCTCGAAAGATTCAAAGGATAATACGTTCTTTGTGGTTGCTTCCTCTGTCACCAATAGTAGCATCAATAGACACACTGAAAGTTATAATTATTTATTCTATAATAAGTGATTGAAAATTCAAGCCTATAGCCCCAACAAATAAAACACATACATCCTACTTCACTAACTTGTGCTACAAATATGACCACACCTCCCTCAATACTCAAAATAAAAGATCCTAGATGCCTGCTGCTTTGTCTTTGTCTTTACAAGCCCTTTCTAGCTGGATGTCCTAGCCAGTCATTTCCCTTTTCAGTAGACCCAGTTCTTAGTTCTTTCTCCTTTGTCTATTGTGACTAGACGTTTTCCTTTCAGTTTCCTCAAGAGACCATGTCTGAAAAGCTCGATCCCCTAGTTTCTTTATTACATTGGTTTTTACCAAGGCCCTGGGAGGGACTCCAGCAATCTGTTTCCAGGGTCTTTGCAAAATTAGCAAAAGGAAGACATTTTCCTATTACCTAGGTTGAATGTCCAGTTTGGGGGAAGTTATGGTAGGAAGCATTCAGTTTTGATTTCAGGAACTTGGGTTTATACTGTAGTCAATCACTTCCCATCTGTGTTGAGAGAATAGGGAAGTTCTGGATAGAAATGGGCTTTTGGGTATCTTTTTTTTTGGGGGGGGGGTATATTCTGCTAAAGCAAGCATGTGAAAGGACATGTGATGAAGGATTCTTCCCTAATGACACACACCTATTGGTCTGCCTTACATTGTGTAATTGAGCTCCTTTTGTCAGAGTGCCATAGAGAGAAACTCACCAAAAATCTTGTCGTGGTGTACTGCAGTTTGTTGTTGCTTCCAAGGACTTGGGCTGATTGGAGACACATGCTGAGACAAGAGCCATGCTGAAGCAAGACACATGGAGGACACGTGATGTTTGGAGGGTATAAATAGGACTCTATGGAGTGATGGAGACAGAGCTTGGCTTGCTGGTATAGCTAGCTGTGCAATGCTTGTGGGTCTAGTGTCTTCTTAGATCTTTGCTTCCCTGAGAGAGGCACAGCTGAGAACTTCTGGTGCCCCCGCTGGTCCCTCATGCTGACTCAAGCTGAGGCTGAGGCTTGGCTGTCTCTGCTAGCTCTTGTCAATGCTGTTGCTAACCCAACTCTACCAAACTGGACTGCTGGTGTATCTGTGAGGTGTTTGCGACTGGATTAAACTGTCATTGCCTGCCAACCTGTGAACTGAACTGCTGATTTTTAGACAACACGGATGGCAGTTGGTTCAAAGAAACCTTCTAAACAGGTCCACTTCCCCTCCACCACGCCACTGTATCCTTTCTTTTCCACTGTCTCTGGTGGGTGGTGCACTAGAAGGGAAGTTAAAGCATTTAAGAACCATCATTAAAAGAGGGCTTTGAAAAAAATCAAAGTTACAGTTGGAGGTCAATTAAAGTATGTGTGTCTTTGACCTAGAACATGAGCTACAAGGGTGAGGACAAGGGACAAATGTAGAAACATATTTTGCATCCTCAATGTAGGAAAATGTGAACCAAATATTTGATTCTTACACACGCCTGGCTCAAACCACAGAATATTCTCTGTACTATTCTGGCTGATGCAATATGTAAGAATATTCATTCACTCCGGTTTCCCCCTATTTTGTGGCAACTATTTAAGTTAGAACTTATCAGAATTCTCATGTTCATAAGTCATAAACCCAGGAGCAGTCTTATAAATGATATACGTGTGAGTGTGTGTGTGTGTGTGTATGTGTGTGCATGTGTAAGTCACATGGCTTATACATCCCAGTATCAATCTAGTAAATCAAATTTCACGGGACTCTCCTAGAGTGACTAACAATTTTTCTATTTGCTTGACAATGTTCCAAAGTCAGTGTCATATGAGAGGCAGTCCAGGTACACACAATCAGAACTTGGACGAAGAAAGAACTGTCAGACAGCAGCATTGGGCAATGACATTCTAAAGAGATAGGCTTTCATTTTAGATTTTTCCATTGGCCTAAGTTTTGAATTTGTAGGAATATCTATGCCTGGTTGTGTATTAGTTCGTTTTTATTATGTCTTTAAAAGTAGAGCCAAAAACTGCATAATCTTCATCTCTTTCATAAAGTCAGGGTTTTTTTTTCCTGGCAAAACCAAGATATAATTTATTATTTAAAAAAAAACATTCTGACATACACACAGGATAATTCCCATGTGGGTCTGACATTACTCTAGGCATTTTGTGTACTTCTCTTCTTGATTCCTTAAAACAACCTTTTTGACACGGTATGGTTTTCATCTCAAAAGAGAGGAGAGAAAGAAGGAAGAATAGAGGGTGAGAGGAAGGCATGGAAGGAGAGAGGGAGGAACAAAAGAGATAGAGGGAAAGAGGAGGAAGGAGGTTGGGAGGGAAAGAAGGAAACAAGGAATGGAATAAAGGAACTATTTCTTTGGGATCACAGACTTCCATCTCTTTGTCAGCCTTTGCACCTCCCAGCATGCTTTGCTTCTACCACCCTCTATGTAGAATTTCACATTCACCTATGTTATTTCGTGTGACTCATATCAGAACAAGTGTCTGTTGCTTCATACTTCTGCTTCTGCACTTCAACTACAATACAATTTCCTTGTTGATGAAGAATAGAACCCCATCTTTTGCCCCATCACCTTAGGGGGCGTGTGGCAGAACCCAACTTGTGGTGGGAATCTTCTTAGTTTTGACAATGAAAACTGATTAGAAATCATCAGGAAAATACCCCCAAGAGAGGCCCAAGAATCACCTCAGGGATCAGTTGTGTTTCTGCTCCAGTATGGTGCCGTCACTGGGAGCTGGTTGGGGAGAGAACACTGAGGTTCTGTTGAAAAATGAAAAAGGGTGAAAATGTAGCCAACAGCTACAGGTAGGCTTTGGAATTCTGTTCTGAGACACCACTGTTGGCCAATACATGTGTGAGATGCTAGTTACCATAGCAACGAGCACAGCAAGTGCTCGCTCTCTCTCTTCTCTCTCTCTCTCTCTCTCTCTCTCTCTCTCTCTCTCTCTCTCTCGCTCTCTCTCTCTCTCGGGTTTATGAATCCAAATCAATAAATGTTTATAAATAACTCTCCAATTGGCCCAAAGAAGTAAAAGCATAAGCCAGAACAGTCCTTCTGTCCTGTGAACGTGAGTCATGGTTATGTTGGCCACATTCTGGGGACAGAAAAAGGCTATCCACGGAATAAACAATTGGCCACATCATTTTCTTTGCAAGAGCGCTTGGGAGAAAGCTGCTGAGTGAAAAATCCGTTGCTCATGCTTAGTGACAACAAAGAGTACTAAGGGCGCACAAGCAAGAAGCCTAGAGACGAAGCCACCCAGATCACGTGCTTCTGTGGAGGCAGATGCTAGGCCCGAAGATGGCAGGGAGCCCGCAGGACCTAGGTGGTCATGCTAAAGTCCAGCGGAATAGGTACCGACCTTACCTTGACTCTTCATTGGCTCACAACGCCCTACAGTGTGCAAGTCGGAACTCATACAAATGTGGAACTTCGACTCAAGAGTCCCAACAAAAATCAAATCAGGCCACCGGCAGCCAGGGAAATGCTTTCTTTCTATAGCATTGCGAACAGATGGCTGAACAGCCTCTCTCGGAAGATTTTTGGTGAAAGGGAAAGTTGTTTTCCTCCCATCTCTATCTAGTAGCTGTTAAATTCATTTCCTGAGCCAACAATTTCTCCGGCTCCCCTTCCTTCACTTCTGCCTGTCTGGCTTTGTTCTTGGCTCCGGGAAGATCTCACCTAGGAAATGCTTCTTCACGGCATTTCAAGCCCCTGAAAGCCACTGCCTCATCCTTCTTTGGTTTTCTACTGCTGCCGCTAGACTGAGTTCTCTCTCTCTCTCTCTCTCTCTCTCTCTCTCTCTCTCTCCTCTGAATTCTCTTGACTTGTCAGATTTCTTCTCAAAATGTGAACATTCTCAGAACAATCTGTACAAACACCCAGATGGGGGTTAGAATTTCAGAGCCCAGAAAAACTGTCTCCTGAACCTTCTTTGTCTGTGGATATGGCTTCTTTCTTGCTCTTTCTTCTTTATCTCCTTCCCTCCCTCCCTTTCTTCTTTCTTTCCACACTGAGCTGTTAGTACCAAGTGGATTGAGTCACACAGGGATCCCATCTTAGTGCAGAGAAAATTAACATGGATTATTATATATTTTTCCCCCAGCAAGAACTCAACCAGGGCAGGGATTCCTTAGTAAGCCACTGGTCAGAGTAACAGAAAGGAATAACTGTTCTGATCACTGGGACAAAGATTTTAGCTGGCCAGCGTCAAGTGGAGAAAGAATGACTGTAGAGACCAGCCCCTCATCCCGGTATCTGTCTCCATCCAGACTCCACAGTGGCTGGACTTCACCATGGGAAGGCTTCTCTGTAACTTTTCCCCTAAAAGGTCACGAGTCGCCCACAATTTAGTGTAGATCAGTCAATCTTTTGCTCAATGTAAAAGAGTAAAACTCAGGGTGTTAAGAAAACACTGACTTTCTATATGGTGGGGGGAGCAGAATAAAATTAAGGAGGAACATTTGAAGGAAGTGGGTTGGCATCAAAGCTCTACTGTGTTTTGCTTACCTCTATTGCACTGTTCTCTATGGCTGGGGAGCCAAAGAGGCAAATAATCCCAAAGAAAGGAGATGTATCCAACATAACCATAGCCATATTAGGGAAAAGAACAAAGGGGTCTAAGGACCCCCAGGTCCATCTACAGGGCCTTGATATCAAGGATTAGGTTTCAATAGAGGGACTGGCACAATTACTAAGCAGGTGTGCTCCAGCCCACCACCCTTGTTGACTATGCCTGTCTGGGCTCCAGTCTCTCCTGCAAGGTGGTCTCACAAGTTGTCAGAGCTGTGTGAAATCTCTAAGAGACAAGCTCCTCCTCTAGTTGGCACCCCCGCTGGGGGTGGGCTCCAGCCTTTTCATTCTCCCAGCAAGTGACTCCAGTTTCATAGGATCCACTACTTCAGTTGCCTCTGAGAGCTGAGGAGCAAGGCACACGTGTCTCTTTAGAATCGATGTATTCCTGGCAGGATGCTGATACAATCTCCGTCGGCCCTTTCCAAATATTGGGAGGAGAGAGTCTATATCCTGGGTTGTTCTATAGTTTAGATTTCCAAGTATCTGGAGGTTTGCAGGAAATCTTAAGTCTGGAGTTGTTGACAGAGGCAATGAACTGCCTCTGCTGCTAGTTCTTCGCCTGATAGTAGGGTTTACACCCCCAGGGGTCTCTCCGCTTCTATTGCAATAAAGCAAGCTTTGCCCAGAGAACTTGGTATGGGCCTGGAGTCTGGAAGACCCATGGATTCTGAGGGCCCACAGACATGAGCAGTCCCAGAGCACTAAGATTATCTGCCTGAATTAGCAGAGAAGATTAAAAAAAAAAAAGAATAGAAAAAACTAGATTTGGAACACATGCTATTTCACTTTGTATGTGCACGAGTGTATGCACATGTGTGTGTATGCACATAGGTGTATGCGTGTTTGTGTGTGTATGTATGTATGCACATAGGTGTATGCATGTGTTTGTGTATGTATGTATGTATGCACACAGGTGTGTGCATGTTTGTGTGTGTATGTATGCATGTGTGCACTTGTGTGTATGTATGCATGTATGTGTCTTTGCATATGCTATGGAAGCTTGCTGAGAAAGTTCTAGAATCTGAGATTTCATCTCGGGGCAAGAGAAAACTAGAGCACAGAGTAAGAAAAGTCAGTGTGCTTTTCTTTTGCTTGAAGTAGGACGGAAGGGCAGGGGAAAGGGGTGTAGGCCATTAGAAGGAAAAGAGCCCCTCACTAAAGAATTTGGTTGAAGTCTTTGCCAGCAGCAGGGCAAGATCATAGCACAATTAACAAGCACCGGAGGTCCTTCTCCTTCCCAGTCACAAGCCTGCTGCGTTCTTGGAATCTCAAGAGAAACCCCATTCCTAGGGAAAGGAGACACGCTAAAGCCCTGGCACGACCTCACTGGCTCTTGCTTTTACCCAGTCATTTTACAATCCCACCTGAGGCCTCTTCAGAATCACATCTCTCTCTTATCAAAAGGGAGAGAAAAAGAAAGGTTTCCTAGCAACCTTAGAGCTGTAACTTGAGAGGCACCAACATCATCTGTGTTAACTGCTGAGATAATTAGCTGCTCCCCCCCCCCCAGGAGCCCTTATGTCTCACTTTTCTCTTAGCACTCCCCCCCCAATCATGCTTAAACCTGTATTAAAGAAACTTTAATAAAATCGCCGACTGCTTTGTAAACTGGCTATCTTAAAATTCTTTGCTGCGTCAAAGCTGCAAAATCTCCTTTGCCCTGAGTCAGGTCCCTAAAAGTCTAGGGGCGCTCCCTGGGCTTGAGAGGATGGCCATGTCTGTGTTCCCTTCACACTGGGAAGCTCATTCAGTAAAACAATTGATCACCTGTGTGAACACATACATGCATCAATTTCCTTTATCTGATTTTTTTAAACATTGTTGATTGCTTATTCTTTATTGGTTAACATATAAAGAAGTGGGTTTTGTTGTGACAGTTCACACACACATACAGATCAGTATGGTCCACCATTCCCTGCCTCATCTCATCTCATTGCCCACTCCTTTCTCTCCTCAAATACTCTCCCTTCTGCTCTTGTGACCCATGCATTCTCTTACCTTCTCTTGCTGTCCTGCCCTTTAGGCTGCTTCCTCATCTTGTATAGTGCTCTTTCTATTTTAATCCCCCACACATGCATACACCACACACACACACACACACACACACACACACACACACACACACATCACACACACACACCACACACCCCTCCCCCCCCACACCACACACACATACCACACACACACACACACCATACACACACCACACACACACACACACACACCACACACCACACACACACACACATACACACCACACACACCATTTCTTATTTGTCTTTCTGAATCTGGTTTATTTCACTTAACTTAATAATTTCCAATTTGATTCATTTTCCTATGGATGTCATAATTTTATCCTTTTGAGCTGAAAATTCCATCATGTGCCGGGTGGTGGTGGTTCACACCCTTAATCCTGACACCCGGGAGGCAAAGGCAAGTGGATTTCTTTGTGTTTGAGGAAAGCCTAGTGTATGAAGGATTCAGGACAGCCAAGGCTACACAGAGAAACTCTGTCTCAAATAAATAAACAAAACAAAAACAAAAACAAAAAAAAAAACTATTGTGTGCATAGACTGCATTGATTTTTATTCCTTTATCCATAGATGACCACTTAGACTTTCAAACCTTCTTTATAAAGTTAAAATATCTTAGAGAAAATGTCATGTCAGTATCTGGCTTATTCTTTCTGCCACCAGCATATTCAATTGCCTGGACAATGCATAAGGATAAGGACAGTTTCACTGGCTCTAATTTTTTTTTTTTTTTTTTTTTTTTTGCCATTATAAATAACACTGCAAGAAATTTCCTTGTTCTCATGTAAAGCTGCACTATATGAATATATGATGAAATGATGCAATAAAATGGAAATGCTGGCAACGACAACAAAAGTAACATTGCTAAACTGCCCTCCAGAGAGAAAATATGAATGTATGCCTCCACATACGCAAGCATGCTGCAGTGTCTATGGGGCTGTCTGTAGAAGCATCAGCAGAGTGCTTGTTAGTAATGTTATGTTCTCAGCCCTGCTCTAGTCCTGAGTCTGCATGGTAGTATCACCCCTGGGGGGCGGGGCACTGGAAGTGTTAAGCAGATAAGGTTGCTGTAACCTCTTTACACAGCTAGCTGGGGGGTGGGGGTGGGGGCTCTGTTACTTTATAATTCCTTTCATTTTGACATCAGTGGATATGACATTTATTGGGCATCTCTGGGGGAAATCCCAGATTCTTGAGTCCTGGAACAAGGAAATGGACAGAGACAATGTGTTTGAATAGTAGCAAAAGCAGGGATAGTTTGGTAGAACAAGATACACTTCCAAGGAAAGAAACCTTCTGGAGCGGAGTTTAATGGCTCAAACAATTCCTCCTCACAAAGGAGGATCCTGGGAATGGAGTCATTTGCAGAGCACAGGATTTTTGGATCATTTGTAAAGTACAGGTTTTCTCATGCTCTCGCTCATTTTCTTGCATAGTTTAGTCATTTGTCTCTGGAGCATCTTCAATCTCCACCGAAGGGTGTTTGTTTGGTGTTACAAGGAGCACAGATTACATTCAGACACTTCAGAGCGTCTCTGCACTGGGTCAGTGGCTGCAGACTGTTCTAGTCCTAGCAGGTAAGGCAGAGGTTGTGAATTGGGTAATGAATGGGAGGAGGATGAACATTCAATTCTTTCCTGCAGATCAGCTAATTTTGCAGCCTTTGTGTAAAACTTCCCTCACTTCCCTTTCTGCCCAATTCTCCCACCTCAGCTCGAGTGATGCTGAGTCTTCTTCCATGCATTTAAGAATCTTTTGTAAATCTTTATGTATAACATCTCTCACCCAGCTAAGTGTATTGTCTGTGCTTACAAAGGCAGGCAGATCTCTGAATTCATTTGCAATGTTTTTTTTAAAAAATGTGCTTGCTGGCTTTTTCTAAGAATCAGGGGGCTGGGGTCATGAATGCTGATTCATGGAGTTGGTCTTGAACAAATCAAAAAGAATAAACTTTGGGGGCTATGGGTGGATCATGGAAACTGGGGATAAGGGAAGATGATCTGTGAAGCCCCTCATATAATTCATATTGCATTTTTATATTTTGTATAGTTGAGAAATTATATATGTTTGAACTCATGTTTTTAGAGTTCTTTCCCACAGCCTTAAGGCCTGTCCTGAAGGTCACAGCATGTACCATTTTTGCTAAGACATTAGATACCATTGCCTCCCAAACTTGTGCTGTCTCTGATTATCATGGAGTCATTAACCTTGGCAGAGAGGACATTCCCTTGGCAGAGAAAATATTTTTTGAAGGAGGAACATGAACACACACACACACACTTGAGCTTCACACTTAGCAACCATCAACTTGGTGGAGGCCCATACCCTGCTGGCTGTTTCAGGGGCAGGAAACCACATCACACCACCCTTTCTATGACAATGCAGGACTTAGCATCAGTAACTTCTGAATGTGTTTTAGTACATCTCTGTTTTTGCCTTTCAGATGGAAACCAAATGGCCCAAAGTTAGTTGTTTGGGGTCCTTATTTCTCCAGTTTCTGTAGGTTTCAACTAACCTGAGATTGTAATAAAGTTATGAAGATAGAACTGGAGAGATGGCTCTGTGGTTGAGAGTACTGATTGCTCTTGCCAAGGACCAGCTCATAACTGTCCATAACTCCAGTTCCAGATGATTCAGAGCCCTCTTCTGGCCTCCACAGGCACCAGGCACAATTCTGGTGCATATATGTGTATCTCTGTGCAAACTCTCATATGCATTAAAAAAGTAAGTCTTAAAAAAAGAAAAAGAAAAGGAAAGAAAGAAAGAAATAGGGGTGATGGCATTTTTGGACTGGAGTGTTTGGAGTGAGACTGAGACTGCCCCAAATTGTACTTTAAACAGAGATGTAATTAATGGGGTATCTTAGCTTTCTATTGCTGTGATGAAGACTATGATGAAAAGCAACAGGGGAAGGTCTATTCCAGCTTACAGTTATAGTCCATCATAAAAGGGAGTCAGACAGGAACTTAAAACAGGAACCTGGAGGCAGGAACTGAAGCAGAGACTCTGGAGGAATGCTGCTTACTGGCTTGCTCCACATGGCTTGCTTAGTTTGTTTTCTTACACAGTCCAGGACTATCTCCCTAGGGGTAACAGGATCCACAGCGCACGCTGGGCTCTCCCTCATCAATCATTACTCAAGAGAAGGCATGGCAGACTTGCCTACAGGCCAAGCTTAGAGTGGCACTTTCTCAGATGAGGCTTCCTCTTCCCAGATGACACCCCCCCACCCCCCATAAAACCAAACAGAACAGAGCAAATCTGAAATCAGCCATCACACAGGGCTAAGAAATTCTAAAAGAGATTGGTTTTTTTAGAATATGATATTCCATCATTTTATGCCACTGAAGCAGCTGCTCATAGGCCTTCCCAGTCTGCTCTAAATTTGGAAATTAGACTTAATGTTCATTCCTCCTCCTCCTCGCCTTCCCCCTTCCCCCCCACCTCCTCCTCCTCCCCTTTTTTCTCCCCCCTCCCCTTGAGATTTTTACCAGTGTTCACCGGTCCCTAGTCATTGCTCCTTATCTTGTGGTCCGTATTATATTAACAGGCTCATCTATTTCCTTTGGTCTTTTTAAATCCAAACTGAAAGAATGTAAAAAAGGTTTCTTGAAATAGCCTTGTTAGCATTTTTCTCTTTAAGAATATCACAAAGCTTGGAGCTCAAAAAAACACTCTTTAACACAGAACTATCAGCGTCTACTAGATGTCGTGATATTCATTTTCATTATTTTTGGATATTTATTATTATTATTTAGTTTATGTACCTCTCAGATATGGTCTTAACATGTATTCTAGACTGGCCTGGAACTTACTATTGTAGCCATTAAAGATGGTCTCAAATTGGCAATCCTCCTGCCTTTGCTTCTAGAGCGCTGGGACTGTGGGTGTGTGTACTACCTTACCCAGCTTCTTAATAGTAAATAGGAGCTTAACAGCCAGCACAAGGCTAGCTCTTTGTGGTTCTGAAGATGTTTCTTCAAACACATTTGTGTGGATGCTTCTGGAGACTTTGTATGAAGCCCTGGCAGCTTTCCACTGAGAAATTAAATAGAAGGAATTAACGTGAAGATTAAGGTCATCAACACATTGTAGTAGTATCCCAATATGGAAGGATCATGTCCAACAAACTGAATAATAAGAGGGATGGGCTAAGTTGCCTCTTCCCTAATCATGGTAATTTTCCTCTTATCCATTCTGGAACAATCTGGCTTGTTGTCTGCCTTTTGTTGGCCTCCCTTGGATTCTGCCAGCCTGCAATTTGTGGACACTCAATTGTTTCAAAGCACATAATAGCCAGACATCCAGGGTGCTGGAAATCAGGTTTTCTCTTTGGGGAATCTGTGCAGTAACATTGTTACTGGCCTTAGCTAAGGCCTGTGGAGCATTTAAACCATACTGCTCTCAAAGCTGCCCCTACTGTTTCTGCCTGAGAAGCTGGGAATGGAGCTCATAGAACACGACAGGAAAAAGCCCCAAGGACAACTAGACAAGGAAGACCAGAAAATTACTCTGGAGTGAACCACTGATGCTTTCCAGCATCTAGACCATTATAAGCCCTCTAAAAAAAAAACCCTAAGAATATTCATAAATATTACCTACAACAAAAGGAGGAATATTTGTTCTCTGTTTCTGATTCTTTCCCCCAAAGGATTGTCCTCCAGTGATGTGACCTATTGATGAACTAATCCTAGGGTCTTGTACATAACAAAGTTGCTGGCTGGTTCCTAGGAGCACCGAGTGAACAGTGATGGAGAATTAAGAAAAGCAGATAAGAGAAAAGATGCTGGACCACACTCGGGAGCAACTGCAAGTGCTGAGAGGGCTTGAATGGACATCAAAGATGCTGTACTCACGTACACACCAGGAAACTTAACCTCAAGGGTTCGTCTCTACCCCAGCACTGAATTTACAGATTGGTGAAAGAGTGATGTTTTTAGGTAGTCACTGCAAAATGGTGAATTTCAGTCCACTCTTTGTGTCTAATCCTTTCAGGAACCTGAGGCTCTCTATACAGAGTTCATGGGAAGTTGTGTACAGTGAGTCGGCCTCTCAACACATTCAGAATCCAAGAAACACTTGCAGATTGGACAACCAGGCCACTCACTTTGTCCAGCCAGGAAGTTATTCTTGGGCTTGTGGAGTTCCACTCACCATTTCTATATAGCCATTCGTGTTAATAAGAAAGCATCATAGGGCAGGCAATTCTGTTCTGATGTCTTAGGACTAACAACACAGTGGGTGTTTTTGCTAGAGCAGCATGTATGTCTTGAAGATGTTTTCAGGCATGAGGTATTAGCTCAGTCTTGGGTAGATAGCCCCACTTCACAAATACTTTCTCCAATGACCTCAATTCACTGTTTCATATGCACGGGTGTGTATATGCATAAATATGCATCTGGCAAGAGCCATCGTGTTACAGTTAAGGAGAGTGATGGATGTTTGCAAAGGTCCTCTTTGTTTTCTCCAAGGACAAGGGAAGTCTGAAGAGGAAATAAGAGGTTCTATGGTCTCCCAGAAAGAGGCATCTGTCTAGTTCTCAGGAATGGCTGAGAGCAGGACTCAGCCTTGTCCTGGTCATTAGAGAACATCAAGTATGGGAGTGCATATCTGCTTAGTAGTGTGGGATAGATACAGGGATGTGCTGATTTGACTGGACCTCTCACTCAGCCCAGGCTCCCTTTTCCTCTCTGTTCTATTTGCAGACAACCTCAGCCCCTAGTATATTTTTTTGCAGCACATTTAACATTTGTGTGACATGCTAATGTCAACCCAAGAAATTTGCAAAGCTGTACTCATTCAGTTCTCATAAAAGCAGCAAAAAACACGCAGGATACTGCAAAGAGAAGCCGAGGCTTGAATGGTTACTGAATCCCCTCCAGGCCCTGGAACAAGAGCCGAGTAGCATACTGAAGCCTGGGTTCTGACCCTCTAGGTTTCTGCTCATCCTGTTCTTCTTTGTCATCCACTGAGAACTGATTTGCTCTTTACTCCCTGGATCGCCTCCCATGCTGTACATTGTAGCTTTTCCAGCTAATCCTTCTTGGAGGAGTCTCTAATTGGGTTTTTTACTCATGGTTACTTTGTTTCTTCAACAACAATAGGATTAAAAACCCAAGGGCTATAATGTGGTCTGTCAGCCAGGATCTTATGAGTGACATCGAACAGTGTCTTCCAGGTTGTCAGTCAGGGCTCAAGAACTCCCTTTAAGATTTTTTTTCCCACGAGACGTGGGAGGAGGTGGGCGGGATTCGAACACGCGCCAAGAGAGACCTGCACCCTCTGCAGGCATACGCCTTAAGGGCTGAGCCACCGCTGGTTTGCTCACCTTGGGGTCTTATGTTACAGGTGCACCAACTAGAACTTGGGCATGGCAGAAATAAACTTCAACAACAAGGGATTATGGAGAAAGTGGAGAGACCTGGAACTTGACTGGCAGGGAGGGAGGGTCCTGTATGCACTCACTCATTTTATTCCTCCTCCTCTTCCTCCTCTTCTTCCTCCTCTCACTCCTCTCCTTCCTCCTGTTCCTCCTCCTCCCTTTCCTCTTCTCTCTCCTCCTCCCTCTTCTCCCCTCCTCCCTCTCCTCCTCTGTCTCCTCTTCTTTCTCCCCCTCCTCTCTTCTCTTTATATTTCTTTCTTCTCTAAAAGCAGAACTTTGAATAATGTGAGGAAATTGTAGATTCTTATGCAGAGTCTGTGCAAACTGCTACATCATGAATGTCGGTCACAAACCATGAACCATCCAGAAAAGTCTTCAGGATGTTTGGTGTCCAAAGGCAGAGATGTGTTCATGATGCCTTATGTTTCTGCCCCTTAAAAGATGGTTCAGAGAAAAATGCCATTTGCAATTTTGATATGAGATCTCCAGTTATCTGAGCATTTTAAAGATGTTGGACAGTTCACTGTTTGGCTCTGCTGGATAAACTGAACATGAGCTTTTCTTTGAGTGAGTGCCAGGGTGATGCACGTCCCCATCATGGGCCCATTTTTTCATTAAAGAATCTCTTAAATGGTACTTTCTGATATGTTGGCATAAAGATTAATAGAATCTAGGCTGGGTTATATTTTCTATATTAATTTTTATGACTATTATCATTCATATAGACAAATACAACAAAATAGAATAATATTATGATTTAATGTTATTGTACTCATTTTTCTTCTGGTTTTAAAATAAATTAATATTAAAACATTTTTTCTGAGCCCTTCTAATGGATAAATTGGATCTGTCCCACCTATCAAAGGGCTTAGCACATCATAACTTTATCTTAATAACAGCCATTAAAAATAAATGTGTCTGGTAGCAATTTATTACACACAGAAATTAAGTTTTAAGACAAGAGACAAATGCCACATGTATCTGTTTCCCTCTCTTCTGTCTCCCCCTTTTGTTTCTCTTTACCCTCCTTCCTTTCTCTTCTGAAGGCTGACTGTTCAATCATGCGAGGCATTTGTAGAGTCTAATGTGGGGCCCTGACTCCATTTATGCGTTCGTTTTCATTTTGAAGCATTTCTCACTGTCCAGTGGCACACTGCACCAACGCTTGTATCACAACACAACGGGCAACATCTTCTAAAGCACCGATGCTCCGCTTCACTTGTATTTATCCTTTGCAGCGAACGGTTGTCACTTTTAAACACTGGTATCTTTTGTTCCTGGGCATTTTTTAAAAGGCTGTAAAATATTTTAAGTTGTGCTTACCATAAATTCCACACTATGGATCATAACTCTTATGTTCTGACTTTCAAACACTTTGGCACTACCCTCTGGATGTTTTAAACAACGCCTTGAAATGTATTGCTCTTGAATGTTTTAACTTTCAGCAGATATGACTGTGAACATGGGATTGCTTTGCCATTGATCTGAGCACTCTATGCCAGAGAGGAGCTTGGGAAACCTACGTACACAGGTTCCTTATCCCCCATCAGTACCTTTGTAGGAAGCATTGAAGGTACCACATAGAAGCAAAGCATAGTTTTTAACGTTGGTCAGTATTTTCAATGCTTTGGGCTGGATTAGTGAAATGGGGGGTGTCAGAGAGAGAGGAGAGAGGAGAGGGGAGAGAGAGAGAGAGAGAGAGAGAGAGAGAGAGAGAGAGAGAGAGCCTTCTTGGACATTGTGGCATGTTTAGTAGCATTCATGATTTTCACCCACTGCATGACCCATCCTTGCCTGTTCTATCTGTGGTACCCGAAACTGCTATCAGATATGGCTAAACGTGTCCCTGGGAACAATGTGCTCCTGATGGAGATCTGATAGATCAGAGAATCAAAGAGCAATAGAGCTGTGTTGCAGGAAAGGATGGTAAAGGACTTCTCAAAGTTTGAGGGAACTTGTTCATTCTGCTTTCCTGAAATCCCTCCATAACCTTCAATATACATGAATAAGATATACAGAGAGTATGTGAGCACACTGTCGCTGTCTTCAAACACACCAGAAGATCCCATCACAGATGGTTGTGAGCCACCATGTGATTGCTGGGAATTGAACTCAGAACCTCTAGAAGAGCAGCCAGTGCTCTTAACTGCTGAACTATCTCTCCAGCCCAGAGAACAGAGACAGAGATAGAGACAGAGTGACAGAAAGAGAGGAGTAAAGAAAAGAGGTACAGGGAGGGTTTCATGGCTCCAGATATACATATATATATATGTATATATATATATCAGAGGATGGCCTTGTCTGACATCAGTGGGAGGGGAGGCCCTTGGTCCTTTGGAGTTTTGATGCTCCAGCATAGGGGTGGGAAAGGGTGGGTGGGGGAGCACCCTCATAGAGGCAAAGGGGAGAGAGGAGAGAGCAGATGTGGAATGGGATGTTTGTGGAGGGGAAACAGGGAAGTGGGATATCACTTAAGATATAAACAATTGGAATGATTAATAAAAAGAAAGGGAAAAGAGAAAAAAGAAAAGAAATACAGAAAGTATGCATTCCAGAGGAGACGGCTTGGGTTTGGGCTCCAGTTTTATCACCTGCTATCTGCAGCTTCCAGAATACTTTGAGTCTTAGGCTTGTCTTTCTTCATCTTTAAGACAGGAATATAAAAAAATGAGGCTACATCATTTGGAAGAATCCATGTGAAGTGCTTATCATGGAATTTTAAACATGCAACTACACACACACACACACACAGAGAGAGAGAGAGAGAGAGAGAGAGAGAGAGAGAGAGAGAGAGCTCCTAAGCACACACCACTGGAGACTTTTTAGGAAAAAATACAATGATGGGTGTCTATCTTAGGGGTTTAAGGAGATCCATTGCCTTGGGAGACTTCCGAAGACAGAAACAAGCAGATTAGGAAGTGAACTGCCTGGGGGTGGGGGTGGGGGGTCAGTGTTTACTAAGGAGGCAGAAGAAGGCAGTTCTCCCATGCTGAGAAGCCAGGATGGAATAAGGCACTCCTAGAGGCCAGACACTAATTATGTTATTCTCTCTAATCTTCCCTACAGTCACTTGAGATGGGTATTATTATTCTTAATTCTAGGATTAAAAAAAAAAAAAAAAGCCACTGACTCAGGGTCAGAGAGACAATAAGTTGCTAGGCCAGGAGCCCAGCCCACATCTGGTTAGGTCCCAATCCTCTCTGTGTAACAGAGTGGGTGCCTAACTGGCAAACTGGAGAGAACCAAAATGACCCATGGAAAGACTATGGAGAGGCACCGGGCCAGGGAAAACGCTGAGAGGGACCAACAAGAGCTGCTCTTCCAGCCCGTGGAAACTGAACACTAACCGTTACTTTTCCTGCCGTAACTTTTTGCAGGGAAACGAGAAGAAAAGAGGCAGATGTGGAGCATGCATTAGGAGGAGCTGTGTGGAGAGGAACCGCTTTGTGTGTCTACATTGCTGAGCGCTGGTTGCTCAGTGGAAAGCCCTCAGCCAGGCTGTAGAACCCAAGCCAATCCAAGCCAGCCAGTGCCTAGTTGGCAGAAATTGGCAGAGGCTCAAAGGAGAAGGGCCAAGGGAAGCCTTGGCCGGGAAACCACAGAAGCAAACATACATGATTGTTCTCAATCTTTCTATTCTCCCTCCCTGTTCACTTAAGCCAAATTGCCAGGTACACCAGCAGAAGTTGAGTACTGTAGTCACTGAGAAGCAGAGACAGCTCCGGCTTGTCAGCAACAGTCAGCAACACACAGACCGATTTCTCTGATCCCACGTTCTTTAGAATGGAAAAATCTAACCAGAGGAAAATAAGTGGCCATTGATGTACTGGGCTAAATCTTGTCTAACTGGCAAGGCACACAATGACTCCTGGGCAGAGGATGTTTGGACTGTATTCCTTCTTTCAAAGGCCCCTGGGCCAGCTGGAGGCTACACAAGGGGCCCCACTCAGGCCAGCCAGCAGGGAACTGAAGTAATCTAATTTTAATTGTGTGACAAGAGCATGAAGAATCATTTAAAAGTCTGTCAGAGGGGAAGATGGCTCCAGTCTGCCAGAAGTCCTTAGATGGAAATAAAGAAACCCACAGGCTCAATGCTAAGTTTGGGTGCTTAAAAAAAAGTAAGACACTCACATAATAAACAGATTGTCTGTGATTGATGTCGAGATAGGCTAAGAGAGACACCCCAGCTCTGTTACTTAGGGGTGAAGGCACCAAGCAACTGTCCACTTGCAAATAAGTCTGAACGCTCACTTGGGTTCAACAGCCTTGTAAAGATAAGAATATTGTTTTCTAGTTTTCCTGAAATGAAAAGAGAGCGATTGGTAGATTCCACCCCCCTCTCCCCCAGAAACAAATGGTTTGTAAAATACTTTCCCCCTGTGTTATCTAATGATAACTTCACAAATAAGACTTTAAGAACAATTCTTAGTTTCAGGTAAACAAGTACAGGTTTCCGATATTCTCATTTAATTTGCCAGTTTAATTTGCGGCTGTCGTTACTTGTGTAAACATAAAAAAAAATTAAATATCTTTTGCTTTGAAGTAAAGAAGTGCATCTTAATTATTTATTTATTTCTAGTGCCAGGATTCGAACTTAGGGTCATACATACGTGAGCCACTTGTCCTACTATGGAGCCTATATTTTGCAGGTACCAAGCAGCAGTATTTTCAAATTCAGGAAGTTTCAAGACAAGAGACTAGGGTCCTCTTAAATCAGTCAGCCTTGACCACGGGGTCTCTGGGCACTGGGGCTGTTGGTAGAAAGAGAATGTCTATAGAGAGTGATCAGCACCAACCAGATGAATAAGACAGCGTCAAGATGCAGATGGTCTTCAAATAAAGAGCTATCTTTCAAAAAGTTTGGACAGAATTCTGTCCAGAGCTCTAGTTCAGGCCAAAGTAGTAAAATGGATTGAAAACTTTGCCACAGTGTTTCTGAACCCAGATATTACCCACCTGGCAGGAAGAAAGCTATTTTAAAGAAACTTGTGTCTTTCCCTTCGGCTGTGAGACTATGTCTTCAAAAATGGGAATCTTCCAGGTAAAATCCTGCTGGGAGAAGGAAAAGTCTGGGGCTTGCCTGAGGAGGAGCTGCCTCCAGGATAGCGATTTTAGTTCTGATACCTTGTTAGAATCCCTGGCTGGACCCTGTGGAGCACAGAGAATGTGGCTGTGGTTCAGTGATGGACAGGACCACACCTTGACCAGGACCAATGAGTTCTGCATACTCCTGGACCACTCACTACTGAACCCAAACCCCAAGTCAAGATCTTCAAGATGAACGTGGGAGGGAGATGGGGATATCTTGAGGTTTTTCCCCTGTCCCAATGTGTGGCCACATTGAATAACTCTCTCCTTTCTGCTTTCTGTTTTTTCTACTCTTATTTATTTATTTATTTATTTATTTATTTATTTATTTATTTGGTTTATTGTGGCCACATTGAATAACTCTCTCCTTTCTGCTTTCTGTTTTTTCTACTCTTATTTATTTATTTATTTATTTATTTATTTATTTATTTATTTGGTTTATTGAGGGAAGATTGTTGAACCTGATTTATTGTGGCCATCAGTAACCAAACTCTGACTTGAACTCTGATGAGATCAGTGTGGGCAACTTTGCAAGCAGATGCAAAATACCTCTGGCTTCTGATATTATGGTTCATCTAACCTGGCAGTTCTCATTGGATGGGACAGGGACCTTCATCAGTTGATATAAGAAGCCACATGCTTCCCACTCTGGTGGTTTATCCATCAGGAAAGATAGCAGACCCCCACCCCTTCCATTCATTTGTCCTGCACATTGAGTTAATGGGGTTAAGCTGTGTCAAGATTCAGCAACCAATGATCCTCAAGTGCTTAGTGGCTTAACAGGACAGAAGTGGGGTTCTCGCCTGTGCCACAGCCTAAATCAGGCTGTTCTTGTGGGTTGTCATCTAAACAGTGATTTTGGAGTCCGGGCTGGTCTTGATGTCTTAAGGTTCTGGGTGCAGTCTGTGTCTCAGGGCATGCTAGTCAACGTACAAAACACAAGAGAGGAAGGAATCTAGGAGAAAGTGCCTTGTCATGCATTTGTGCCAACTTCTAAGCGACAAATGTCTTGCTGTTAAAGTGAACTATGAAAGTGGAGTCACATAGCCTTGACTTACCTGTGAGGAGGATCTCACCAGTATCAAGGCAACATTAACAGACTCTGATTCTAAGCAGGTTGAAGCACTATACTCTTTTGTTCTTGTCTCTGATTATTTTGACCAGTGGCTCTCAACCTTCTAATGCTGTAACCCTTTAATACAGTTCCTCATGCTGTGCTGAGGAACCATAAAATAATTTTCATTGCTACATTGTAACTGTAATTTTGCTCCCGTTACAAATCATAACGTAAGTATTCATATCTTTTGATGGTCTTAGGCGACCCCTGTTGAAAGGGTTATTTGACCCACAGAGGGGTTGTAACTCACAAGTTGAAAACCACTGATTTTTGTTGCACATAGAGTTAATTTTTCTCACAAGAGATTGGGTTAGTGCAAGATAGATTTGGCCTAGTTAAATTCATTTTTTTTCTCTTATGGTACTGAAAAAAAATTGACTAGTCAAATATATATAGTAATTCTTGGCAGCTTATAAACAGACATTTACATGAATGTGTGGTATTTTGGCCCAAGAACTCTGCATCTAATTTACAAGGGAAGCAGAAAGTCCCTGGGGGTGGGCCTGGAACTTCCAAATCTCATGTACTTGGGGCCAGTGTCAGGATCGATTCAGGGAACAAACCAAAGTACTTAAAAGGCAGCATAATCCTTTTGGATATCTCAGGGAATCTCAGATTCCTTTCACTTTTCATAGTGACACTTGGCCACACCCTCTTTCTTATTTCTTGAATTCTCCCCTTACTATAGGCAGCCAGTACAGTTTTCTGGTATCTTCTCTCTCTTCCCAGTTCAGCATCTAGATGGTCTTCAAGGCTGGGAGCATGGGGGAAGAGAGTGGAAACCAAGCAGACAAATATAAAATGATCCAGCACTGTGGGGTAGGAGAGAAGGCTCTGAGTACCATGCAATCACAATGTGTGCCCCATCCCATTCGCTGGCCTGGCAACCCCCTTGGAGCACCTGGCACACTCCTGTCACCTAGTAACTCGTCCTTAGCACTTCTTTATTGACACACCATACCGCTTGACATGACGTTACAGCAAGGCAGAGACAGAGGTCATTTTAAAAAAGGAAATGAGAGAATTGTTTCAGCAGAAAAAAAAAAAAAAAAAAGGGGTGTGTGATTTATTTCTTATGCAACCAGGAAGGAAAATGGAAGTTGACATTCAGGTTCTGTATGTGAAAGAGAAATGTCCCTCATAGGCTCATTACGTGAACATTTCATCCCCAGTTGGCAGTGCCATTTGGGAAGGTTATGGAACTTTCAGGAACCTTGCTGGAGGAAGTAAGTTACTGGGGCAGGCTTTGAGGGTTTGTGGCCTGGTCCACTCTTCCTGTTCTCAATCTCTGCTTCCCATGTGCAGATGAGATGTGATCCCTCAGCTTCCTGCATGGCAGACTGGCATCAAGCCTCTGAAGCCACAGCTACCTACCAGGATGGAGTCTATCCCACTTGAACCTTAAGCCAAAATAAATTCTTTCTTCTCTGTCTTGATTTTTATCACAGTCAGAGTATTTTATCATAGCAAAGAAAAACTAATGAATGCAGGTATCCTTAGTTCCCATTGCTCATGATTATAGACGTGGAATACCCTTTCATGTTTTTCCATGTTCTACCACTGTCAACTCTAAGGAACAAAAAAAAAAAAAAAAAAATCCCTCCTCCCCCAATTGCTTGTTTGAGTTGTGCATCCTCTTCTCTTGCATGGGCTTCTATGTCTGAAGTCTTTTCACATACATGTTGCCAATGCACTCCTATATGTATTAAACATGCAAACTCACATGTTTCCTCACATGCAAACTCACCCTCTTATTTATCAGTCTTAAAATATGTGCAGCATTTGGGAATCATTTAAAGAGCTTTAAAAAATCTCCAGGGTCCAGCTCCATCTCAAAATGTTAAATCGGTAATCTGGAGGGTGGGACCCGTACCCCAATGTTTTATGTAGTTCCTTGGCTGAGTCTAAATTGTAGCAAGTATTGAGAACCCACCCATTTCTCAGAATTTAAGGGGTGCCCAAAGTTTGTGACAGTGCCTGTGAAAAGTACAGATTCTCCTACCTTTCTGGAAGATTCTGACTCACCCAGATCTGTCATCTATCATGCAAGCACCCCAGGGAATTCTGATGGGTAGACTTCCCAAATCATCCTTTGGGGAAAAATCTCCTTGTTCAGATACTCAGGTAAGTCAGAGTGTTGGGTATCAGAACTCAGCCAAAGGTTCTTTTTCTAAGAAATTCACCGGTACATAAAAATGGATAATAATATAATGAGTGTTCTAGTCATTTATTGCCATATGACAAATCATCCTTGTGCTGGCTAGTTTTTATGTCAGCTCCACACAGGTTAGAGTTATTTGGGAAGGTGGAACCTTAATTGAGGAAATATCTCTCCTAGACTGTGCTGTGGGCAAGCCTATGGGGGCATTTTCCTGACTGATGTGGGTAGCCCCATTCTACAGGGTGGGGGGAGGGGTTGGTTCTGGATGGTATAAGAAATCAGACTGAGCAAGTCAGGAAGAGCAAGCCAGTAAGCAAAGTCTCTCCACTGCCTCTGCATCACAGGTTCCTGTCTGACTTCCCTGGGTGATGGGGTGTGACCAGAGAGATGAAGTAAACCCTTTCCTCCCCACATTGCTTTGGATGGTGGTGTTTTATCACAGCAATAGAAAAACAATGAAGACGACCCTCGGATTTATATATTTAAAAACAGCAGCAGCATCACTTGTTCTGCTCCATCCCTCATCAGCTGGGATAGCACCCATGAACTGAAGAAGCCACCTCCAGGATGGTTTGGTTCATGACAGGCAGGAGAGTGCTATTTACTGACTGGGATTGCTGGACAGGTGTCTCGCTCTCTTTGCATGTGTATCTCTTTCTGACTGCTTGCGCTTCCTTGCAGCATGACAACTAGTTCTGAAGAAGAAAGCATGTCAAGAGACAGCGGGTAGAAACTGGTAGATGCTAAAGGCCTTGGGCCAAGAAACCAGCATTACATTTCTTTCCTTTATCTACTGCTAATCAAATGGATTTAAATATCAGATTCGAGATATAAAAAGGCGTACAGTCAGACTCAAGGCTGAAGGCCATGGCTTATTAGAGGGCATGTTGGATTTGTGCCCGTCCTTATCTTACCACAGTAGACTACGGTGTGCTCAGCACCGACCTCACCAACTTCACTTATGTCTACTTCTGAAGAGTGCCCCTTTTCCATTCCTGGGGATACAAGGTCTACCTTAAGCCTGAACCTATGTACAGATTCCATCTTCTAGGGTTTGCCTCATTCTTCACTTGTTCTGTGTATGCAGCCGTTGCATGCCATGTCTGCTCCTCACTGGCCATGAGAGCTTCAGAAATTCAGTTCTCTGATGCCCAGGGCACACTACCTGAGTAGTCATGCTTTGACTGGCTCCTGTAACTTCTTATTTTCCAGAGCTGGGTTTCTTCCCCCAATACCCTTTCTCAGCTACCAAATAGATGATACCCAGTTCTACTTTAGGTTTTAATCCCTCCTGCAAGCCTGGTGTCACATTGATTAGATGGGACACCAGGCCATTCTAAGATTCCCACTCACCTGTCTCCTCTTCCTACTACCTTCCTTTGTTGAAATCACAGGGCCTTAGAATTTTAGAATGTTGGAGCAGGGAATGTGGGTGGTTGCACATGCCTGTAACTCTAACACTCAGAAACCAGAGGCAGGAGGATCACAAGTTTGAAGCCAGTCTGAGCTACATAGTGAGTTCCAAGCTAGCTTGGGCTATATAGTTAGACTCTGTCTCAAAACACAAACAAACACACAAACACTCAATACCACCCCCCCCAGACAAACTCAACTCACAAATGAACAAACAAACAAACCAACAAAACCATCACAATTTTAGAGATTGAAGGAGCTATCTAGAACACCGCCTTAGGCTTTATAGACAACCCCATGGATTTTCCTTCCCTCTATTTCCTCCCTGGTGCCTTTGAATTCTGAAAACAGATTTCACTTCATATTGGGAAAATGACTTTTCTATCTCCCCACTCAGAACGCACTTCTTCTGAGAAAGAAGTCATAAGAGGAAGGAAAACTAACTTCATATCCCAGTAAATGGCTGCTAGGTGAAACTGGGTGGGGTGTAATAGAAAGAAATAAGTCCCCATGTTCTTCCAAGATGAGAAGAAAAACAAACTTATTTCCAAATTATCTGCACACATTCACAGTGCCTGTGCTTTTTGTGTTTGCTGCTGAGCAGCGCTGGTGCTTAGTAGCTGCAAAACAACGTTGCTGTGCTCCCTCCGCCTGGAGAAAACCAGCATGCTTCAGAGACAAGGATAATGAATATGTGGGATGATGTCTTCCAGGGCCAAACCCAGCAATCTGAGCAAGCCGCGCAATGCTTGCTTGGGAGGTGCATTATGGGTAAGATGGTAGAAAGCCAAGTAAACAAGACAGTCTGTCCTTGGGCAGGTGGAGTCCTTCTGACCTTGGCCTTCAGCTATGTAGTCCTGAGCTTCAGTGGTCAGAGAGGGTTCTTTGTTTATAGAGAAGAGAATGAACTTAGTCTGATTTCCATGTGTGTTTGTGTGTGTGTGTACACACTCCAGCACGCGCATGCAGGCGTGCACAAATATGTATAAGCATGAGCACATATGTGTGCAGTGGTTAATGACGACCCCGCTCACCTCTCCACCCCAACACTTCCTCCTTATGCTTTGAGGCAGTCTCTCAGGGAAGCTGGAGTTAACTGGTTTGGCAAGAATAGACAACCAGCAAGCCCCAACAATCCTCCTTCCCCAGTCCTAGGATTACAGGTCTGCTACTATGCCTGGCTTTTATGTGGATGCTGGGGCTCTAGATTCAGGTTTAGCCTTTCCAGTCCCTTAATTTGATGGTTAAAGACTGAGGTTTAGAATAGTTTCACCCTGTAGATTTCAGTGCCTTGCCAGCCAGCACAGCCTACTTTAGACCTGTAGTAGCATGTCCTGTATAATCCAAATCCCTTGAGCAGTTGGGATAAAAAGTGGCTGTACCACTCATACGCACAGTTCCTTGTAAAACTGATAGTATATGGAACTCACATGGTCACTGTTGAGATTGTCGCTAGTGGGCAACAGCATGTGAACTGACTAACTCTTGCATGTGAGGCACTGTGTCAGATTGGTCCTGGTGATACAAAGGCCAAACAGATATATTTCTGTATTTGCAGGGCCTTGATAGATAAGTTCATAATTAATTTAAATGCATTAAGTAGTGTTGTCTGTGCTTTTAAAAGTGTACCGTGTCATATTTTTTTTAAAAAGCATACTTATATCATCATTAGATATTTTTATTGGTAACATTATTAGTGTGTATAGATGCATGCATGTTACATTCATGTGTGCACATTCTTGTAAGCATGTGGATATATATGGAGACCAGAGGGAATCTCCTTGAGTGTTGTTCTTCAGGAGTAATTTACCTCGTTTTCAATATATATTTTTAGACATCTCTTACTTGTCTGGATCTTGCCACTTGACTGGACAGCAAACCCCAGGGAGCCATTGCTTGGTCTCCCCATTACTTGGGCTACAAGCACATGCTGTCAAACCTGGGCTTTTGTTTCTTTGTTGGCAGGTTGGCTTTGTTTATGACATGGTTTGACATCGACTGAATTCAGGTTTTTGTGTTTGTAAGGAAGTACTTAAATTGATTCAGCTCTTTTCCTAGTCCTAGACATTTCCCCCCTTAAACATATCTTTCTGTCTATGGTTATATGATCCTGAATAATATCCTATCAAGCCAAGAAGGCTTGGGCCCAGTTAATATTTAGATGGGAAGAATTTTGTTCTATTTCAGACTCTGGTCTTGACCTATCTTGTCTTATGGCAGAAGCCAAGAAGGCTTGGGTTCAGTTAATACTTAGCTGGTTGGAAGCATTTCATTCTATTTCAGACTTGGGCCTTGGGGATCAAAACTCTCTAGAAGAACCTCCTCAGCACGTCCTATGCTGGCTCCTCTGTTATTTTTATGCTATAGACTCAGGAGCAAAGCCCTCCCATGCCAGGAAGGAACACTGGATGCGTATCCCTTTCCTGATCTGCCTTTGAAGCCTGTGTCACATTACTGTCCATTCTGTTATATATAATGTGCAGCTGTTCGGGTCCTGAAAGTGGGGGAAGGTCACTCATATAAACAGGATCATGCAGCCAAGAGAAACATGCTGCCAGGGTGGTTGGAAGCAACAGGTCTCTTCCACAAATGGCAGTCACTACCACAGACAAGGAGTTTTAGTGCTTTTTCACTTGTTAAGCATTAAAAGTAGGAATCGTGAGAAGGGTTATGGAAACAGATGAGGTGGAGAAAAATCTGAAAAGGCAATTCCTCTGCTGGGCTATGACCTAAGACTGGTTCGGTGTTTCCATGGTTCAAGTGCTTAGACATGAACAGAAAACAATAGCTCTTAATGAGCACATGTGTCACCCAGGCAGGTCTTCTGGTGTGATGAACTTGCTCTAGTAGCACAGAAAAACACAACCTATGGTATTAATCCCATTTAAGAGATTTTAAGCCACCGACTTTCTCCAGGCACCTGAATATAATTATCAGCAGATGGGTTAAGTGAAGTTAAGATTCACGTTCCATCCGTGTTCCTACTACATATATTTTAGAAATATCGACACACACTTTTCCTACTAGATAGTATATCTTACATTTAATTTCCAAATGATGGTTGTAACTTTCTTAACTTTGGAGTCCTGAAGTAGGGACATGTGTGGTGGAAAAGACCAATGTATTTGACTACGTGATGATCTAATGTCACCTGAGTCCTCCATCCTGCCTGGTGTTCCCACTGAGGGTAGTGGGCGAGGAGGAACAGAATCACCGTCAGACTCCGGGAGTAGGTGAGAATGTGTCAGCAAGTTTATTTATTGTGTCTCCCAGAGCTCCCTTTATACCCTCTACAGAGTCCCATTGGTCCCAAGCAGGTGTGTCCCCCAAGTGGCAGTTACTGATTGGCCGCCATTGTGTCACCACTAGGCTCTCAGGCAGGCTTCAGCTTGTCCCTCATGCGGATGCTGCCCACGAGGCTGTGTGGTCCCACTCACTGTTTACCTACATTTATGTAGAAGCAGCCGCCACCCTGGCAGCAGGTCCTGCAATCTAGAACGTTTATCTCTCCGAGACTACTGAATGAACTTTTGCTCCAGCACTAGCTTGAGACTCGGTACTCAGGTCTCGGCTCTTCTCCATTGCTCCGTTTCCATACAATAAGAAATAAGACCCAAACCGCAAGGATTGTGGGGGAAAGTGAATGAGATTCCAAAGGCTCAAACACTTACCAAGTAAAATCGCCTTGCCTGTGGTTCACAGTATGAACACTACAGGTATCCGTAAATTTTCTGGTGCTGTGATGAAATCGCTTGATCCAAAGCAACTTACACGAGAACTGCTTTGTTTTGCCCTGTGTACTTCCAGAGAAACAGACTCCGCCACGGCAGGGAAGACAGGGCAACAGTCGAGGAGCTCACATGTTCACCCCACTCCCCATCCCACACAGGAAACACACACAGGAAGTGGGTCAAGGCTATAAAACCTCAAAGCCAACCCCTAGTGACACACTTTCTCTGGCAAGGCTCTATCTTCTAAAGGTTCCACAACCTCCCCCAAGCATTGCCACTAACAAGGGACCAAGTATTCAAATACACGAGCATCTTGGGGTAAATTCCTCATTGGAACTAGTGCACCGTGAAAGGCTAAAGGATGAAAACCTGAGAAAGCTGGAGAGACAATAAAAAGTTAATAGGGTTGAAATCCAAACAGAAGTGAGAACCACAGGCATCCCACGGGAACAGTGCATGTAAATCCCTAGGAGCACAAGGAGGCTGAGATTTTAAGTGTTTCCTGATGCTGTAGGGGGAGATGCACAAGCCACGTCCCTCTCCGATGGAGAGCCCAATCCATCTTTTTCCCTCTCACAAAATGCATAAGTTGATGCCTGACCAGCACATGTTAGTCACTTTTCTCATCCCCGTGACGAAAACAACTCAAGGAATGAAGAGTGTATTTGGGCTTGTGGCTTGCAGATGCCATCCATCATGGGGGAAAGGCACTGCCACAGGGTCATGATGTAGCTGGTCTCACTGCTGTCGGGAAGCAGGAAGACATGGGTATTTGTACTCAGTTTCTCCTTTTTCATTCAGTCTCAGACTCAACGCCACAGAATAGCACTGTCTGCGATCAGAGTTCATTTCAGCCGTTCTGGAAACACTCTCACGGACACGCTAAGAGATGTTTCTCCAGGTGATTATAAATCCCATCCAGTGAACAATGGAGATCAGTTATCTCATCCTTGTGTTTCAGAATGTGACTGTTTGGAGATTAAGCAGTGATTGATTAGAATGAAATAGGGTATATTCTAATTCAAAATGATAGATGTCCTTATGCACACAGTGGCTTTTTTTGGGGGGGGTACAGCTGTCCAGAAGCACGATCATCAGAATAGGCATCAGGGGCTAGCCATCTGCAGGCTGACAGAGAAGTCAGAAGATCCAGCCTGCCAGCCTCCCAAACTAGAAGAAATAGGTTTCTGGTTTTTAAGCCATTTAATCCATGGATGGTATTTTGTTACTGCACCTGTAGCAGACTAATACATTCTTTCTAGAAGTGTAGGGCTGATGAAGCAGGAGGAAACAAAACCCATTTTTGAGATATTCTCCCATGGCTGGCCCTTCTGAGGATTTGCAAACCAAACGATTGAGACAAAACTAAAACAGTTAATGTTAAGTGGCCCCTCATTTGCAATGCCTGTAGGCGGCCAGAAAAAGTAGAGATTCTGTCAGGAGGAACATCAGAAAATCCCCACAATGTATGGTATGACATGAAGAGATCTTGGAGTGGAATGATCAGACACACTAGCTAAACTCAGTATGATTCCGCTTAGATGAGATACTTAGACCAGGAAAAAGCAACAGGGCAGAGAGCAGAATGAACTTAGGGGAATGAGCAAAGGAGAGAAATGATTACTTCATGGGCGTGATGGCTAACTTTGATTGACAACTTGATTGGCTTAAGACATACCCATGATATTTCTAAGAAGTGGTCAGAGAAACATTCTGATGTCAAGCTGTGGCCTCCACATGTGTCCGCACGTCTACACCCACTTCCACATACACGAATCCAGTACAGACCAGAATAAAAGAAAGAAAGATGAGAGAAAGAAAAGGAAAAGAAATATGAAGACAGTGTTGGGGGAAAAAGAAAAAAAAAAAAGGAAAAAGAAGCATTCAAAAGGTAGACTTCAAGTTCAAGTAAGTGTGTCAACGTGGCACATGTCCTCTCACTATTCAAGGGGTTGAGACAGGAGGTTCACTGTGACTTTGAGGCTAGTCTGAGCTATAAAATGAAATTCTGTATCATGAAATTTAAAAAGAAAGATAGAAAGGAAGGAAGGAAGGAAGGAAGAGAGACAGAGAGAGAGAGAGAGAGAGAGAGAGAGAGAGAGAGAGAGAGAGAGAGAGAGAGACAGGGTTTTGAACTGCCAGGTAGAAGAAAAAATAGAGTGAACATGGAGGCAATGGCAGAAGCTGAATAGATAAAGAGACAAGGGACATAGGGGAGAATCAGGTCTGCCCCAGCTAAAAGATGGTGAAGAGCAGAGAGAATGGAGCCGGCTTCACCAGCAGTGGTCAGAAGACAAACTAGTTCAGTGTAATAAAAAGAGAGTCAGCAGGCCATTGTGATAAAAACACACAACACCCAAAACAAGTCTTTAGCCAGAGGGGGTGGGGAACCCGAAAGGCTCCTTTGTTTCAATTATCCACTGTTACATAACAACTCTGAAAATACTTACCTAAAATAATAGTGGTCTATTGTCTTTAAACACATTTCTATTGGTTGGTTGGGCATGCTCCAGATAGCGTGAGAGGCCCAAGCACAGTCTGGTGACATCAGGCATACTAAGCTACTGCTAGTCAGAGTCTCCAAAGCTGATTTTCCTGGCTCACGTGGTCCATTCAGCCTCCAGGGCTTAGTAAATAAACTTCCGACCACACCCTGATGTAATCTGTATCTTCAGACTGTCGCTGGGGGAACATTTATGCTGGCTGGAGAGACTAGCCTTCCATCTCTACAATAGAATAAATACACGAGCTGAGTAAGTCATGCAGGAAAGACTTATTTTTGGCTGGTGGTTTTGGAAGTTTGAGGCTGTGACTCAGTAGGTTCATTGCCTTCAGGTGACTGGTGATCGCATGGCAAAGCAAAAGAACTCACCTCGTGACCAAAAAGTAAAAGAGATGGAGAGGGTTCTGGGTTTCACAGTTCCCCTCGGGAGCATACTCTCAATGACCAAAGAGTCTCCCAGTTGTACCAGCCTGGGACCAGACCCTTCAGTATATGAGCCTTAGTGAACACTTTTCTAGAACACAGCACTGAGAGCAAGAAGTGATTTCATGTTAGGACTAAGTAGGTTGCAACCACGTTACCTGCCATTAGAATGTACTGAGCAGTCTGAGCTCAGGCCTCTGGTTACCAGCTGTGTATCCCATTATGTTCTGCTAACGAAGGCCAGCTGACACATTCACTGTTATGGATGGGCATCTTTCTAGTCACAGCTACAAGTGTCGCTTCTTATCTTTGAGGTTACTACAATCAACCATTATTATCAATTCATTATTGCCTGATTAATTTTGTCCCTCACCTCCAAGTTCGTGCCTTGGAATTCCAGCCCACAGTGGGATAGTTTCAGGAGGTGGTGACCTTTGGAAAATGATCAGGTCATGAGAGGGAAGCTCTTAGGAATGAAGTCAGGGCCTTTCTGGAAGAGAAGATACCCAACCTCCACTCACCCCACCTACTGTGAGAAGGTAGCTACAAAAAGCAAGCAGCTCTCATCCAATAAGGATGCCGCCAGCACCAAGACCTTGGTCTTCTCAGCTTCCAGAACATGGGAAATAAATTTCTTTCATTTACATGCTATCTAGGTAGTGATATTTTATTATATCAGACCTCAGAGACTAATGCAATTATTTCAGTATGTAAAAACATGGTCTAGACTTTTAATAGTTTCCAACAAAATGTTTCTTCTTGTACTTGTTTCTCCTGCAGGGGATCTGGGGTTCAGTTCCTGGCCCCCATATGATAGGTAGTTACAACCACCTGTAACTCTAGTTTCAGGGAATCCAACACCCTCTACTAACTCTCATAGAAACAAGGCATTTGCTTGGTGCACATGTGGGCAAAAAACTGTTACGCATAAAATAAAACAGATCCTTTAAAAATTAAAAAAGAAAGGCTATGAATAACTAATAATACAAATGAAAATTAGATTTTAGTATGAGTACTGTCATTATTTCTTCAAATCAAAACAAGGTAACGTAAGTTTATTCTAAAATGTTCAGGACTCCTGAATAGCTGATGGGAAAAAGACATTTCCCATGTCAGCTATTGACTCCCTGCCCATCCCCATCTACCAGAAGCCAGCACCTAGCCTCGCTGGTTCATGAGTATAGTGAGCCTACTGTGGAGGGTAGAGCTCTAAGCTGAAGGGTCTGGAAGAACCAGGAAGTGACCTAGCTCCATGTTGCTTCGGGTTGCCCCTCAGACCTTGGCTGCGAACTGTGCTCCCTGAGTTAACGACTTAGTTCACCAAAGTGAAATATTGAACTGGATTTATTTCCTTGCCGTTATGGATGCTGGGAGTCCAGTCTTGAGGCTTTGGCAGATTTCATTTCTGTTTGGAACTCTCTGCCTTTTTGAGAGCTACCTTCTTACATATGTGGTATTCCCATTAAAAAGCTACTTCCCTATAGGATAAGTACCCTCATTCATATTCCCCCATTCAACCTTTGTTCTGTCCAAAAAGCCCCATCTCCAAATGCCTTGAGGCTTGAGCCTCCAACATATGGATGGGGGAGGGGGCTACTGAGCCCAGGAATCCACATGTCCCTCCCACCCCCAAACACACATACACAGGACTCTCCTCCTCAGTGCTGGGTCTCAGCCAGATCTCTGTTGATAGCTGGTACCTGAGAGGACCCAGCTACATGAATATTCACTGGGCTTCATGACAGCCCATATGGCTTCACACTGTCTTGCCAGAACTGGGCTGAATTTGTTAGATGGAATCAAAGGAGGGAGAACATAGCATCTTGCCTCCTGCTAGTCTGGCCCCATAGCAAAACCAAACAGTGACTGTCACAATGCAGGCACCTGACAGTGTTGGGAAGGCTATTTCCCCCACTCGCTCCGTGTGTATCTTTTAGTTGTGTGAAAGCATTTTCTCTGAGGGCAGAAACATTTAATGAATTTGCTTCTAAAAATAAATTGTGTGTGTGTGTGTGTTCAAGCTTTTTTATCCCAGCACTCTGGAGGCAGAGACAGACAAATTGATGATGGACAATCTGTCTACATTCTAACAGACATTGTGATTTGAATGAAGGACATGTATACCTCAGAAAGAATTAAATGCTTCCCAAAGTGCCAAGCTTCATGCGTTCAGAAATATCAGTTACTATCTCTGGGGGGGGGGGCGGAGGGAGGAGTCTTTGGGGTTTGTCCTGATCCAGAGAACTGTATAATAACAGAGCAGCTATGGAGTCTTGGTCTTTCTTTCCTTATGTATAGAGTGGGGGTTTTGAGGGAGGTGGTCTCCAAAGTCTTTTTGACTCTCATACCCTTAGAGGGTTGGAGTGAAGGGACAGTTGAATAATAATTAAAAAAAAAGAAATATAAAGGAAGGACTGTAAGGTGGAGGAAAAGGTTTATTGTAGATAAAAGGGAGAGCATATCCAGAGGTAGACATGTTCAGAATGAATATGACCCGGAAGCGGGCCATGTAAGGAGAACAGGAAAAGCAAAGAGAAGAACCAGGAGAGTAAAGGATAGACAAAAAAAAAATGGTCCAGGTGGCCAAAATGGCTGGATTATATAGAGAGGGGCAGCCCTGGGCTGGAGAAGTTTAAGGTAGGGTGTGGGGGTATGCCAGTCATATGTTGTAACAGGTAGGGACTGAGGGATGCTGGGAGAATCTAGTGGCCAGGCCAGGTCCAATTTGATATGTTAAATAGGCACCTCAGTTAGCCACTTGTCCTAGTTTGAGACCTAACAGTAGGAAAGCTGGAGAAGAATCCTTGACATGATCTGGATCAATGGGAGTCAGCTGGGTAGGTTCCTATTTTGAGCATCCATTGAAAGGAACCTGAATCTTGAAACTTGAGACGTCAGAGCTAATAGACCATGTCTTTTGTTCAATATTTCCTTCATATATAAAATGTTAATGATTTGTTTTTAAGGATTTATTTGTGTGTGTGTGTGTGTGTGTGTTGGGGGATGTCCATGTCAATGCAAGCTCTTGAGGAAACAGAAAAGGTATTATATCTCCAGATGCTTGGAACTGAATTTGTGTCTTCTGCAAAAGGTAAATTCTCTTTGCCACTGAGCAATCTCTCCAGTCCCAGAAATATTTGTTCTTAAACATCTTTGAAATTGGCAAAATGGGCATGGTGGCCTACATGTGCAATCTTAGCACTCAGGAGACATGAGATATACAAACAAACAACCCCAAACTTGGGAATATTTTGGCAAAGAGTGGTACCATCTTTCTTGAACTGGTTTGATTGAGTTATTGGCCTTTAAAGTTTTAGTGGACATGGACCACTTTTAGGAAAGGAGGCTTTGGTGTGAGAATGACAAAATGGAGGACAGAGATGAGAAGGAGAGGGTGAGGGAGGAATGTAGACTGGAGAAAGTAGGTCTATGGGATGCCTGAAGAGCCTCAGACTGGGTTAGTGTCTTTCAACTGCTGAAACATACTTTGCAACTTCCATGGCCAACTTCCATGGCTTGAAGGAGTGGACACTTAGCCTCAGAGCTGTGGACGCTGTTGGGCTATTACAGGTATAAGGAATGGTAGAAAAAAACTCTCTAGTCTACATCTGTGAATGTGCCAAATGTGGTTGCCTTATGGACATCATCACAATAAACCCAGAAGAGTGTGGGTCTCTTAGCCACCAGCCAGGCCCTGTGCCTACGTGTATAGTACCAAATGCTTTCCTTTTATGTAAATGTTTGGTCCACACAGAGTTTTTTTTCTGAGGGCTTTCATCTTGCTCAGATCTCGCAGGGGCCTTTTAAGGCAGTGATCACTTGGCAGCCTCATCAAAGACGTTTGACCTCCTGATATCAAAAGCATGGATTCTGACACAGCCCTGAAATTCCTTGAGACAAATGGTTCATATTTTTCAGTTCAATGGTACATTAATCATGGTTGGATTTCCCCCTGCTTTGAACATGATAAAAGATTAACTCAAATTAGTTTACACACTTAAAGGGATTTAATAGAACCTCAGTTTCTTATATAAGGGAAGCTTGAATATACAAACAGCAAACAGGATCAGGAGATAGGTCTCCCCTAGGAAAAGCTGCTAGGAGAGGCCCCACTGTCCTCAGGAAAGGTTTTGTTTCTCATTTTCTCTTCTTGTACACTGCTACTACTACAGACAACCCCCCAAAGTTACCTTCTTGTTTGGTACATCCAGGACAGAGCTCTCTTTCATTGCAACATCTTATGGCTTGAATGAAAATGTCCCCCACAGACTCATGTATTTGAGCCCTTGGTTGCCAACAGGTGGTGCTGTTTAGAGATGCTATGGAACCTTTAGATGGTGGATCAGTATTGGGGGAAGAAGTATTCACTGCTTTTGCTTTGAGGTTTTACAGCCTGGTCCTGAGTGTGTATTCAGTGTGATCAGCCAGTTTCCTGCTCCTACTACCATACTTCCCTCACCACCATACATTCTATTCCTCTGGAATTGTAAGCCAAGACGAATCGTTTCTGCTTTAGACTGTTTTGGCCACAGGTTCTTTTTCAAATCCTGGAAAAAGAGTGGAAAATAATATACAAGATAAATGAAACACTTGGAAATGGCTGTATTGTGTTCATCTTGGCTGTGCATTGGGGGGTGTCCCTCCTGGATTCAAGAACCATCATGCACTGTTATCTAGAATTACATTCTTGAATAGCTCTTCAAAGTATGTCAAAATCTTTGAGGTTAAAACAAAGTCATCCCTTCATTAAGTCCATGCAAATCTTGGTGATTTTTGCCATGCACATATCTCTTTTTGAAGAAACCAATTCTCTGAGTATACTGTTTGCTTCCTTTGACAGATGCTTTTGTAGTTAGCTGAAATGTACATCACTGCATGAAGGTTTCCAGTCTAAGTTTATTAAGGTATGTCAGATATGCTGCTGCTTAATAGCTTGTGTTACTAGTAAGTAAACTATATTTGGCATAATAGAGAATCTGATGACTCAATAAATCTTATTTAAATATATTGTGTCTACTGTGAAATAAGTCAAGTGTATCTGTTGGTTAGTGTTCTTGTTGCTATCATCAAACACCCAAAAGAAGCAATTTAAGGAAGGAAGCATTTACTTTGGCTCACAACTCGAGAGTACAGTCCACTAGGGTGGAGCACAGAGGACAGTAGGATCAACCTGAGGCTGAGGGCATATGGCTGGTACTTCTTACTGCCTCATCCTCCTGGAACAGAAAGCAGACACAGGAAGTGGAATCAAGGGAATATTCCTTACATTGATTCTAAATCCCACCAAGTGATGATTAGGACCAAGTGTCAGCCTGGTGTATAATGTCAAGATCTCCATCTTGGGTAAGCAGGCCTCAAGCCCAAGGTGTATTGCTGAGTATAGGAGTCAATTGGTGGTTGGTTGGTGTTGATCACAGTTTATTAAGTAGTCAAATGCAAAGGAAGAAGAAGAAGAAGAAGATGAAGAAGAAGAAGAAGAAGAGGAAGAGGAAGAGGAAGAGGAAGAGGAAGAAGAGGAGGAGGAGGAAAAGAAGAGGAAGAAGAAAAGAAGACAAATGAGAAGAAGGAGAAAGAAAAGTAGTAGTAGAAGAAATTAGACATCCTGATGACAAAGACCAAACTTGCCTCAAGGGACTAGATGCCTCTAATCAGCAGAAGATAGTCTAACCATAATGTCTCCTCCTTTTCTTTCTATCTGTTTTCTCTCTTCTATCTAGTGTTAGGGTGTTGAAAAGGTGGATGAAAAGGGATGAAGAAGGGTTGAAAAAAATCCACGAAGTGGTCAGCTGAAGTCAGGCTACACAGGAGTAGATGGAAAACCGACCAACCAACAAACAAACAACCAACACCTCCCCCCTCCCCCCGCCCCCAACCACAACTCTTTGGCCTTCTCTAGCTTTTAATATCAAACTTGCTACTATACCAGCAGAACTCAAGGCCATTTTAGTTGTCTGTCTCTCACACCACTTGTAACAGAAAGGCAGGGATGGTGATTGGCAGGCAATGAACACTGGGCACTACTGGGGTCATGTGACTCTTGGATTGTCAAGCTTTCCAGGGGAGCTGAAGGATAACCGTTCCAAGCTGCTTTTGTGAATTCTGATCTTACTTCCTGAGTATTTCCATAAGTGCTATGGATAGCAATTCCTCCCCAGTGTCAGTGACACTTCTGGGTGACACTTCTGGGCTTCACATCTCTCATAATACTGCACATTATGATATCTGGGAGAGTCCCAACATGCCCAGGGTGAGGTGTGATCCTATTTCTGTTGGAAGAGTCAGGATGCTTCCTAGTTGAACTTGTCACACATAACATTCAAGTCCCTTAATCTATAAAAATGCATCAAAAATAAAATAAAAAATAAAAATAAAACTTGAGGTCAACTGTGTATCTGAATATTCATATGTGGATGGTGTGAGTCATATTTAATTGTTGGCTTTAATTGGAGAGGCAGGAACTAAATGTTTGTAAGATAAAGTGTTTGAAGTCCTCTGAAAACCTTCAGTTGCTCTGATAACTGGGAGAAAACACAGTCAAATCCAACAAAACAATAGAGTAGATTTTTTTATTCTGATGACAGAATGTGGAATAATAGTTATAAATAGTGCTCAAGTGGCCCTAACTTTGCTTCATCACTAGACAAAGACTTCTTTTATCTTCCTTTACATTCTTTCTCCCTCTTTGTTTTGCAAAAACAATTTTGTAAAGGAAAGGAAAAGAAGAAAGGTAAGGAAAAGCATTCCAAGTCCATTCTTTGGTTGTTGTTGTTTTGTTTGTTTGTTTTTCGAGACAGGATTTCTCTGTGTAGCCTTGGCTGTCCTGGAACTTACTCTGTAGACCAGGCTGGCCTCGAACTCAGAAATCCGCCTGTCTCTGCCTCCCAAGTGCTGGGATTAAAGGCGTGCGCCACCACAGCCCGGCTTCCAAGTTGATTCTTACACAGATCATGAAAGAATTTTCATTTCTGTCACAGAGGTGGAGCTTGAGTCTATCTAAAGAGGCACTGCGGGGCCATGTACATGGGCCAATAGTTTAGGAATCCGTGTGGGTGTTAACAGGTAAACATAGCTGCAGATGCCTCTGGAGAGGGTAGGGCAAAGAATTGCAGGTCTTGTTGTGAAAGTTAGTCAGCTATTTTTCTGTTGATGTGATAAAACACCATAACCAACATCTCCTCAAGGAAGAGAGAGTTCATCTTGACTTAGGGTCCCACAGGGAGTTTCCGTAATGCTGGGGAGGCGTGGCAGCAGATGGCAGAACCAGGAAGCTAAGAGATCACATCTTCAACCTCTAATACGAAGCAGAGACAATGAACTGGAAACGGGGCAAGGCCTACGCACAGTGACATACTTCTGCATCTTAAAGCATCCATAACCTTCCCGTACTGCACCAAAACTTGAGATGAATATTGAAATACCTGAGCCTTGCATGGGGGGGAGCGCATTTATTTTGAGATCACCACAAGGAGATATGAGACATCCTTCAATCTCTAGTTTTTTAATGTTTTTTTTTTCTAATCTGTGGATAGAATAGGGTAAATATAGGTAGCCAATCCTTTGGTGAGTCAGAATCTGCTTTTGAAAGTCAGTGCCACTTTTCTGGATGCTGTGGCTAAGAAACAACTTAGAGGAGGAAGAAAGGATTTATTCTGGCTTGCAGTTAGAAGGGAAACAGTCCACCACAGCTGCTTGTTTACATCTTAGTGGGTCAGGGAAGCAAGGTGTGGGCTAGAAACAGACTGGGCTGAGCCCCTACTAGGAGCCCACATCTACTTAGCAAGGCCTTACCCCTTAAAGGTCCCAGCACCTTCCCAAAGAGCTTTACCGCCAGTCAACCAAGCATGAAACACATGAGGCTACTGGAGACATTTCACATCCAGAGTACAATGTCTCCTTTTGAAAATTAGTTCTCTATGTAGAGAACCCACATTATAGGTTAGTAGTAGCTAAAGGCTTAGAGAGCTTCGCAAATGCAGCTTTATGTTGTAGTTGTTGTGTGTGTTGATGTTATTTTATGGAGAGTTTCTGCCTCACTCTTTCCAAATTTAGCTCCCGAATAAAAGACACAGAAACCTGGTATCTTATTTACAAGCTTCTGGCACTGTGCTGAGAAGATTCTGAGCTATTCTAACCTGGCTAGGCAGTTAATAACCAGATAAGTGCCCTATTGTTTGACAACAACTGAGTCTTCCTCTGCTTCATGTGTGTCTTCAGTGTGAGCTTTCTTTGGTCACGTGCTCATGGTCCATCCTCATGATCCGTTCTACCTCATGGTGATCTCCTTCTTCCCCGTCTCTCTTCCCTTTTCTGGTCCCTACCTGGAACCCCCTACTCAATCCCCAGTCCCACTTTCCTCTCTCTTCTGCCAAGTCACAGGCATTTATTAACCAATCAGGGACTATTGGGGAGCATTCTTTACAGAACATTGGTTAATACAGTGCACCAAGATTAGACTGCAGTCTGGACAGGGGCACAGAACTCAGCTTCTGAAAATACAGAACACAGGACTACCCCAACATCTTCCTCATTTTAATCCAGTAAAAGGCTCTTTCTCTTATAATAATAAACTATATACAGTAAAAACAATTATGAAACAACTATGAAAACTATAACGTAAGAGTTTCATTCATAATGTCCAATCCAATTGTATTTGGCAACTTAGGAGAAATTACACTATTTTCTATTTTATCTTAGAGAATTTAGAGTTCTTTATATAAGTCAATCTCTATCATAACTTGCATTACTAACATAAAACATCTTCTTAGACTTTAGAACATTTTCTTAAACCCTAAACAACATAAATTTTTATGCGAGACTATACTATCTATTTTCCCACCCCATCAGAGACTTGAGAAGGGATATTATCTGAGTATATAAGAAGTGCAGAGCAAGAAGCTTCCAACAGTATAGAAATGACAGAGAAAGCTGGCTGCCTGAACAGTTTCTCTCAAATCCTTTGTAACATTGGGACACCTATCTTTAGCCCTCTTGCCCAGACTTTTCTATGAAGCAGGAATTATGAAGGGCTTACCTTACTTTGCCCTTGCAAAGCTCAGAAGTTGATCTTCCTGTGACCAGTTTTGTCCATTTTGGACAGCTTTTGTGTGCAGTTGAAGCAAGAACAGTTTCTTGCCCAGTGGCAGCTTGCCACGTTTGAAGCAAATCTCCATAAGGAGAGTCTTTGATGCTCATCATGGTCTTTGAAGTGGAATGGGGGGTACTCCCAGGAGCTGACATGTCTCATTGTCAAAAAATCCTTTTAATAAGAAAACATCTTGCAGTGCCATATTCTGTAGGCCTGAATACAGAATATGTATTCATAGTCTGAGGTTTTGAAGACCATTTATCTATCTAGTATATCTGAATTGGCAAACATTGCTTGTCACTAGCTGTTTACTATCTGTTTATTCTAGGAAACCTATTTCTGTAATAAAATATATGACCATGAGTTTGATTGCCTGACTGCTAACTTGCATTTCTTAATTATCCTAAGAAGTTTGTAATAGCAACTTTTAAAAGGATTGGAACTTGTGGTGGTTTGTATACGCTTGGCCCAGGGAGTGGCACTATTTGGAGGTGTGGCCTTGTTAAAGTAGGTGTGTCACTGTGGGCATGGGCTTTAAGACTTTACTCTTAGCTGCCTGGAAGTGTGTCTTCCACTAGCAGCCTTCATGCTCTTGCCTTGATGATAATGGACTTAACCTCTGAATATGTAAGCCAGCCCCAGTTAGATCTTGTCCTTGTAAGAGTTGCCTTGGTCATGGTGTCTGTTCACAGCAGTAAAACTCTAAGAGAGAACTTAACATTGCATTTTAAAGAATGATATAGGTTCAAACCTCAAATGAAAGTTGAAAACATATGCATAATATATTGTAGCAAAATATAACCTCAATTTTGTATTACTATACAAACATCTATATCACTGTAAGATTTTTGGCTTGTTAATGCTTTCTAGTTTAAAAGTAGATTCAATAATCTACCTTTTTATTCCTAGTATTTCTATATCATCCCAGCAGCCCCCTTTTATTTATTCTTTCTCCACCTACATAAGAAAGAAAGGATTCAGAAAATAAAAAAGAAAGAATAAGAAATCTCTGAGTCTAACATCCTATATCTTGTTTTTTTCCCTAATCAACACCATTTAACAACTTGCAGCCAGACCCTTTTTAATGACAACCATCTATCACCAATAGAATGACCCCAAGCCATCAACTGCTTTTGGGAAAATGGGGCATCGTTCTTTTAAAAATACTTTATGCTGTTTGGAGGGCAAGATTTCTTTTAGCTCCCCCCCACACACACACACTTAATATTGGGATATTGGTCAATCTTAAGAAAGCTAGCTGCAGCATTTGCTGTCCAGTCTTTGCATGCTAAGAGAGTTCAGGGCTTAGCTGAAGTCCTGACTGGAACAGTCTGTGATGTTGGACCAGTTGGGGTCAGTAGCTTTCTTTGAAGCTTTCCTGGAAGCAGGTTTTGATGAAACAGCTATTAAGGCAGTCAGTCTGAGGTTGAATCACCCGGGTTACTTCTCCTGTCTGCTTTGGTGTCCAGTCCTTTTGTTCGGCAAACATCTAAACTTTCAAAGGTATTACACATTTCTGCAATAATACACGCATGGAAAGTGCAGAAGGCACAACCCAGTCAAAGGTGACTCTCTGCTATCTGTTTGAGCAGGCAAGGCATCTGTCTTTCTTTATAAATTAGTTTGGATTATATGACTAACTGTGATATAAATTTCCATCTATGTCATTTGAAAGGACAACAAGTAATAGTAAGCCATGAGAACTCTGTAGCTAACAAGACTTATTGGCTGTGTGTCGCTGAAGTCCTGGCTGAAGACACTTTTATGTCTCAGCCAGTCTTGAAGCTATTGTAATGCAGAGGGATCAGTGATATTTGCCTAGTTTGTCCTTTCTCTTGATTTTCTTCTCATCTGTAGCCAAGATCTTCAGGTCTCCCCCCACCTCCCATCATATCTGATTTTTATCAAGTTGGAAGGAATCCTTAGCTTCTCATTTTCTGTGAAAACATATACAAAGCCTTCTCCCCAAAGTAACATCTTTTTCCTTTCTTCCATTCCAAAATTAGGATTTCTATAGGCTGATCTAATTCAGTAGTCCTTTCTAAAACAGTGCTTTTTCTTCCTTCCTTCCTTTCTTTTTTTAGCGGCTGTGCTACCTGTCTCATTGACATTTAAAAAATTTAACAAATCATTATTTAATCTATCTCTGGAGATCCCCATTGCCCTCTGTTTTATGGGCATTTCTTTTAAAGTCCTGTCAGATCTCTCCACAATTGCTTGCTCTGTATTATTGCAAGATATATATGTAAAATGTCTAAAAATTATTGTTGAATTATAATGGTTACACATATTGAAGGACTATCACCCTCAGTGTGTAAAGTCATTTATAAGATAGACATCATCTCGGATAAATGCGTAGATCTCAGAATCATCTTTTTCAGAATTCAAGGCAGAAGGCCATTGGAATTCTGAATATGCATCAATAATATGATGCATCAACATATGTACGTATCTTGATTCTCCAAACTCTTCAAAATGCAATACATAATGTGTTTATGCCATTGCTCTAAGGTAGCATCATAAGTAGAATATGGATTCTTAACTCAATGTGTTGTGGTTTTATGGGCTGTCATTCTAATTCTTGATGAGTCTGTGGATTTTTGCTTGTCTGGAACTATCCTCTCTGATGTTACTGTGGATTCCAGTTCCTCCAATCTTTGTTCTAATTTAGCATTCCATCTTTCAGTCCTGTCATCATCTAAGCCTGTTTTATTTTGCTCTTTCTTACAAAGGATATATAAAATTGCAATTATGATTGAGAAAAATAATTGGGATCCAGATGCATTGTGTTATTGAAATTTCCTCCATGTTTAACATAGAAAATATTTTACTTTTTAACCTCTTCTCCTTTCAGAGATTTTATTCTTTTATTTTTAAAGGTAAATATCTCTTTCTATGATTTTTAATACTTTTTTTTTCTTTTATTGCTTTCATACTTAATACCTTACAAATCCAGAAGTCTGAGGCTTTTCGGTCTTACTGCAGCTCCTGAAGGTGCATAGTCCTCTCCCCTTGGCAGATAGCTTTTTCTGTTCTGCTGGCCTTTGTGCATCGTGGGTTCTCCAGACTTCCTTGCTTGTCTCAGAGACTGTGTTGTTAGTAAGCAGCATCTGTTCCCTGCTTTGCCTACTGTTTTGGCTATTTTGTCTGGCTAACTGGTTGGTCTCCGACCCTATGCTTTGATTGTTTTGCCCAATGTTGGGTGCCAGATATTGATGTTATTTTATGGGGAATTTCTGCCCGACTCTTTCCTGTTTAGTTCCCTAATAAAAGACACAGAAACCTGGTATTTTACTCACAAGCTTCTGGCACTGGGCTGAGCAGGTTCTGAGCTATTCTAACCTGGCTAGGAAATTAATAACCTGATAAATGCCCCATTACTTAATAACTGAGTCTTGTTCTGTTTCATGTGTATCCTCAATGAAAACTTCTTTTGACCATATGGTCATGGTCTGTCCTGTCTCATGGTGACTTCTTTCTTCTTCCTCTTCTCTCTTTCTCCCTGGTCCATACCTGAGACTCCCTACTGAATCTCCAGTCCCCCTTTCCTCTCTTTCCTGCCCAGTCACAGGTCCTAGACTTTTATTAACTAATCAGGGACCAGTGGGGGAACATTCTTTACAGAACATCAGTTAATTCAGAGCACCAAGATCAGTCTGGTGTGTGTCTGTGTGTGTGTGTGTGTGTGTGTGTGTGTGTGTGTGTGTGTGTGTGTTTGAGATAGTCTTGCAATGTTGGCTTAGTACTCACCATGTAGGCTAGGTTGGCCTTGAACTCATGGTAATCCTCCTGCCTCAAGTTCCTAAATAATGGGATTACTAATGTGTGCTTTTATACCTCAATACCTGTGTGTTTTAAACAAGATTCTAATTTTTTTCTTTCTTTCCTTTCCTTTCTCCTACAAACCAATCTACCCTCAAAGTTACTATGTAGACAAGGGTGACATTGAATTCTAGTTCTCCTGGCTCTACCTCCCAAGTCCTAGGATTATAGGCATGCACGATGACACCGGTTTTATGGGCTGCTGGGGATGGAACCAAGAACTTCACTTGAGCCAGGCAAATACTCTCCCAGAAGAACTATATTCCAGCCTCAAGTTTCAGTGTTTATGCAACTTACCTCATAATGACAAAATCTAAGTGCAGAAAAGTTTTTTGGATAGATTCCACTGGTGCACAAAGTTATAGCTAAGGAAAAACTCGAGTGTGTGTGGAAGGGAGGCTGGAGACATTGTTCGACAGTTAAGAGCATACACTGCACCTGTAGGTTCAGTTCCCAACACCTACAAGAGATGTCATACAACCTCAAGTTCCCATGGAATCTGGCCTCTGGCTTCCACTCAGGTACACATACCTACACACACATAAAAACATACATAGTTAAAAAATACAATAAACAATTTAAAAGATTTGCATGTAGAGATTTTCTTTATATGTGTGCATGCTTACCCACTCTTTTTAAGACACTCAGAGTGTGTTTTGTTGGGCACACTTCATTTCCCCACCATTTGCTCTGAGCTGCCTAAGGTCAGGGGTCATGTGTGGGGGAAACAGAACCCTGGGTGTCTCTTGGCATTATTAGGTGAGTTTACAAAGATATTGCTGCCCCACGGCACCTCTGGAGACTGATGTAATTGGTAGGTAGAACATTCTGGGTTTGGGGAACTGTAAAGAAGAGATAGGGAAGGACAGGTGATTCTAATTTGCAGTCAAAATTAGGAACTACTGATTTCAGGAATCAATTCTGCAAGCACAGGAAAGTTGGTGGCACTTTTCTGAGACATTATGAGTGCAGGGCAGAAGAGGAATGCGACAGACACAGAGACTCTGTGGGACTTGCTGGTAACCCTGGGACAATCACAAGTGGCATGGGTGATCCAAACTAGCTAGCCACAGGTCAAAGAAGCATATGAGGACATTAGCAAGTTCTAGAACTTATAATCTTTGTCATTAGGTTACAATCATCACATAATTTATAAAAAGAGAAATAAATGTGTGTGTTTGAGAGAGACAAAGAGAGGCAGAGAGAGAGAAAGCAAGAAAGAGACAGAGAGACAGGGAGAGAGAGACAGAGAGAGTTATATACAGAGGCCATAGTCCATTCTTTTGCTAAGGAACACAACCATTAGTGAATTATTGTTAGTCACACAGCAAACCACACCACAGCCAAACAAACAGCCAGTCAACATTTGCTGAGATAGATGCAGATTACATTGTAGCAGAACACGCTCAGTTTACTATTGGCTTATTATTAGAGATGATTAAAAGTTGAGGCTAAAGAGATGACTCAGTGGTTAAGAGCACCTGGGTTCAGTTCCCAGCACACACTTGGCAGTTCACAGCCTCTTAACTTTACTTCTAGGGCATTTGACACCCTCTTCTGGACTCTGCAGGCACTGAATGCATATACGCTACACATAAATAAAAGCAACACATAATTTTAAGTTATTAAACTATAATTTAAAAAGTTAGTCCAAGTTTTCTTCTACGTTGTAGACTGAAATTATAATGAAAGTGGAGATGGCTTCTTTAGGATTCCTTTCTATGAGAGAGAATGGAAATGCTTTACACATATGAATGCAGCCCCTCAGAATGTAGCAACCAGACCGTGGACCTTATGACTAATTTATATTCATGTGTGTATGAATATATGTGAATGAATGTGAATATATGTGAATGAATGTATGTGTTATGTCTGTGATTGATAAAGAAAACATAAAATGTATCAGCCTCATCTGCTACATATAGACATGCTGTGTAACATGAATAGCCATGTATACTATGTTGCAGGACTCCAGAATGAGCCTGTGATTCCTGGGACACATCAAGCCTTCCTCCTCCTCCTCCTTGTCCTCTTCTTTTTCTTCCTCTTCCTCCTCTTCTTTTTCTTCCTCTTCCTCCTCCTCCTCCTTCTCCTCTTCCTCCTCCTCTTCTTCTTCTTTATAACTTATTTGTAACGGATAAGATAAGCACTTATTATTTCTTTCATTACTTGTACTTTTCACAGAATTGTGTTTCTCCCAGTCACTGGTGGGGAGAACCCTGGAGCTGCCTTTGTCTTGCATCTGTGACAGAAAGGACAACCACATCACTCTCTCCACCTTTCCAGCATCTTTACCACAGTTGACTCTAACCCTCTGGGGACCTGACTTACATGAGAATCTTTTCTTCCAAGGCCCTGGAGCCTCTTCTTCTGACCTTATTAAAATACAGTTTATAGCTCTCGGTGCTACTTGCATATTAAAATCAATGGGGGAACATTTTAGAAATACTCCACTCCCAGGAATTCTGATTCACTTACCCTGAGGGTGAGCCTGAACATCTACATTTTTTTCCTTCCTAAAGGATTTAATAAGTGGCCAGGATGAAGAATTGTCTACCCTGGACAGTCATAGCTTCTGCCAACTTGACTGCTGTAAGAGGAAGACACCGTCTATGGAGAAGAGAGACGGTACCAGAAACTCCCCAAAGAGCAAAGAGTTCAACAGCTTTGCAAGAGGAAATATTTCCCTGAATAGAAAACTCAAACTCTGAGGAAGATGCAAGACTACAGGGAAGAGAAGGCCATAACATATTCCCTATATGGGAAGCCAGGGTTAGAGGGAAGAAGATGTCTTTCATTCACTTGTAGAGTTTGGTAATTGCCTGAGACTTTAGCCACAGTCATGAACATACCTCTCAGGTACCCTCTGTCTCTCCACAATCCATCCTGACTTGCCAAGTATAGAGCCAGCTTGCTATCCCCAGGTCTGAGATATTTGGAGATGTCTGCAAAGATTCTGTTGGCCTTAAATCCACACCCTCTGGTACTGGCTGCAGCGATTCTCAGTCTAAGGTAAGCACCAGTGTCCAATCAATTTCCATGCCCAATGCATGGATTCTTCAGCCTTGAAGACTAGACGGCTCTGAGGATCTGAGTTACTGTCAGACTCCCAGATGCCCCACTGCTGGTCCAGGACTACACTCAGAGGAGCCCTGTGACTTCCCTTAAATACAAGCACCATCATGTGCTGCCCATAACCCTTGACTGTTTTACAGGATACAGCTCGACCACCGAGCACAGTTCTTTGCCATCTCAGCATCTCTGCCACACCTCATCCCTGGTCCCACAGACACTTCCCCATTCTTTCGGCTTTCTATGTCCTTCACATCTCCAGCCTTTGTGCACACAATCCTCTCCTGGGGTTTTTGTTGTGGTTGTTGATTTGGTTTTTTGTTTTTGTTTTTTGTTTTCTCCAGTTTCTATCTTGGGTAAACTCCTATCAGCCACGGTTCTGCTTAAATGTCACCCTCTCCGTGGAACCTTCACAGAGCCCTCACTGGAGTGCAGTTTCTCCCTCTTCTCCCTAGGCTTCGATTCTGGGTGCCTTTCCCTGTTTGCCTTGCTCTCTCCTCTTTGAATAGATGCTGGACACCTACAAATTAAGTCAAGTTTAATTGTTTTTGTCTCCATCATTCCTCCATCTCCAAGACTCCCCACAGTGGCCAACACACAGTACTTGCTAAATAAACATTTATTCCACGAAAGACTGGATAGTCAAGACCAAGCTACATAAAGAAGGGGTGGCTGCCTTTTTCCTTAAAAAGCAGATCCACTCCTTAATCAATTTAGCTGAACTGGATGTTGCTTTTAAGGCCGGGTACTATAAAAAGGATGACTGTATCTCAAAGCAATTTCCTTAGGCCACATATCTCTATGTAGAATGAATATGAGTTTCCTATTTTCTATACCATTCCCCTCCCCAAATGCTAAGCATTTTAAATGTATTTACCACAAGAGACAATATGGCACTCTTATGAAGCAAATAAACTGGCATGTCATTTCACCTGACAAATAGCAGAGCAATGACTTAATGAAACTCTTCAGTTCTGCAACATAAGACACACTGTAATTTGGAGGGTGGAAAACGCAAGGCATCTCCTTTCTATTAAGATGGATGCAAGTATCTTAGGGCACAGTCACAGAAGAGATCCAGCATGATTAAACATATAAATTACTGCCATCCATTTCCAAGTGTCTAAAAACCAGGATCAGGCTGAGGAGAACTTAAATTCATGGGTGATTCTGAGCATTAGAAGTTTTGCTCGGTCTCCAGATGGCATTTTATAAAACACATCTTTCATTTTCAGTGTTGAAGAATTTAAGGCATTAGGAGTTGTACATTCAGATAGAAATTGGCTGGAGGGAAGGCACTTGTTGGCAGTGCGTATGTTCGTAAATGATTTACAGAAGCATATGAGTTGGTTTATTCTGCATTTTAATCTTCTCCTTCAATAAAACATTGACCAAGGACTTGGAGATCTGCCTGTGTTGTTCTTTGGAAAGACAAGGCTCTGCATGTCACGGCAGGAGTGATGGGTGATGTTGTGTGTGCCGAGAAGACTCCTGGGATCCAGCTGCTAATTCAGTGTGGTGTAATCCTTCATTAATTCATTCACTTAACAGGTTTGCATGAGGGTCAGTGCCATGTGGGTGCTCTTGTTGGCCCAGGCATGCAGCCATGAACAAAACAGACACCAGTCACTGCATGGGTCCTGTTCTCTAGTTGGAGAGGGATGGGCAATGGGGCAGTGCCGATGACGGTGGAGAGATGTGAATTCAGCTAACAGAATCATGGTAGAAGTGAGCTCGTGGGCAATGGTTGGAGTGTTTTTGAGGATGGTGGCGGTGGTGAGATTGTGGCCTTAAACTGGATGGTCTGAGAAGAGTGCCTTGCTCCAGAGGAGAAAGAAGAATAGTCTGTGAAGTCATCTGGGGAGTGTGAACCCTGGTGTGAGCAAGGGACATGAAGGCTGGAGTGAGTGGCCATGAAATCTGTCCAAGCAAAGCCCTAGAACAGGGGCTGGTCATGCATGGCCATATAGCACGAGGGCCATTCTGGCTTGACCTGGGAAACTCTGGTCTTCCAGACATTTATATTTCAATAAGATGCTGTGGCTGTCATATTCAGAGTAGATGGAAGGAAGTGAGGCAGGGTTGGCAGATGAATCAGGAGACCCTCGTGATAGGCCAGGAGAGAAAGGGTGGTGACAGGCACAAAGACCAGAGGTTGGAGGTGGCTAAAAACACGCATTATGTGCAAATACAATTTTGAAAAAGAGCCCTGGCAAGATTTACTAAAGCCAGAAAGTGTGGGAGAAAAGGGGCAGGGCTGGCTGCTCAGTCGGCAAAGGGCTTGTCCTGAGGTCCATCTCTCAGAATCCACATTCTGAAATTAAAAATAAATAAAGAAATAAAAAAAAAAATCAAGAAGTCTGGAATGGTGACAAATGCTTCTAATCCTAGCAGGAGAGAAGCAGAAACAGATTCCTGGGCAGACAGGCCAGGCAGCCTAGTCCACTCTGTCAGTCACCAGGCAATGAGAAACTATGTCTCAAAAACAAATAAGGTGGACCATACTCAAGGAATGGCATCTGAAAGTTCCCTCCACTCATTCGTACCCTCACACCCAGGGCAGAGAACATGAGAGTGAAATCAAAGACAGCATCAAGGTTTTGGTCCTGAACCAGAGGGAGCTTCTGGTTGTTATTTGTTGTGAGAGAAAAGCCTTTAGGAGAAGCAGAGAGCTGTCCTACAGGCACATTCTATTGAGATGCTGATGAAGAAGCCAAGAGGAGCCTGGGCAGTATGTGTGCAGGGTCATAAACAGCAAGGAGCCATTGTTGTGTGAATAGTCTCTCCCATCACACTGCTCCAGCTTGGGTAACTCATAGACAGAAATGGGGAAATGGAGTTCAGGGAAGTTCAGGGGAAGGGAAGTTTGCGGGCTGATGACCTGGGACCAGTGAGGGGCGGGAGGTGAGTTTTCTCTGGTGGCATGAGCAGGGAGGAAGGAACAGAATGAGGTCACAAATACAGGCAGGTGGGTGGATGTGGGGGTGTGAATGCCATCTTCCAATTGCTTCTGTTTTCTCTATGAAGTATGAAGCAAGACCATTGAGCTCCAGGTCTAGTGAGTCTCAGTAGAGTGAGGGGTGGCAGCAGCTTTGAAGTCTGCACCATTCTGCAAGTAACATGGATGGAGTTGTAAAAGCAAACTAGGGAAACAGTCAGGCCCTGTTAGGACCCACTGGCCTTTAGCAGTAATCAATTTAATGTGATATCAGTCCGTCCAGGGAAGCCTTGGAGAGTTGACAGGAGGAGAGGATATAGGAAAATTCAGACAGAGAACTTGGGACAGGTCATGTAAGTACTAGGACAAAAGAAGTGTTGGTGACTGTTAGCAGTGGTCCAGGAGCTGAAGTAATCTAAGGATGGACTTAACTAAGTGAAAAGACTTTAAATGCTCTCCTGGGGGACTGGCTCAGTGGGTAAGAACTTGATGTGCAGACGAACAAACCTGAATTCAGAGTCCCAGAACCATTGTAAAACACAGAAATGGGACTGTAAGCACACTGACTGTAAGCACACTACTCCTATAAGACAGAAGGCAGAAAAAGACGACTCCTCTGAGCTCTCAGACCAGCTAACCTGAGGTATGCTACAGTGAGGAAGAGATCCTGTCTCAAGCAAAATGGAAGGGGAAGGACATCTAAGATTGTCCTCAGGTCACCACACATGTATTTACACGCATACGTGCTTACACACACACACACACAAGCAAGAAGAAAAAGAAAGAAAGAAAAAATGCAAAATGCCACAAAAACCAAATAATTTTTAAATGTATTTATTGTCAAACCACAGAACTGATTTCTATTCATTGTCCTTTGGCACCACCTGCTGGAGACAGATCCCAAGAGCTAACTGCAAGGAACATTTCTAGTCGCTGACTATATCATCACAACAAATGGGGACAGAGAGTAAATCTCTCCATGGATTGGGATTCGTCAGAAGAGTCACTTGTGAATTTCACTGTATGGGATTCTTTCCACAAAGCTTGGTTTTTCAATGGTCTATGGAAAACAGAAGAAAACAGAAACTTGTAGAAAGAGAGAAATGGAGTTATAGGTTTCTTTGAGGAATGGTAGTGGTGTTCTGTACCTCCAATGATGCTGGTATTATTTATTTCATCAGTAGGCCAGGGGAAAGTGGCAGCAGGAAGAGGCAGACATGCCAGCACACACCTGTAATTCCAGTGCTCAGGGGCAGAAAAAAAAGAATCTGAAAGTTTAAGACCAGTGTGGGACCTCTAGAAAGATCTTGTCTTAGAAAAACAAAAGAAGTGAGAAAGAGAAGAAAGAAAGGGAGGATGGAAGAAAGGAACAATATGCAATATAATTACTCTGATAAACACTGAAGATGCATTGGGAAAACTCAAATACAAATGCTGTCGTTAAACAGCAAACAGAAAAATGTTTCTAAGCCACCAGGGACATCTTTAGCATTTGTCCTTTGGAATACAGTGATTTCTCTCTATCCCCGTCTTGGCTAGGGTTTCATTGCTGTGAAGAGATACCATGACCACAGCAACTCTTATAAAGGAAAACATTTAATTGGGGCTGGCTTACAGGTTCAGAGGTCCATTCCATTATCATTACAGTGAAAAGCATGGCAGCATCCAGTCAGGCATGGCACTGGAGGAGCTGAGAGTTCTACTACTTGTTCTAAAGGCCAACAGGAGGAGACTGACTTCAAGGCAGCTAGGATGAGGATCGTAAAGCCCATGCCCACAGTGACTCACTTCCTCCAACAAGGCCACACATCGTAATAGTGCCAGCCCCTGGGCCAAGCATATTCAAACTACCACAATCCCCAAATACACCCCATATCTTCTGAGCATATGATATTTGGGGTCCATAGAATATGGATGAAAGCAAAGTCTTAGGGTTACCTAGACCCTAGGAAAGAGACCAGGACAGCTTGCTCTTCTAGAAGCTGGGTGATGACAGCATAGAGGCTAACATGAGATCAGAATCTAACATTGATGGATATCACAGTGATGAGCATCACAGGAAAAGGAGCTCTGAAGAAGAAGCTGAAGAGGCCAGCTAAGTGTACTGGACTGCATGTGGGGTTGTTGAGGTAGAGAGAGAAAGAAGTGTCAGGGCACCTTCCTCCATGAACACCAGACAGAGACTGGCAGACTGACTTCTCCATGTTAACTGCTTCCAAGGGAGCTTCATTTGCCTCCTTCTTTCCCGAACAACTACATTTTAGGGAATTTAAATGACCTTACCTGGTACTCCAATCAAACATCCAACAACAAAATTACACTATGGAAGATTCATCCATCAAAGGATGAAACTGGAAATGGAATTTTATGTCCTGAAAAATGGAGGTTCCAGCAGAAATAACATTTTAGTGGGAAGAATGATCAAATATAAGGAGTCTTTACCATGTGGAGAAAATTTTTAAAATGTAATGCAGCTCCAAGAACCAGGAGCTATGGCACATGCCTATAAACCCAACACTTGGAAGGCAGACCAAGAGGATTAGATGTTCATACCAAGTTTGGAAAAAAAAAGCAGAAAACAAGAGGTTCAAGACTTAAAGATGAGGTTTAAAACAACAGCTTCAGGATTAGAGATATGGCACTGCAATTAGAACATTTGTTGCTCTTGCCTGGGACTGGGGTTCAGTTCCTAGCACCCACACACATTCCTAATTCCAGAGGATCTGATGCCTTCTTCAATCTGTGATACCAGCTACTTGTGTGATGCATATACATAAAGGCAAAACTCGTACACATAAAATGAAGCAAGTAAAAATGTAAAAATCACAACAATTAGAAGAAAAGACAGCGTATCAACATACGAAGACAAATGACTCTGTATTTGGAGAACAGGCTAAAAATCAAATCCAGTAATCAAGCTTTAGGAGGTCAGAAACAATACTTAAAAATAGTACAAGGTAAGTTTAAAAATAGTGGCCTTTAGGCTGAAGAGCTATACTGATTTCCATATAATATTGGTGAAATAAGATCTGGGCAAATCCCAATACAATTCTTGAATTCAAATAAAAAATGTCGTAAAATCTTCAGGCATAAAGAACAAATTACCTCTTAAAGAAAAAGACACAGATTGATATGGAAATTCACATATCTGGCAATAGAAGCTGGGAGAATTGGAACTGTATATTTCTGAGAGAGAAAGAACTACAGTTTTAAACCCAGCCAAGTTATCCTAGCTCAAGTGCAAAGAAAGTAATGTGAGAGAATACCACAATCCATGGATGACTACAAGAGAGATTTGTTAAAGGATATATTGCAACCAAACCACGAACTCTCACAGATGTTCAACAAGACTAACCTAAGCATGGTGGCCTATATATTTAACCCCAGAAATCAGGTAGCAGAGAGAAGAAAATCTCAGTGAGTCTTAAGCCAGCCAGTGTTACATAGTCAGACTCCATCTCAAAGGGAGGAAGTAAAAGAGAAGGGAAGAAAGAAAAGAAGGAAGGAAGAGGGGGAAGGAGTGAGAGAGAGAGAGAGAGAGAGAGAGAGAGAGAGAGAGAGAATAAGGCAAGAGAAAAATGAGAGCAACAAAATGGCCAAGCACTAATATTATAATACTATCTGAAATTATAAAAGTAGATTGTTGAGTCATTGCAAATATAGTTACTAACTGACCTCAAGGAATAAAATAGATTCTATGGGTACTTTAACAGTGTTAATGGGACTAAGAGGGTTGGTGTTACAGTTTCATATATGCTGCTGTGATAAAAAAGTACCCAAAAAGCAACTTAGAGAAACAGGAATTTATTTCAGCTTAGAGTTTTGGGTCTATCAATGATGGGAAATCAAAGGAGTAAGAACTTAAAACAACTGGTTGGTTCTTTAAAACAGAGAAAAATAAATGGATGTATCTTTACCCACTTATAGTTGGCTCAATTCATCTCTTCTTACACAGTCCAGGATTCCTTGCCTAGGGAATGGTGCCTCTCATAGTGGGCTGGAATTTTCCAAATCAATTATCTTAATTAAGACATACCAACAGGCCAACTCTATATAGACAATCCCTCATTGAGACTTTTCCTAAGTGATTCTCGATTTCTTCAAGTTGACAAAGCTAACCATCACAGATAGTAGATGAAATAATTCCAAAATTTTCAACTAAAATAAAGGAAAAAGAATAGTTAATTAGTAGTCACTTGTGGGAGAACTCATGCTGGCTTGTTGCTAGAAGGCTCTCTAGGGGTACATCTAGGATCCTTATATTCCTCAATAAAAGCCTAAGTTTTCTTCCTTTTCTTCCAAATCCCAGGAGTAGACAGCTTATATGGGCCTTGAAATGCTCCTGGATAATGTAAAGCAGCAGGCAGTGATTAAGGTGAGCAAGATGCAATTGCCAATGTAGCATTTCAACCAAAATGGTTCAAGGATATTACTTTTCCCATTTTCCATGCAACGTGTTGTGATGGAGATGCGCATCTTCCCTGTGATGATGATGCAGACTAGAAAGTGCTTCCCTTAGCCTAGATGCTTTCTTGGAATTTACCTCAGCTGTAACTAGTGATGGTTCCTTACTCTGTTCTTTGTGTGTTTCCAAGGACCTTGCTGCAGACAAGTATAGAAGGACAAAGGCACAGATATCCATTTCTTGGAGAACTGAAAGGATAATAGCCCTATATTTCTACATTTCTCACTTTTTACCTACCTGTATCCAAGTACCCAACAAGAAGTAACTAACTTAAATGAAGAAGCCTTTATTCTGTTACATAATTTGGAAGTACAGTCTACCTTGGCAGCTGGGCAGCTCACATCTGAAAGGATCAGGAAGCCAACTGGGTGGAATGCTGGTACTCAGCTGTTTTCCTACCTATGGTAGGTTGCTGCTTGCAATTAGGGGTATCCATGCCTTTCAGTTAATCCCTTCTGGAAACATCACCCACCACAAGATATGTAACATCAATGCCTTGAGTGTTTCTTAATCCACTCAAATAGCAATCAAAATTAACAATGACAGGTTCCATGTCATCTGGGCTAATTGGGCAGTCACTCACACTGCCAGAACATTTTTGTGAGGATAAAAATTCTCTAGCAATGGTAGACATCAGAGTTCAAATTAAAATTTCCATTTCATTTACCTCATAGGGTCCAGAGGTGTGTACAAAACTCTGGGTCTTCAATTTATTTCCATTGATCAATCTGTCTGGGGTGTGTGTGTGTGTGTTTCCATATGAAGCTGAAAATTGTCCTTTCAAGATCTGTGAAGAATTGTGTTGGAATTTTGATGGGTATTACATTGAATCTACAGATTACTTTTGGTAGGATGGCCATTTTTACTATGTTAATCCTACTGACCCATGAACATGGAAGATCTTGCCATCTTCTGACATCTCCTTTGATTTCTCTCTTCAATGTCTTTTAAAGTTTTTTTTTTTTTCCCATATAATTCTTTAGCTTGCTTGGTTAGAGTTACCCTAAGATATTTTCTATTATTTGACGCTATTGTGAAAGGTGTTGTTTCCCTGTTTTCTTCAATCATTTGTCATTTGCATATAGGAGGATTAGTGACTTTTTTGAGTTAGTTTTTTATCCAGCTACTTTGCTGAAAGTATCAGTTGTAGGAGTTTTCTGGTGAAAATTTTAGGGTCACTTATATATACTATCATATCATTTGAAAATAAAGATACTTTGACTTCATCCTTTTTCATTTGTATCCCCCAATCTCCTTCATGTGTGTTGTTAATTTACTAGTGTGAGATCTCTCCATTTTTTAAAAATGTAGACATTTAGTGCAAAAATCGTCTCTTAGAGCCACCTTCATTGTGTGTTCTATAAGTTTGGATTTGTTGTGTATTCATTTTCATTCAATTCTAGGAAGTCTTTAAATTCTTTCTAAATTTGTCTTGACTCATTTTTCATTCAGTACTGAGCTTTCAGTTTCCATGAATTTGTAAGCTTCTGTTGTTTCTGTTGTTGGTATTCAGCTTAAAATCATGGTCATCAGCCGGGCAATGGTGACGAACGCCTTTAATCCCCAGCACTTGGGAGGCAGAGGCAGGTGGATTTCTGAGTTCGAGGCCAGCCTGGTCTACAGAGCGAGTTCCAAGACAGCCAGGGCTACACGGAGAAACCCTGTCTCGAAAAAAAAAATCATGGTCATCAGATAGGATAGAGGGTACTATTTCAGGTTTTTGTATCAGTTGAGACTTGCTTTGTGTCCAAGTATGGTTAATTTTGGAGAAAGTTCAATGAAGTACTAAGAAGAAAGTATTTTTTTTCTGTTTGAGTGAAATGTTCTGTAAATATATTAGGTACATATGGTTTAGAACATTTGTTAGCTCCAGCATTTCTCTGCTTAGTTTTTGTCTAGATAGCATGTCTATTGGTGAAAACTGGGCTTAAAATCACCTACTATCAGTGTATGAAGGTCAGTACGTGATTAAAGCTGTGTTAGTGTTTCTTTTCTGAGTTTAGGAGCCCTTGTGTCTGATGCATAGATGCTTACAATTATAATATCCTCTTGGAATATTTTTCCTTTGATGAGTGTATAGTATCCTTTCCTATCTCTTCTGATTAGTTCTGCTTTAAAGTCTATTTTGTCAGATATTAAAATGGCTACCCCAGCTTGCTTCTTAGGTTCCTTTGTTTGAAATGTCTTTTCTCCATTTTACCTTGAGGGGATGTCTATCCTTTGATGTTAAGGTGTATTTTTTGGATACAAAAGAGGGATGGATCCTGTTCTCACATCACTTTGTTAGTCTTTATCTTTTATATTGGGGAGTTGACCATTGTTATTGAGAGATATCAGTGAGCAGTATTTGCTGAATCCTGTTATTTTGTTATTGTGTTGTGTGTTTTTCCTCTTTTGATTTGCTGATCTGGGATTATATTCCTTGTGTTTTCTTGGGTGTGATTAACCTCTTTAGTTTGATGTTTTCCTTTTAGCACTTTCTCTAGGTCTGGGTTTGCAGATAGATACTGCTTAAATTTGGTTTTATCTTTGAATATCTTTCTCTCCCTATATTTTGTGATTGAAAATTTAGTTGGCTATAGTAGTCGGGGCTAGTATCTGTAGTCTCTTAGACTACAGGCTTTTCTGGCTTTTAGAGTCTATATTGAGAAGTTGGGTATAATTCTATTAGTTCTGCCTTTATATGTTACTTTATATCTTCCCCTTACAGCTTATAATATTCTTTCTTTGTTCTGCTTGTTTAGTGTTTTATTCTGTGCCAAAGGGACTTTCTTTTCTGGTTCAGTCTATTTGGTGTTCTGTGTGCTTCTTGCATCTTGATAAACATCTCTTTAGGTTAGGAAAATTTTCTTCTATGATTTTGTTGAAAATATTTTCTGTGTCCTGTGTTTCTTCTCTTGCCTCTTTTTATATTATTTTTAGATTTTTTTCATAGTGTCCAAGATTTCCTGGATGTCTTGTGCCGGGATTATTATTATCATCATCATTATTATTTTAGATTTAACATTTTCTTTGAGCAAGGTAGTCTTCTATCATGTCTTCAATGCCTGAGAGTCTCTCTTCCATCTCTTGTATTCTACTGGTGAGATTTGCCTCTGAGGTTCCTGTTTAAGTTCCTAATTTTTCATTTTCATATTTCCCTTAGTTTGGGTTTCCTTAATTGATTCTCTTTCCAGTTTTGGATCTTGAAGCATTTTATTCATCTCCTTCTGCAGTATGTGTTTTCAGAGATTTCTTTAAGGGGCACATTCATTTCCTCTGTAAGGACTTCTATCATATTCATAAAGGCTATTTTGAGGTCCCTTTCTTATGCTTCAGCTATGTTGCCATACTCAGGGAATGCTGTGGTAAGGTTGCCGGGTTCTAGTGGAGACATACTGTCCTGGCTGTTGTTGAATATGTTTTTGTGCTGGAGCCTAGGCATCTGCATTTGGGAAGACTGTAATTTTAGGTACTGATATCTGGTCTTGTCTTTGTTGAGTGGTATTTTGTTCCTTAGTTTCTGTTGCTTTCTCTGGTTCTTAGAAGAGCTTGGTGACTGTGTGTTGCATGGTAGGAAATTGTTCTGGGATTGGTGTGGCCACTGGGGGTCCCAGGTAAAAATGTGTTTCTTGATTAAGAGCTGACAGGCAAAGCTGTGGATGAGCTAGGAATGGGGCACTCAGGGGGTCTACAGGAAGGAGGAAAGCAGGGGTTTCCACCACAATCTGCTTAGTCCCCTGGGAATGAGGTCAGAGAGTGAGGAGAGGCCAAATGCAGCAGGCAGTCTGCTGCAGATCTGGAAATGAGTCCATGGGATTAGATTTGGAGGAGCTGAAGGAGAGGTGAAGATTTGCAGTTATCCTACCTGCTTCACTGGCTGGAGGGGCCTGAGGATTCCAGGTAATGGCTACTGGGGTTGGGGCTGGGATAAAGCAATGAGCAGAGGGAAGGAAATTTGGAGGGAAGATCTGTGTGATGGACTGCAGATGGAAACAAGGAGGAAGGGGAGGGCCCAGCAGGTTGTCTTTTCCAGAGCTAAGGATGAGACTGGGGGTTTGATTGCATTTGGAGGGGCTGAGGGAGAGGTGACCATCTACAGTCAGTCTATCTGCTTCTCTCACTGAAGTTTCAAGAGCCATTTATTTAAACACAAACTTTAAAGAGCAGATAAATATAAGAAAATTAAAAAAAAATTTTTTTATTTTTTTGTCTAACAGCGGTTGGCTTGAGAGTCTTAAGACTGGAGCATCTGTACCTTAAATGTTTACTGAAAATATTTACAGATAGTTTCTCTATTGGGTGTTCCAATCAACTCTCATCCCATCTTGCAGATGTGAATGGTACCATTAAGAATATAAAAAGTTGTTATTCAAGAGTCTTTACAGAGATGCAAAGTTCACATGTCTCGCCAAGTTCCCACTAGGAGGCATACTGACCATAAAGGTTTGGCTTCCGCTACTTTTTTGCATGATTGACTTTATGTTAAGTAGAGCGATTTTCAAGACAGGGTGACAATGACGACGATGTTCACCTTTCCTCCACATTGTCATCCCTCTGCATCCATGGGACTGCTGGATCCAGAGCCACTCGTGGGTCTGGAAATCTAAGGATGCTTTCTCCCTCATGTAAGATGCATGCATCCCCTGGTATTTTAAAAATCATCTCTAGATTACTTACTGTGACTAATTCCACGTAGATGCCCTATAAACATCTATAATACTGTATAGCTTAGGGAATGAGGGCAAGAAAAATGGCTGTATGTGCTCAGCACAGATGCTATTTGTTTTCTGAATATTTTCCCCCCACAGTTAGTTGAATCCTCAGATGAAAAATCCACAGGCACAGAGGAATCGTTGTCGTATTTCAATTCAACAGACATGTCATTCAAGCCTCTTAAAGGATTGCAAACCAGAGCACAAAAGTTCAGGAAAAAATGATTATTTCAATATTTATGGAGTTTGTAAATTTAATTTGCAGATACCACATGCTTGGCTGAATATAGCATGTGATGATTTAAACATTATGCATAGATATGAGAGCGATACTCAGTTTGTCCTGTCTCCTTGTGCAATTGTTTCAGCCACTCTATTGTTTTGTGAGATAAGCAGCTGTCACTATGGGAACACTCTCTCTCAGAAGAGTCCCAGGATGGATAATAAAACATTGTGTTGCCCTTGTGTAGCTTTATTGAAATAATACTATATAAATATTAGGGCATATCTTAGTTTACAGTGTATTGCTAAATACACCATTTCATTTGATGCATCTTTCTAATGGAGATTATCTGCAATGAACAGACAAGATAGAGACACAAAGTATATATACCTCCCAAGGTCATACTGAAGTAGCTGCTGACTTGACTGCTATTGATTCTAAAATGACTTTCTTGCCTGCTACCTCAGTGGCCTGAGGATATCCAAGTTCTTGAACAAAGAGAAACACAAAGTTCTCTTCTGCAAAACTCCAAAGGAAAGGCAAATGGGAGATGCTAAGAAGTCCCCAGTTCAAGTCAGGAGTGTTCCCAGCTACTGGATTCCAGTGGGAGAGGCCACTCCTGATTCTAGAAGATGTATTTGTCACTAAACAATGTTTACACCTCACTTGCTTTGTACCAAAAATTCTTCAAGATATAAATGACAGAAATATTGTCACAGAACAACCACTGCTCTGCCCTGCAGGAACTGAAAATAATCTACTGTCAAAGATAGACATCTGTCATGCATTCTGACATGGAATGTTAAGTGTGAAAGTGAGAGACAGAGAGAAGGTCAAGAACTGACCAGGGGTTGGAAAATGACCTCTAAGATAACACAAGAGAAACAAGAAGACATTCCTCAATAGCCATAAAGGGAAAAGGAACACAGGGTATGGCATATGCAAATATCAATAGGCTAGTGTGTGTGTGTGTGTGTGTGTGTGTGTGTGTGTGTTGATTCCAAGGAACTAGGAGAAGTCCAATTTGAGTGAACTGTAAAATCTAAGTTCCTTACCAGCAATTCAGAGCCTGTTTTGTTTGTTTGACAGAGTCTCACGTAGCCCAGGCTGGCCTTGAATTTATTATATAACTGAAGTTGTCCATGAACTTCTGATCCTCTTGTTTCCACTGTCCAAATACTCAGATTATGGGTATGTATTACCATACCTGGTTTATGTAGCGCTAGAGATGGAATCCTCAATTTGTACATGCCAGACAAACACTCTTCAAACTAAGCTAAAACCCCAGCCCAAGAGTGGAAGCAAACCATTGTTCTTCCAGTTATCAGTGGGCCTCTTATCCAAACGAGCCGCAGACACAGGCAATGTGTATTTTCAACAGTTTAGGTGTAGAGGCTGGAAATGGTGGATCAGAGGTCTTAAAACAGACCTCAGTTGTCTAGAGGCTGAGAACTGTTGGAGGACAGATGAGGTAGGGATAGAAGAAACGTGTGAAAAAAATGGATGGATAAGATCTTCAGAATGTAAACTTAGAAGACGGGGTTCTTGACTGGATGTAGGTGGTTGAGGGAGGGGAGACCCAAGAAATAATTCCAGTAAGATGAGTGTAGCAGGCTCCTGAGCTCAGAGAGCCTGTGGGGAAGAGTGGGAGCACAGGGTTGACCCTCAGCCCCCTTAGCTCCTCTAACTCTTACCCTAATCAGAGATTTTCTCCTTCAACATGAAGAATGAATGATGCTTTAGACAATTCCATGTTACTTTGTTTTCCCTTGTTTTTCATGGGAAGGGTGACCCAGGGCGGCTCCCATGAGGGACAACGCTCTCCCATAGGGCATCACCCCCACTCCTCACACTTGACATTACTTTGACCACTAGATATAGATTACTTAAATGATGCAGATAAAACTATAAATGAACCGACTTCAAGGCATGGCTTTATTCTGAAACAGCAGAGAATTAAAACATAAGAAGCACACAGAATATTAAAACATGTAAGATAATCTCTGCAGTTTGTGGTGAAGGACCGAGTGATCAGCAGGTGCAGCCAAGGTCAGAAATGAAAAGGGAGGATTTCTTTTGGCACAAACATAACGCAGGTAAGCTGGCGTGGACTTCCGAATCTAAGATCTCTAGTGCTGGAAGCCATCCTGAAGCTACCCCTTTTTGTTAAGTATAGCCTTTAATTTGCTCAACTAAAGTTCATCCCCTGATGCTCACAGAACCATCCCTAAAACCAGGGTAGAAGTCTTTACAAGTAGAGACACAGTCCTTTTTAAAGACTGTGAGACACACTAAAACTGTTGCTACTGGAGAGCACGGACAAATGTGAATTTTTTTTTTCAGAATGGAGTATTAGAATATGTTGTCCTCTTGATTGTAATACATGTCTGACTCCACAAGCTCCAAACCTGTACAGGAGTAGTTCCGGTTCATCTGGGCCACATCAGTTTCGCTCTTCTTCCTCTTCAGTGGTTCTCCTTCCTGCATGTAGGACTTCTCCATAGCAGGGGCGCCCATAGCTGGAAGGCCTTTTGTAAATGGAACCTCCACCCTGTCAGGTGGCTCAGCCTCATCTGAAGGGTTAGCGGTGGGCAGAAGCCGGTCACTTCGTAGCCTTTTTCTTATTTCCTCCTTTTTTGTCTGAAAAGTAATATTAAAGAATGAAAAGGACCCTGGTGATTTTGCTTTGTATATGTTCTTTTCACATTGCTTGTCATGATCACTTTCACTTTTCTTCTTTGGCTACTCAGTCTTGGAACAGACGGTTGCTCGGGAACCCATGTTGAAAGAGGCAAACATAGGGCTTGCCCTCATAGCCAGGGCTGCCAAGCAGGGAGGCAGACGCGAAGGACACCAGCCTAAAGCTGTGTTCTTGAGGAATGGTGGGCCTCCGGTTGTGGGTTCAGGTGCTCAAAACTGCTGGAGCTGATCTGATGGTCTTCAGAACCCTCTCTTAGCTCAACTCCCACCCCTGCCCTGGTTGTCCTCATTCCTCCAACTCCAATGGTAAATTCCCCCAAACTTGACTTAATTCAGAATAATGACTAGTATTTATTTAGGCTGTATAGATGAAACAACAAATTTCAACCGAGTTCATTGTGCTGCTTCATTACCACACAACTCAAAAGTAATTTTTGAGAGGGGGGAAAAGAAAGCAAAGTATCCAGTGCAAGAAGCACACGGGTCATTGAAATGCAGAGTATCCACGCACGCATTCTGTCTCAGGCTGCTGATAGGCAAGGTTTGGCGCATGCTCATTCGAGCAGGCTGGCGGCTCCTCAGAATCAGCACCCACCTTTCGGCGCTCCTCTGCCGCCTGCATCTTTTCTTCTATGTCTTGGATTGTGAAATCTTTCACCTCCGTTTTCACCTTAAGCTTTTTTAGTCTGGCTGGTGGCTTTCTCAGTGGCTTTTCAGTAGTGTCCACCTGGAGGAAGACATTTCGTTTTTAGTGGAGAAGTGATTTACTGCCTTGTCCCGGGAGAGAAACAGGAGCGAGAAACAGTTTAAAACACATATTTCAAAATATAAACTTTCAACTGGCAGATAAATGCAGTAAAAACTTGAAATCTGTTAAGATCAGAATTATTTTATTATTATTACTATTACTAATACATGTGTGTAGTGTGCGTGCGTGTGCGTGTGCGTGTGTGTTTAAGGGCACGTCACTGCACGTGGATGGAGGTCAGAGGGCAACATTCTGGTGTCACTTTCCCTTTCCACCAGCTTAGGCATCTGCACAAGATGCCTAAGACACAGAGACCTCTTGGAGTCCCAACCACAGAAGTGTCAATGTAAAATGTATTTCATGCCTTCAAAACACCAGGCTATTAGGACAAAGGCCGAGAATGCACTCCATGAAGCCAGATGGCAGAGGACTCATGAGAGAGATCTCAAGGCTGAAACCTAAACAAAAAATATGGAGGTGTGGTATGTGAAAGTCTAACTCAGTGTAAGAAATTCAGTTTGATTGATTCATCTATAATCTTCAATAAAGGCAATTGATTTTATAATCTTCCATGTTTTATACATTATCTTCACTTGGCTAGAGATTAGCTTTTATTACTCTTTGATCTTATGATGGAGAGGGATCATTAGCTGTTATTGAACGCCAATGCTTTGCTAGGCTTTGCTATTGATATTTGACAACAGTAAAAAAAAAAAAATCCCATTTTATATGGATGACTACTCTTTGAGTGGTTCAGAATAGTGATAGTGAATTTCTAGTTACTTATCTAGTTATGAAAAGTAAGATTATAATAAAGGGTTGCAAAGTTTTAACTTGCATTGTTCTTTAAAAATACAGCAAACATAGCATGCATTTACAATGGAAAATTAAAACAATATACAACTTCCTAATCTTCTCCTCAATCACCCCAATCCTGCTCTTCAATAGGAACCCAGTTTTTTTATGTTGATTTTTATTGAATATTTTATTAATTTACAGTACAGATGTCATTCCCTTTCCCCCTTTTCCCTCCCTAGAACCCTGTATCCTATACCCCCTCTTCCTTTATGCTTTTATACCATTTTGATTACATGCATGTAATAAGGTCAGTTCTAGGTTGAGGGTCTAGCAATACAATAGATGCAAATAATCGAGGAACAAGCAATACAACAAACACAAATAGTCAAAGAAAAAGCAAGCCATTAAACCCAGTTATGTGAACACTCCCATGATCACTGTTTCTAAGGGCTTATCAGGATGACCAAAGTATCTGAGCCTACTTCCCTATCCTAGCCCAAGGTCATTTTCATGTCTGAAGCCTACTTCCTTGTTTTAGCCTAAAGTTTAGAAACCTGTCTGAAATTACTTCTTTGTTCTGGCCTAATCTTTAGAATCCTGCCTGGGATTACTTCTTTGTTTTAGGCTACGATTTAGACTCCTACCTGAAATTACTTCTTTGTTCTAGTCTAATGTCAGATTCCTGCTTGAAGCCTACTTCCTAGTCCTTGGCCAATGTCATATTCCTGTCAAGCAGCCCCTTTCCCTGTCCTTGGCCCATGTCAGCTTCTTGCCAAGCAGCCCCAAAGGCTCTCCACCTCTCCTCATTTTTTATTTTGTTAACAAGACTGAGCCTGTTTTAGGTCATTCTGACAAGAATGCCTTCCTTACCCATCATGGAATATGTATTATCAAAGGCAATGCACTTCTGTCTTAGGTTGGTAAGGCTCTGTGCAGAATCTTACCTGTCCTTGGCTTGCCAGCCTGTTAATTTAATAACTTTGTCTGGGAACCCAGTTTTTAAATTTCTCCTTCCCTCCATTCCTCCACTCCCCCCCCCCTCTCTCTCTCTCTCTCTCTCTCTCTCTCTCTCTGTGTGTGTGTGTGTGCAGGTATGCACATGCTATGGTACATAGATAAAGGTCCAAGGTTAACCTCAGATGGCTGGCCTTGCTCTCCACTGTGCTTCAGAGAAAAAAACTTAGTCATTACTGCGTCTGCAGGATTGCTGGCCCTAGAGAGTCATGGAATCCACCTGTCTCCACTTTCCATTTAGCTGTTGGAGAGCTGGAATTATATAGACATGAATGACCATGTCCAGCTTTATGTGGGCTCTGGAGAGCCAAACTCAGGTCCTCAGGGGTTGTTTTCCCTGCTAAGCCATCTCCACAGCCCCTCCTTTTAAAGAGTGTGTTGTGTCTTTTTGGGTGTTCTCTGTAATGCGTGTCCATATATACTCATTAAAGGTAAGTGGATACCTATACATATTCTATATACTTATATGTTGCAAAGGCTAGAGAGATGGTCCAGTCAGTAATGTCCTTGCTTCACAATTATGAGGACCAAGGTTTGACCCCACCCCCTCACAACCCAAATAAAAAAAGCAAGACAGGATGGCATGCATTTGTAATCCCAGCAATGAGAAGTTGGTAAAATATATATATATATATATATATATATATATATATATATATATATGCTTGGAATCTGCAATACTAAATAAGATCTAAGTATGATTGTACCATACACACTGCCCACGTCCGTTGTCTTCATTTAATATGGACATCTTTCTAGGACAGTGTATATAGATTTATTTTGAGTTGGGGGAGTTCTTAATGAACTCCAAGTCTTCATTCTAAAATGAACCAATATATTGTTCTGGGTAATCTTTATAGAGATTTTTCTTTAAAGACAACAGAGCTATTAGTATTTATTATAATTTCCTAAAGACTGACTCATCAGAATAAGAAAAATAGTTCAGGCTAACAAAGAGAGGCCATTTAACATAGTAGAGAAAGGCTAATGATGGGACTCACGCTTGCCTTCAGATCCCCAAAGTGACTTTCCATGAGTGGTTAACATGCTCTGGGAGCTTGATATCCTCATCAACAACACAGACTAACAAACTTTCACAGGATCCCGTTTTGTTTTTATTGCTTTCAAGAGAGGAGAAAGCCTGGAATTTCCACTTAGTAAAGGCAACTACTTTTCAGTGAGCCCAGTGCCTACTTTCAGGGGCAACACATAACATCACAATCGATGGCAGAATAATCACAGTGATGTATGCAGACAGGAAGGGCATCAGGAGCAGATGACAAAGGGAACAGGAAGTGCTGAAGCAGTAGGCTCTGTTACTAATGGCCACAGTGTGTCTGAGGTGAGCAAGTCTTTCCTTGGGATACAGTTCTCTTATTTATATAATCATGACAGACAGAGGACTGCTACATTTCCATTTTTAAGATCTAGGATTCTTAGGAAGTCCTTAAAGTCTTTTTCATTTTATTATGGGTGTTTTGTCTGCATGTACCATGTGCATGCAGTGCCCAAAGAGTCTAGAAGAGGGTGCTGGGTCTCTGGGAATTAGAGTTAGAAATGTCTATGAACCGCTGTGCTGAGAATTGAACCCAGGACCTCTGAACGAGTAGCCAGTGCTCTCAACCAGTACCCAACCTTCCAGCCCCATCTCAGAAAGCCTTTAAAAAGGAAAACTCTCACTAAACTCATGGCTCTTTATAACCATTGGAATGATTTTATGTAGTATGAGGTTTTTCACTACATGAAAACTGAGATATTCAGTAAAGCAACATCCCCCATCCCCTGGCCCTCATTTTATGTTATTTTTATGACATCGGGTTCTTAAGCTTCTTGCTGGCAAAGAGGGACATACTTGCTATGGAGGCTCAAACTAGAGATACTTTGAAATTTACACAAACCCTTATTATGGATGTTCGCTGGTAGGAGGTTAAAAGAAATTGGCAACCCAAGAGCCAATGAGGGAATGGCAAGTCAGACATCTCAAAGCAGCCTGAATCTTGACAGAAATTGTGAGCCAATAAAAACTCAGAGAGTAGTTTGGGTTTTCTGATTGGGGAAGATGCTTCCTGTGACCATCCCCAAACAATGCCTATGGTTCGACCCTCTGCTTCCCTTTAAGACGTGGAATCTACCTCTGAAACTCTTGTTCTTTTTTTGGTTTGATATGTTATGCTAAAACCACCACCACAGCAATCTGGCTTTAGGGGTCACTCACTTTGTAGTAGAGTGTTTGCCTAGCGTGAATGAAGATCTTGGTTTAATCTCCAGTCCTGTATAAATCAGGCATGGCGGTACATGGCTGTGAACTCCGCTCTCAGAAGGTGGGAGTAGTGAGATCATCCTTGGCTAAATAGTGAGTTCAAGGCCAGCCTGGGTGACACGAAACCTTGCTTCAAAACAGACAAAGAAAACAGAATGAAAAGACCCTTATAAATGGATTTGTATTCTTTACAAATGGATTTCAGGTAGGCAGAATCTTTGAAACCACACACTTACAGGCGATAATGATGTTTATATTATGCACAGAGATGTCTAGACTTGAAATCTCAAATACCTTGAAGTCAAGAGAAGCTATCAGTTAAATTGTGTTCATTGGGAATAGTGTCAGAAGACTGACCATGCTAAGCAGAGCATTAGGTGCTAGGAGATGAATCACAGTTTTTTGGCCATGCTACGTGTGCAGCTCTGTCTTACAACTGCTGCTTGTTCCTTAGGGCTTTTCTAATTAGCTGTTGATCTACAAATAAACCCACCTTGGTTATGCTTCCTAAGGGAGTCTCCTGCACAGAAGAGGCCAAAGCTCCCTGCAGCAGAGATGGTCATTCCTGTTCTTTGGCTTCCAAGTCCTCAGTGAGGGAAGGCACTGTGATTGCTGGCATATTACTTGAGTCCTAACTCAACCAGCTTCCTCCACACCTCTCCATGAGGCTCAGTACATAATATTAGAGACTCTGCTGCAATGTGAATTCCTTAACTACGGCGAAGGTGACCCAGTCCAGAAACAGAGATAACAATAAACTTTGACCGGACAGAAGGAATTAATAAATAATTCACCAAGTTTGTGAAAAGCAGCCAGGGTATGCTAAGAGATGCAGGGGTGTGAATTTGAGATCAGAGCCACCTGAAGGCAACAACATCTGTGAATGCATGAAAGTCAGACACGCATGGATGCAAAGCTTGATCTCTACCACGGCACACATTGACCCAGTCACATACAACCTATGCACGCTTACAGTCCGGTCACTTCAGGTCTCATTGTAATGCTTTAAAGTACCTGGGAGATTCCTTTTCTGAGCTGAAGTTCAGCTTCTTACATGCGCCCTCTTCATACGTGGATGTGGATGTGTTTGTGTGTGTGCACATGTTTGTGTGTAGGTATGTATGCATATGTGTGCATGCATAGTCACATGTGGAGGCCAGAGGTGGATGCTGAGTGTCTTCCTCTACTGCTTTCCATGTTATTTATGGAGACAGGGTGTGTTAGTTAGGGTTATTATTGCTGTGTGACCTGGAGGGTCTCCATGTAGAGGACGAGGAGAAGGGCTAGTTTTTTTTTTTTTTTTTTTTTTTTTTTTCTTTTCTTTTTTGGCTTGCTCTTCATGTCTTGCTCAGCTTGCTTTCTTATAGAACCCAGGACCATCACCCCAGGCTTGACACCATGCACAATGAATTGGGCCCTCCTCCATCAATCACTAATTGAGAAAATGAATTGCCGACAGCCTAGTATGACGGAGGCATTTTCTTAATTACAGTTTCCTCCCTTCAGATGACTTTAGCTTGTGTCGAGTGGGCATAGAAACTAGCTGGCACACAGGGTCTCTCATTGAACCTGGATCTCACCCATTCTTGAAGACTAGGTCCTCAATGCAAATGAGCGTGGCCTTCTCAGGGGCCTTCAGTTCAAAGTGCAAACATGGTTGAAAACTGTTTATCCAGAGAGGACCTCATAAGTGATAAAATAGGGGAAACAAGTAAAAGGGGTGCTGTGGTGGGCACAGGTGTTCCATGGACAAGTGGGGAGAGACTGGCTTCCTAAGATGCTCCCAGATTAGTGTAATGAAGGCACCTTGCTTCCAGTATCGTTTATTCTTTTACACATCAAAGGAAAATGCGGTGAAGGATGAGAAGTGAGCCAGGGGAGGACAGACCTATGTCTGGAATTCCCCTGTGTTTGTGAATGTCAGTGACCCACACCATCAATCTGATTTTTCAAGCATTCTCACACTTATCCTAGGTGCCTGTAACATGTATTCATTTTCTCCCAGCTAGGGATGGTGGCACACACCTGTAATCCTAGCCCTCGGTCAGCTGACCCAGGAGGATGACAAGTTTGAGAGAGATTAGGCTATACAGCAAGATTCTGCCTCAGGAAACAAAAACCGACAAAGCTGAAATCCCCCCAGAGTAGGGGAAGAAGCACCATTTGCTCGTTTGACTGGATTCATTGACTCGTGATAACCGCTGGCATTTGTGTCTGTTTTTAAAATTATTTCCTCTGTATTTCCCATGGTTCCTCGGTTTGATTTTTAGTCAATTATGAGGCTTTCCAGGAATACTATCTACTCCAAAGTATGAACAGTGTAACTTCTCAGACTTGATATGACTCTGTCCATCATTCTATTTTAACTGTGATCTTTTTATTTTAGTCCCCAACTTTCTGCCAACTATCTAAGGCTTATGCTGTGCACACACTCAAGCTAATACAAGATGGACAAGACTTTATCTCTGGACACAGCCCTTACATCGCTTCCTCCTCACTTCTGAGACTTTCTGTGGGACAACCTCAGTGTCTTTTCTTTCCTGAAAATGTATCTTCAGGGATCTTTTAGAATTCTCTTTCACAACAAACAAAGGGTTATGGTCTACAGCTACAAATGCTCCAGCCATTCCCAGCTGTTGATGAACTCAGCTTCATGTGCAGGCTTATGGCCAGAGTGGTGGTTCTCAGGCTGGGCTGCCCATGGAGTCTTCTAAAAGATTCCAAAAGCATGAAAGCCATGTCTTATGCTCAGGCACTACTCCAAGGTGGGATCTAGGTCCTGGGAGCTTAAAATCTTTCTGAGTGACTTACACCGATGTCAGGTTAAAAAGCCAGGACATTGGATTATAAAATAGTCAGGGTTGTGTGTTGCTGCTCTGGTCTGGAACATGCGAGCTTAATAACATTGAGGAAAACAATTATGGTATACTTGTGATCTGTGACATAAAGTACTTTTGAGAGCATCCTATTCATGCTTCTTATTCTATTCTATTCTACCCCATCCCACCCTACCCTACCCTATCCCACCCTACCCTATATTACAACAGAATTTACTTTCAGTTCACTTAATGATATCAAAAGTCAAGCCCATCATTGTCATAAATAGATGGATTTCTTCCTAGCCATCCTGTGCACTTCCCTGTTAGATAGAAGTCAGGGCTCATTCACCTCTGGTGACTAGCTCACTAATGTAAGTAGTAATTCTATTCCCACCAGTGTTAGCATCAACGAGTTACTGCCTTTCCCTTAAGGAGGCATCGCTTAGCAACGGAGTGTTTCCATATGTCTTCCTCCACTGGAATTGCTCTCCCACCTTTTGACATGGTTTCTTTTTGTTCCCCAGAGACTCACCCATAGTTAGAAAAATAGCCTCTCCCCTTCATTTCAGAGCTGTTTTTTTTCTAGTAGATTCAAATACAGTCAGATATTTATCACCCTCCAAACTGCACTGAATTGTGGCAATATTGTAGAAATGTCAAATGACATTCTACTTTCTTCTTGCTGTGATAAAACAACTGATGAAAGAAACTTCAGGAAGGAAGTTTGTTTTGGCTCATGGTTCCAGGTACTGACTATCATGCCACTAAGTCTCTGATGGGACTCTGGCCAGCTCAAGCATGGCAAGGATGCCTCTGGCAGAACTTGCCCTTCTCCCCCATTCTCTCTGCCTAGCTAAAAATCATTAGATTACATTCCTAAAGCTAGTCACCAAGGTCTATTCCCTTTTTTGGCTACTTCCTCCTTCTGAGGCTAACTACTAAAGTCCAGCTATCAAAGTATTGAAGTCCAGCAATCAAAAGCCCCCCATTGGTTCACTTAATCAATATGCCCAATCAGAACATACCACCACATCCTAGCCCATTCTAAAACTCTTAGGCTATTGGAGATGGGAAGAACTGTGGGTGGTACTATTCCCTAGGCTTTGAAGAACAGGGTGGCACCATTCCCTGGGCTGGAATCCTAAACTGTAAGAAAAAAGGGAGGTGAGCTGAATGTGAGCCTTTAACATGCTTTGCTTTGATTGTGGATGCAATATAACCAGCTACCTCACATTCCTGCAGCTGAGACCTAGGGGGACTCTCCCCCACAGCAGGGGGTGTGCCTCCCAACCTGGGATTAGGCATAAACCACACTCAAATACCTGTTTTCTCAGAGAGATCCTTCCTTAAGTGGGGAAGAAAAGTTAGAGTGGCTGCTTTCTGACTCAAGCAGAAAAACAGCAGCCAATGACCTCACAGGTATAATTTTTAAAAGAAAAAAGAGAGATCTGTGTTAGGTTGCAGCATTAGGAAGGTTGGGAACCACTGTTCTAACCTCTCATTTGAGTCAAGTGATAGCTGGGAGTCTTGGCTTAAAGACAAAAAACAAACAAACAAACAAAATATTTACTTCTCATCAGAGTTTTAAATAGAACTCACTAAAAACCTTAGGGCTGCAGGCATGACTTAGCCTATGTGACCATGAAGAACCAAGAAGGTTACAGACATTGTCCTGCTGTTACTTTTCTTTGTTGATTCATCTTGTTTTATTTATCATTCTTTGATCTTTTTGATCCTCCAAATTCCTGTAAGAAAAGCATGTGTGTGCTGTGTCCCCGGACACAGTGGGACACACCTGTAATCCCAATGATGAGATGAGAAAACAGGTGAAGCCCTGGAAACAGGTGAGGCAGCCTATCTGGCAAAGTTCCAGGCTTAAGAGAGACCTTATCTGAAATAACAGGTGGGAACCATCCAAGGGCTGGCATCTGAGGTTCTTCTCTGATCTCCACATGCATACATACACATACACACAAACACACACTACATTTCCCACATGAATGAATATACACACATACACACATTGTATTCTCTACATGAATGAATACACACACACACACACACACACACATACACACACACACTCAAATAAAAATTTAGAGCTGGAGATGTTCATCAAATCAGTTAAAATCAGTGGAAAAAATATTTTTCACATTAACGCCAAACAAAGACAAAAGGAATGAAGAAGAAAAGTAACAGTCACAGGGTGACAATTTCTGGAATCTTCCTGTTTTCTCATGATCACACCTGTTCCCATGTAGCTTGTCTGCTGGAGCTTCGGTGTTTTGCTTTGTTGTTTTTTCTTTTGGATAACCTGCACTTTAGTTTTATAATCTACAAGGTGACGCTTAATAAAAATTGCTGATAGTATGAAAGCTCGTTATTTACTCAGACTTATTATGTCCAAATTTAGTAAAGCCTGAAGAATGTTTTATTGGCCTCATTAATCATTAATGATCAGGGTGATTCTGAATCCACTGAGAATCACAGTGTGCATTGAAATAATGGAATTTATGGAGGACAAATCTGGCTTAGATAAATGCTATCATTTATAGCATAGGTCCTATAGACTGGAAATAATGAGTTGTGATTAATCATATTTTGTTGCTAATTTTAACTATAAGCAAATGTTAATTATAAAAGCACTTGCCATGACGTCATACGACTCTCCATTTCTAAATACTTTGCTTCGGCTCTGTATGATCCCTTGGTCAATTAGCTCTTCCAGGATGTCTGATGACTTTGGTCGCTCCCAACTCTCCAGGAGTTGGGACTTGTTGGTCAATCCATTGGCCACTGGGTCTTCTAAAAGGAAAAGCATAAAGAAAGAGAAATGTAAGAATAAAGAGCTTATCACTTAAATGCTAAATGGGGGCTGGAGAGAAAGCTCTGTGGCTAAGAGGGCTTGCTGCAAAATCATCAAGACTGAGTTCAAATCCTCAGCACCCATGTAAAATGTCTGGCATAGTCATCGTACCTACAACTCCAGCATTTTGCAGGGAAACAGAGGATTGGGACAAGAGGATCCCTGGGGCTTGCTGTCCATCAGCCTAGCTCCAGATCCAGCAAAAGAACCCCATCTCCAAGGAACAAGGTAAGAAGTTATAGATCAGGTTACTTGGACATCCTTTTCTAGCTCTGTGCTCACAACCATGTGCACCTGCACACACTCTTAACAGCACACACATGTACCATAAACACACATACACACACACACACAAAGTAAAGAATTAAAAAATGCTAAGTGCATGACTTATACAAGTTGCTGAGTAAAATCTTATTTCAACAGTTTTCTCTAAATATCTGGGTTTTTAAAAACACTTTTAACATCTATCTATCTATCTATCTATCTATCACCCATCTATCTATCTATCCATCTATCAATTATCTACCTATCTATCTATCTATTTATCTATCTATCACCCATCTATCCATCTATCAATTATCTATTTACCTATCTATCTATTATATGTGTGTGTGAGTGTGTGAATGTGTGTGTGTGTGTAGGGAGTTGGTCTTCTCCTTCCACCATGGGCATTCCAAGGATTGAACTCGGGTTGGCAATGCCCATCTCCAGCCCTAGTATCTGGTTTTCATTATAAAGCTCTGTGAATTTTTTGAAGTTCCAGTTTCTGTTGTCTTTATAGAGGAAATGAATCAGCATAATCTATTCTTTATGGAGCAAGTCTCATGTGACCACAGTCAAGTCTTGTCTCTGGGCTGCTACGTGCGGCCTTTTTGTTGTAACAACGTTCACACACTCTGGTCGGATGTCACTCACTGATCTGCTCCACTAATTACAAGGCTCAACTTCAGCCACAGCTTGAGACATTCTTCTGGTGACTCTTATGAGCTGCCGCTTGGTTTCTATGCTTTGTATACAAAAGGTAAACAGCATGAGGTTGCCAAGGGCTGTCTGGTTCTGCAACCCTGGTATACAGTTTCACCATCTGCTAATTCTACAGAGAGAAAGCATGCCTTTTTGGAAAGAGTCCTTGAATCAGACCAGAATTGGAGTGAGAACACTATTGGCTCAGATCTTATAAATGATTTTAAAGATGAGCCCTGGATGGGGCCAGTCACAGGAAAGAATTTATGGACTGCACTCTCGAGAGAGGCCTCCTCACTGCAAATCATCCATGTGAAGAAACAACCACCTCCACACCACCACATCATAAAATAAAGGGCGCCTGCCTGTTGTCCCAAAGATGGCCTTGCTTCTCACGTCAAAAATGACACTGTGCAGAACCATCTGCAGTAAGATCTCTTCAAAAAGCCCACTGTCAGTGGACGGAGGTATTCACCGCTGTTCCTGACCTCTGTGGTTACAAAGACAACTTTCATGAGTTTCTGTGGTTTGAAAACATACGCAGGGATGGCTACACATGCTGACTAGCTGTTTCTCATTTCAGACCATTAATCCACCTGTCACGAGAGAGGGCTCCAACTGACCATCACACGGCACCAGTAAAGGGCCAGTCAGCTCAGTATTTTCCAGTGCTGGCTCTTTAGCCTCATTGGTGTGTAAAATAGAGCCCATTCTTACTGAAAAGTGCTCTGCATGGTCTTATAGAAAGCGTTCAAATGTGTTAGCAGAACTTAGTAACATAGAGGACAATTCAATGTGCAGGTTGAAAGTAAATACCTCCATAGATTCAGAATGACTTTATTGTTATCATTATTGTTAAAAGGTGGGCTTGCCTAGAATGGAGCACACGCCTATAACCCTAGAACTCGGTAGGTTGAGGCGGGAAAATCAGGTGTTTCATGTCATCTCTATTTGAGACCCCATATCAAAACCAAAACCAAGCAAATAAAAAAGGTGAACCTACTAAGAAGGGTTATCATAGTAATGACCACTGTTTACTGAGTGCTCAGTCACCTTACAATGCTAATTACTTTATAATCTGTATAGCACCCAGTTCAACACCAATCTGTGAGAGAAGAACTCTAGTCCCTATTTTACCAATAACTCCGATGCTGTGATAGAAGTTAATTGCTCAAGGGGATGAGACTAGTTAGAGTGGTAACTAGGACTGAATTCAATTTCAACACCAAGTTCTCAACCTCACTAGTCTCTTTCCTAAATATGATACAGGAGTAGTTGCATCACAGGTATCCCATCTCTCCCAGATGTTTCCAACAGGTATCACTAATGTAAAGAAATGAACGTAACCATAGCAACCCAATGTCTTGTGAGTCTACTAAAGTATTTGCCTTAACAAGTAGAGTAGTGACCCTAGACAGAGATTCTTAGGAAATGCTAGTCATTTCAACTTATTCTTCCGTTTTTGTCTGTTTGTTTGTTTTTGTTTGGAACATTGGAATGTATTAAGTAGGGTAGGGTTAACAATAATCCTGTGTTTCTGTTTTATTATGAAGTACGTTCATGACTTCTCTCACTACTGTGACCAAATAGCTGACAAAAAGCAATTTAAGGGAGGAAGGAAGGTTTTATTTTGGCTCATAGTTGGGAGTCTTCATGGAGATGAAGGCATGACACTGGGAGTACCTTGGTTGGACACTGACCAAGAAGCAAAGACTGTGCTCTCATGGGTTCCTCCTTTTTTCTTTTTAAATCCAGTCTGGGACCCCAGCTCATGGGATGGAGCCACCCACATCCACCATGGGTCTTCTTTCTTTGGTTCATCCACTCTGGTATCATCTTCACAGACACAATTGAGCTGTGTCTGTCTCAGGCATGTCTTAAGTTTTTCTTAATCTGATTAAGTTGACAATTGAGACTTAAAGGGGTGCTCAGTTACCATGGTAAATATAGAGAGTATAAGAACACCCAAATGGAGGAACAGTGTAGGAAATAAAAGGCCTGAATATATTAAGGTCTGAAAAAGATAGAAAAGGGGTGTGGCAAGAGAAGCACTTGCTGTGTAAGGACTGGAGTTTGTATCCTAAGAATCTGAATAAAAGCTGAGTGAAGGGACTGGCAAGATGGCTCAGTGGTTAAGAGCATGGACTGCTCTTCCAGAGGTCCTCATAACCATCTGTAATGGAATCTGATGCCCTCTTCTGGCATGCAGGTGCTCTAGCATTCATATATATAAAATAAATAAATCTAAAAAATAAAATAGGCTGGGTGAATGTGAGATTCCACCTGGGATCCCAGCAGGCAGGAAGCAGAGAGATGGACTCTCCAGAGCTAGCTGGCTAGTTAAAACAGTAAGCTCTGGCTTTCTCAAGACACTCTGCCTCTATATCATGTAGGCATCAGCTGAAGAAGATACCTGATGTCAACCTTAGGGCTCTGTACACACACATGTACCTCTACCCAGATATGTACCCCATATAATGCAAGCATTATTTTATCAGTTAGATCTCCTAGAATTAGAGTTGCAAGTGGTTGTGAGCTACCTGACATGGATGCTGGGAACCAAACCTAGGTCCTATGTCCCAGCAAGAAGTGCTAGTAGCCACTAAGCCATCACTTTGGCTCTATTTCTGGCTCTTTTCAGATTCTTACTTGTAATCAGAGGAGAAACAATGGGGACGTGGAATAAACATTTTTCCTCTAAACTGAAACAATGTTCATTCCCTCCAGATCTGTGCTGTTCATTTTGTTCTAAAAACTGACCAACTATAAATAAGATGTCATCACTCAACAGCAAGAAAGAGCTCAAAGGAGGAGAAACCACAGCCATTGCCTCAGAAGGGCCACAGATAGCTTTTAAATAGGACACTAGGAAATAATTACTTCTTTTATGTTTTTACTATGTATTCTCTGATGTTGTGGATAGGGAGAGGTTGGGGGACAGTTTAATGAAGGTTTTATTTATTTTTACAAATGTAAACCTTTCCCTTAAGACGATGACAACATTGTGGGGTTTATATTCCCTTAAGTCCTGTGGTTTCTACTCCTAAAATGTGTTTTCAATTCTCAACAAGGGTTCTTGTTTTTTGTTTTGTTTTTTAAAAGATGGCTTTTTTATCCACAAGATTAATGACTAGCAGTATTTACACACATGATAAAGGCCTAAGACTAAATTTTAATGTCTTGGAGATAAGAATCTTGACATATAAAGTACACTATGACCCAAAAAAGAAGTGATCAATGGGCCGTCAGATACTTGTAGTACATATTTAGAGGTCTACCAGATGTCTTGGGGGGACAGCAACAAGAACAGAGGCAGAGGTTACCTGAATTTATTTTCCTGTTTGCTTTACTAGGAGTTGGAGAACTTTCTGGAATAGTCCCAGGCAAGCTTCCCATCTGCGCTTGTTGGTCCAGACTTTTGGCATTGTCTACGGTGTCCTTGGGCCATGCAGCTTCAGTTTGGGGACTGCAATTCTCTTTGGAGGAAGTTACTCTGATATCAGCCTGTGAAAAGAGAACAGCTTGGTGAGAGTCAAGATTTCTTAGGAAAAGGACAATATCGGACTGCTTTGTGAGCATTTACTAGTTAGTGTCTGTAGTACTCTCATTAGTAACAGCCTGTGGTTGTTATGTTATACAGCAAAGTGAGCTAGCAGATGTGATTAAGTGATCTTCCCAAGATGGTAAAGCTATTGGAATTTTTCACAGGAACCCTAAATGCAATCACAATTGTTCTTATAAGAGACAGGCAAGGAGAGAGAGGGTTATGGTTTAAATACAAAATGCCCTTAAAGGTTCATGTATTAAAGGCTTGGTCGTCAGCTGGTAGCCCTGTTGAGAGTTGACTGGATCACAAGAATGATAATCTCTCAGTGGAATGACTTCTTGATGAATCGTAGCTGAATGGGATTAGGGTAAGGTACATAGTTAAAGAAATAAGACACTGAGGAATGTTTTCTTGTCCTTAGATCCTTGCTTTTTGCTCTCTTTACTTCCAGTTTGCAATAAGATGAGCAACTTTTCCAACCAAGCTCTTTGCTGTTATGCTTTGCTTCATAGCAATGGAGCCAAGTACCCATGGGTGGAGACCTCTGAAACTTCTAGCAAAAATAATTTCCACTTAAGGTGTTTATCTCAAACATTTGTCATAGCAACAGAAAACTTACTAACATGGAAAACTATTGTTACTACAAATCCCGTTAGTGTAACTACTACTGATTGTGTGATTCAGAACCTTATGGACTTGGATTATGGGAGAAACTTAGGAAAGTCTGGAGATACAGGCTCCAGAAACCCTAGAATAATGTAAGCCAAGTTCAGTGGAAAATCACAAAGAGAGTACAGAAGTCACCATTATCAGTAGAACTGCTGATAGTAAAAATGTTCTCATGAGGTTTCAAATGGAAATAAGAACTTTAGTGGGGATTGGACAAAGGGCCATACATGTGGATTCTGGCAAAGGACTCTACATTTTACCTATGCCCTGACAATTTGTGTAAGGCTAAATTTCAAGTTGACAGACAAATTTTCTAGAGAACATCTTAGGAAGAATATGTTTACATTGTGGCATGGATATTGCTGGCTTCTTTTAGCCTAATTTACAGTGAAACCTGTTAGCAAAAATCAGAGCAAAAGGAATAGAAAAAAAAAACCTAGCCATCTAGACAGAAAAGGACTATGTTTATAGTTAGTAAGGAAATTACCACCAAGTACTTGGCTTTGATATAATAGAAAACGTACCTAGAAGAAACATCAGAGGTTGGCCTGGCGGCATCCATCAATGGCTCATTGCAACTCACAGGGAAGACTTTGCTTTGAGATGAGAGCTCTGGAGAACCTGCCTATACATGGCTATCTGGAAGGTATTTTTCTGTGTTTAGTCATCCATGTACATAGAGGCACCAGAGGATATTTCCCCCTAGGAACAGTCCTTGGCATCATTCACATGATTCTAGTTTTTAAGGCATTTAGAATGCAAGAGTTCTGGGATGATTGAGGCTTCCATCAAGATTATTAAGGAAAGTCTAAGGAACCAGGCAGAGTTAATGTACTTGGAAGTGTGCCCCTAAAAGGGCATAGCAAGAAGTTGTAAGGGTGGAACCTAAGCTGCAGCGGAGATCCTGCCATGTCATGGAAAACAGGGACAAGGAACATCTAACTGAGGAAATTTCTGCCAGTGATCACAGCCAGCTGGGAAAAGGAGTATGGGCTTTGACCAGCAAGGCTGTGGTGGTGGGGTTCACCAAGCTCTTGAAGTCTGCATCTTGCCACCACATGTATCTGATGCCCAATGTGAAGAAGAGAATTTGCTGTTTGCCCTGCTAAGTTCCAGTCTGGTTTGGCCTCTTCTTCCCCATTCCTCTTTTTGGAACAGAAGTGTTTGATCTGGGTGGTTGCATTTTAGAAGTATATAACTTTATAATATTCTCTTATTGTTTTTATCATTGCTAGAGATCAGGTTTAGAGCCTTGTATGCTAGCTGTAGGCAAATGTACATACTTACAGCTTTTGTTATTTTTATGTGGACTCACAGCTAAGGGTTTGATGCAAGTCTTAGTCTAACCCATACGAAGGGGTTGTGCAGTAGGGCTCAAAGCCACCATTTTGAACCCTACCATGGACACCAAGATGAACAAGTTTACAGTCATTGATCAGGTATGAAACTAGAGATACCAGTGTATTAAAAAATGAATATTTTTAAAAATGCAGGTTTTGTAGTTTAACATGTAATAAAACCCATTAAAATAACCAACTACTATAGAAGAGAATCATGGCGTTCAAGTCTGTATCAACTGAGATAGGCTGTAGTAGCCAGTTTTCCAGTCAAACTATAATCTCAGCATTGTGGAGAAAGGATTTTGTAGATATAATTGTACCTACAGCTCACTGACTTAAAGTAGAAAAGATTCTTTAGACCATCTGGGTGAGTCTACTAATCAGTTGAAAGGCTTCTGGAGTAGACCTGAGGTCTACCGGAGGGAGGAGAAAGTATGCCTATGGGCTGCAGTTTCACTTCTAGCCTGCCCCTTCCTCTCCCACCCTGTAAGCATTCCTTTGTCATATATTTATCTTTCTATCCATCAATCTACCCATCTACTCGTTCATCCATTCATCCTTCTAGATCTGTTCCTCTGGTAGAATTCTGACTGATACAGAGACTCAATAGAAAATGGTAAACACCAACCCCTGGACAGAAGCATTATCAACATGTTGGTATTATCGTCTCCTAAGTGTATTTGCTCATAGAATATTTAAAAAGATAAATTAGAACTGTCTAAAAAGCCAATGAAAAGAAGTTCAGAATCATTCAGTACTTGGGGAACTACAAAATAAAATGTAAAAGTTCCTGCAGAAAGTTAATTACAGAGTAACTTTGAGACATGGAAACTCCACTCCTTAGTTTATGCCCTAGCAAAAAGAAAATAGCATTTAGGTAAAAATTTGTGCATATTGCCTATAATTACTATTCATAATGTTCAAAAAGTGGAAACAACTCAACTCAAATGTCTATCACCTGATGGTTAGGGAAAGAAAATGTATCATAATCATGCAAAAATATTATTTAACAATAACAGGAGATTAAATACAGGCATATGTCATAACATAGACATTGAAAAACTTCCTTAAATGAGAGGATCCAGTCACAAAGACTGTTCATGCTCAGACCAGGTCTGAAAGTGAAACTGCAGGTTCATACTCAGTCACAGTAGGTAGGTTCAGAGACTATGTAGAGCAAAGGGATTTGGGGGAGCGGGTCAGTGAGGAGAAGAAGATCAACTGCTGATAAGCAGTCATTTATCTGGGGAAGGATGTACCAAAAATAGATGACACAAATGGCTGTCAACTACATATTTTAAGGATGAACTATATAGTGCATGAATTATACTACAATTAAACTGTTATTAAAAATAAAATAGATCAGATTCTCTGTGAAGTCACATATTTGTGTGATTCATCCGCCCCCAACACACTGACAATATATTAGAGACATCTACCCAGTTTGACATCATTCTACTTAATGGCGAAGAGTAGTTGTTTATGGAAAATGGTGTTAGTTTTTATATAGTTGACCATGTAACTGCACCATAATTTATTTAGCCCATTCCTGAGACTTCTAATTTTCCAATATTATAAAACAGGCTAGTTTATATACATATTTGTTAGCTGATTTTGTTACAGCTCCTGGATATATACATTCTAGCTGAAAGTCTATGCACTTTCAATACTCTATATATTTCTAGAGGGTTCTCCATAAGCACTGCACCAATTCATAAGTCCCTGCTCCATTGCTTATATAGTCCGCAAGCCACTAATGCAAGACACAGGTCCCTGTGAAACTTCTCATAGTCTCATACCAAAGGAATAAAAATGTAGTGTGTTTTCTTCTACCTGTTCACCATCATAGGCATCATCACCAATAATGAGAAATCAGACTCCTGAGAAGTACTGTCTTAGTTGGGGTTACTATTGCTGTGATGAAACACCATGATCAAAGCAACTTGGGGAAGAAAGGCTTTATTTGGCTTACATTCCCGTATCACTCACTGTTCATTATCAAAGAAAGTCAGAAACTCAAAAAAGGCAGGATCCTGAAGTCAGAAGCTAATGTAATGACCACGGAGGAGTGCTGCTTACTGGCTTGCTTTTCATGGCTTACTTAGCCTGCTTTCTTACAGAACCCAGGACCACCAGCCTGACCTACAATAGTCTGGGATATCCTCCATCAATCACTAATTAAGAAAATGCTCTATAGGCTTGTCTTTAACCCAGTCTCATGGAGGCATTTCTCAACTGGATTTCCCTCTTTTCAGTTGACTATAGCTTGCATCAAGTTGACATAAAAGTAAGAAACACAAGGGCCTATCCATACAACATACTTTTTTTAAACCATCAATGTGCCATGAGACATGTAAGGAATGATTTTGTCATTTAGTATTTCTAAGTAGAGATATTGGAAAACATAAGAGGTTTAGTGACAGCCACACTAAAATAATGGCAACACACCACTTAGGAACTGAGTGACAATTTGAGTGTTAGTAAACCGGAAGAGCTGGCTTTCTTCCCCACATTCCGCTGGGAATAGACTCAAATGACCTTACAATGGCTTCCTGTCACAGGAACTGCTTGGTTTGGGATGGGAAGCCCAGCAAGGATCTCTCCTCGTTTGTGTTTACAGACACACACTTTTGAGTCCTGGCAGTGGATAAAACTTAATGTGTAACAGACAGAACACGATCTTTGATCTTTTAGCATCTCCTAACATATACCAGCCTTCAGTTCCTAGAAAGAGATGAAAGGTTTTTCTCTTTGGAAAACTAAGAACACCTTTCAAACGTCACGTCAATTTGTAACATATTTTAGGAACGTTGGCCCCATTTCATGATCTAGATTGAGGTAGCTGTAAATCAAAGACACCAGCATCACTGACAAATAATTGAATCTCATTGGGGATGTTGCCAGCAGTACTCAGATCTGTCTATGCATGCAAGGTTTATATTTTTACACTAGCATGTATTACATATCGTATTGACCTATCTATATTACATAAAAAAAAAAGGGTACTGGGCATGGTGACAGAAGGAGGGTGGAAGGTTCTTTTTCTCAAGATGAAGTTGTCAAAGTATATGGTTAATGTATTTATATATTTTGTATATTTCAATGCCTTGGAGATAACACTTTTTATCAAGTTTAGCATTAAAAACTTAGCATTAAAAATAGCTTGCCCCAAGCTGACAGCTGTGAGAGTCACCAGCATTCTGAAAAAAAAAATCAGTGAAAAAAAGACACTGGTTTCACTATAGACAGGTGTCTGTTGTTTGCTTTTTATGGTTGATGTGTGTGTGTGTGTGTGTGTGTGTGTGTGTGTTTAAGTAGTGTAAGTACTGTATGTACTGCTGTAGCTTCTTTTGGGAAATATATTTTCCAAACAGCTTGGCAGAAATTACTTGTTGATACTCCCTGAGCTGAAATCTTCAATCACTTCACAAGCAGAAGCATGTATAAATACATTTTCCTGTGGACCTATGGGAAGACTTTGTTCTTCAGAACTAGAATTTTTGCTAATTTACTTTTAGTAATTTAATTACAAATAGCAGCCCCTCAAAAACCACTCAGGAATGACTACTTAACAAGATTTAAGAGGGCTGAGAAATGGCTCAGCAGGTGAAGCTCTTGGTGTGCAAACATGAAGATATGAGTCTGGATCTCCAGCACCCACACAAAAATCTGAGTGTGGTGTGTGCCTGTATTCCCAGTGCTGGAAGACAGAGACAGGGAGACTCTCAGGGCTTGTTGGTTAGCCAGTGTAGCCAAAGAATGAGTGCTAGGGTCAGTGAGAGGCAGTCTCTTAAAGAAATAAGGTGCAAGTCAAGGAGATGGCTCAGTGGGAAAAGCACTTGCTGCCAAACCCACAGACCTAAGTTCGATCCTTGGGACCCACATGATGGAAGAAAAGAACTGACGTCCACAGGTTGTTCAGTGACCTCTACTGGTGGGTACGTACAATACATAAAATGTAATACAAATACCATAGTGAGCAGCAGAGGAGGGCACCCAGCATCGACCTCTGGCTTCCACAAATGCATGGATGCACTCACACTTGCTCCTGGCACACACATGTGTACCCACACAGGCATGCTTGCACACACACACACACACACACACACACACACACACACACACACACACCATTTTAAGACGTAACTTAGTCCTTTTGGCAGTCAAAAGCAAGGCTTTTATCAGATGTTAGAGAAAACCTATGAAGGGTCCTCCATGATCACTCACTAAGTTCTAAGCTCTCTGTCTCTTAATTTTAGGTCAGGAATGTTAAGTTACTCATATAGAAAAAGAGCATTTCTTCTACTGAGAAAGCTGCCCATGCTTTTTCTGTTAGGATGCATTATTTTTCTGTGATGCCTTCACACTTACTGAGACAAAGGTAAAATCGAGCCGGAAGTCCATAGACAGCTCCCAAGGAGTTTAATTTAGAATATGTTTTAAAGTAAAAAAAAAATGCTAAGAAATGCAAATGCTTCATAGAAGCATAGATGTTCATTTCAGTGTTTTATTTATTTAGTTTTTGACATCTCTGAACTCCTAAACTGGAGGGAAAGTCGTGGACACATTGCTATTGTGATAGTCACTGAATGTTTTAATTAATAATAATCATACCCTTCCCAGCTCAGATGTGCAACGTCAAGTGCACAGGAAGAGAAGATGAGTTCGGGAGTCAAGTGAGTCTGTCTTCCAGTGATTTTAATGTTGAGCTTCCTTCTAGTCGCCATCATGAGTCTCATTATGCTTCTGGAAGATAAGGACACGGTAGGGAATCTGGGGAGCGGGAGATGAGAAAGCATTGTGGTTGGTTTGTCTGCGTCAGTGTGCTATAGATAAAGTGACAAAGACTGTTTCTGTCTGTAGGGACACCTCACAGTGGGAGGATACAATAAATGAACAACATAAGTTCTCTCCTCCAACAGGAGAAGGTAGATCAACCTCACCAGCATGGTGGCCAGGAGCAGGTATCCAGAAGCATCGAAGGGAGGAGTGCTAGGAATTGCCTAAAAGATGGGATGGGTGACCTGTACAGGAAAAGGGCGAAAACGGTGGGTACAATGGTTCCTTGGGGTGGAAAAGGAAGTACCCACTGAACATCAGGAAGGTTTTCTTAAAACATGCATGTGGGAAGGAGAAAGCTGGAGAAGGTGTCAGGGTCAACTCAAGGATAAACATGGACAACTAAGCTAAGACTGGTAAGGATTTTATGTCAGGATAATAAAAATATTGTCCTAACTTATTTTCTGCTGCTACTGTGTGTGAAAAATAGGTATGAGCACTTTATGTGAATTAAATTCACTCAATTCTCATAAGAATGCGACAGAAATAAATATTACCATTTCCGTTACTTTATAGATTAGGAAACGGACACTGTAGAGGTTAAAGGATTGGTTTATAAGCATGTCCGTGGGACACTGTCTTGACTGTCAATTGATGTAGGAGGTGCCAGTCTACTGTGGGCAGCACCATTCCCTAGGCAGGTGGTCCTGGGCTGTATAAAAAGGCTAAGTAGGCTTGAGCCTATGAATGAGGCAGCCCGCAGCCTTATCCATGGTTTCTGCTTTAAGTTCCTCCTTAAGTCTCTGTGATCTGGAAGTGTGAGCCAAATAAATCTCCCTTCCAAGTTACTTTTGGTGGTGTTATTTGTCACAGCAACAGAGAGGAAACTGGAGAAACATCCAGGACCCCTTATAAACTCCGTGATGGCTTGACAAATACACTAAATCTTCTGACTTGTGTATTTGACACTTGGAAGGACTTGACTTGTGGCCCTGACACCTGGTCTATTTAATAAAACCATATTTGGTGATAATTCTATGGTCGAGCAAATGAAAGTAGCTATAAAAGAAATATGAATAGTGAAAGATTTCCTATGTATAATCTTACCTGACAAATTAATTTAAAAAGATAAGGAATCTTAGCTTAGTAATCTAAATTTCATAAACGTATTTTTATTTTTTTGGATAAGAAAGGAGAAATGTGGAATCAAAGCAACAATAACTGAGGTGGCCAGAGAGCTCCCTTAGAGCTCATGAGCCTGTGGAAGAGAAGGGCCTTCAAAGCAGAGGGTAATGCTGTGTCAACTGCTGGGAGTGGGGCTCTGCACTGAGGGATAGATTGGAAGCTGCTTCTCAGCAGGTCTAGGAATGACCTTCCACTGGGCCAGGGAACAGCATGGGAAAGGCAGGGAGGTGTGGGCAGGCCCAGAAGCAAGCACTGTAGGCCATTTGCCTTGTAAGAGCGGAAGGGTAGTACAGAGAACATGACAGGAGCAAATGAGGATAGAGGGTTAGTACCCGATGAGGAGGTCTTTCTTGAGAAGACACGAGGCAGATCACTGGTGGAGCGGGTAGGTTGTGGCAAGAAAAGCAAAAGACCCTGAGCCCAAAGTCATCCTTAGCTATATAAAATCCTGCCTCAAGGAAAAAAAAAAAGGATTGATGCCTTAATCAAACCGAGACAATCACTGTTAGGAACAGGAAGCAGAACACAACATTTGCCTGGGTGGCATCTGGACACAGGCTTCTCTCAGAGCACTAGGGACTGAGCTATGGAGCCCTATAGCACAGCCCAGTTGGCTATCTATCTATCTATCTATCTGTCTATCTATCTATCTATCTATCTAAAGATAGGGTCTGGTCTTATGTGTCCCAGGTTTGCCTTGAACTCGCTCTGTAGCTGAGGATGACCTCCCCCTGCTTTCTGAGCACTGGCATCACGGGCGTGCACTAGCACACCTGACTTATGCATTGTTGGGATGAAAGCCAGGGCGTTATGCGATGCCAGGTCAGCACTCTACCCACTGAGCCACAAGCCCCATCCTTCCAGCTTGCTTTTTACATCCACTCTAGGAACTCAGAGGTGCCACACATGTGCGGGGTGCTATCGCTGGCCCCTGAGCATGCTCACACCATGAAAAGACAGTGTTCGCCTCTCACACGACAGCCTAAAGAATGCCCTGTGGAAAAACCAGCCCTGAGTGGCTGGGAAAGGGGGTTACAGGCTCTCCTCCACCCTCCAAAAGTTCAGTTTTGATGAAGTGTGTGGTGGATCTACTCCTTGGGTCACCTCAATGAGTTGAGGTCTTGATACCAATGAGACGCCTATTCTGTTGGTGAAATTATAACTATCCTGACAGAAGAGAAGAATTCTAAAGAGACTCTTGTGCCTTCCCTCTAGCCATTAGACGAGTGAGACAATTTCTCCCCGAGTCTCAGGCTAGGATTGAGAACAGCCGAGTTTGTGTCAGAGGCAGGCCTTGGCTCTTCCACACAGGTCTGACCGACTACTTTTGATGGGAAGTCTGGAACTGAGACCGTGGTCGAGTTCGTGATAGGCAAGACCACACCAGGATCAGGACTGACTAATTTATTCTTCGTGCCCTAAAAAAATTTTAATTACATTTGTGTGTGTGTGTGTGTGTGCGCGCACGTGTGTGGAGCTCAGAAAACAGTTTTCAGGAGTCAGGTCTTTCCTTCCGCCATGTGGCACCAGGGCATTGAACTTGGGTCTTCAGGCTTGGCATAAATACCCTTCCCCAGAAAGCCATCTCTTCCTCAGTTTAGACCTACACTTCACATCAGGACCCCAAAGACAGATTTAGAGAGTCTCTGAACCTCTGTTTTTGTTCTTCCTATGTGGCCACATTGAAAAAAAAAAAAAACTTAAAAATTTCACTGCTTTCCTCTATTTTTTTTTTAATAGGCTGATGGAGTATAAATGGTCAAACCTAACTTATTAAGGTCTCTTGGGGCCTAACTAATATTGTAGAGTCGGGGAAGGATGATAAACAGCCTAGCCTCTGGCCCCCACTGCCCTGTGGAACTTCCCCCAATATCTCCAGATAATGATACAAGCTGAGGTACAGTGGATTAGAAGGGGAAATCTTAAAAACCAGATTCCCTCTATCTTTGTCCCCCAAAAGCTGAACAACCCATGTAGCTGGATGGTTGACAGAGCTCTGTGTGCGGTAAAGAAAAACAGAGGACAGCAGTTCCAGGACCAACGTTAGCTGGCAGCGCTCAGGAAACTCCCACCTTCCCATGAGACATCAGATGGCAGAAGCCACTACTCCTCCTGTTAACCTGCATCTGCTGGGGCTGTGACTTCATGCGTGTGTCTGCAGACACAGATACACAGAGGCATGTACACTGTCTTGATTTAGAGACACCAGCCAACAGTGGCAGAATAAACTTGCCGCCTCAATCACATACCTATTAAGAGGGCAGTGAACTGCCCACTGGCTACAGATCAAGTCAGAGCTTCCTAAGTGTGGAAGTGTGGTAAACCTCAGTCTCTTCTGTCCTTCCCTCCCCTCCCCTCTTCCCCCCTCCCCTCTTCCCCCCTCCCCTCTTTACCCCCTCCCCTCCTTTCCCCTCCTCTCCCTCTGTCTTCTCTCTTTACTCCTCCTGTGTCCTCCCTCCCTTCTGCTCTCTCTGACAATATTTTGTTATGCAGCTCCAGTATTCACTATGTAGTCCAGGCTTGTGCTCCCACAAGCTCTGCGATTGTCTGTTACCTTGGATCCCTCTTCCCAGCCTTTCCTGGGAGAGGGTATGCGGCTCTGGCAATGGTCCTCTGTTTGCTGGGAAGGTCCACAGCCCATCGCTCCTCCTCTTTAGGCTGTGCCCCCCAGAGCTTCTATCTTGTCCCGGAGTCTTTGTTCTCCAGTCAGGGCCCAGCACTCCCTCCTCCCATACCTCCGGGCTCAGCATCTGGGTAGTTGCTGGAAACCTGTTGCCATAATAAACAGGCGTCACAGTCACACAGACTTGGGACCTGAACGAGTGAGGATGTGACTTTTGTAAGGGAAAACTAGAAGATCTGAGAAGCTATCCAAATCTCTACTAGGACGGAGGGGAGGGGGAGGGCTGAGTCTAAACAACCTGCTGGAAGCTCTTTTCTTTTTCTTTGCCAGGACCGAGGGACACGCCCCCATGCCCCTTATCTGGTCCAGGCATCAGCAACAGCCTGTGGCAGGCCAGGATGCAGACAGCCAGCAGAAGACAATGCCACAGGATGTGCGATCTCAGAAAGGATGGTCACACAAGAAATAAACCCCACTTCATTGATGAAAATCACCCAGGACAACAACTAACTTTGTGGCTGCCAGCGGGTCTTGAAATCATTTTTGACTTGCAAAGTCCACTTTAGGAGTGGTTGCGCAGCGGCGAGTGGGTAGAAATGGTATATGTACCTTGTGCAGAGAATGAAACAAACAGGGTGTTTTCCCCCGCCCCTCCCCCCCCCGTGGGTTGCTCACACAAGCAACACAAGTTTCAGAACTTTCATCCTATTTTCCGACTAAGAAGGTGAAGTCGAAAAGATGGTTGATGCGCCGGGTCTCAACTCTTTGTTTCCAAGGCTGTAAATTTAGGCTTAGGGAAGCAACGTGACTATCCTAAAATCTCCAGGGAGCTAGTTACTGAAGGAGCTGTGACAAGGACCCAGGGGGCTTGCTCTGTCCCTCCATGTCTCCAAACAACTGGAAAATGCAACCCAGGCTTCTTGGAAATGCAAAAACTCCCATGATCTTCCCAGTGGATCCCGAGGCCAGCTTTGCTGTAGATAGCTAGATTATATGGCTGCTTTATAAGGTACATGTGTTTACTGCAGTCCAGGCTGGCCTCAGCTTACTATATAACTCAGGATGATCTTGAACTCCAGATCTTCCCGCCTCTGCCTCACAAGTGTTGCGATTACAGTGTATGAAATTACTTTAAATTTTTTATTTTTGCCCTTTTTGAGACAGGTCTTCCTCTGTAGCCTGGTCCTCAGTACAGAACACAGGTCTGTCTCTGACTCACGGAAATTCCCCTGCCTCAGCCTCTCAAGTATTGGGATTATAGGTGTGAGTCACCATTCTGGGGTTTATTTTTCAGCCATTCTGTTGCTCTCTTACTGATCAAATAAGGATAGGTTCTATGTTTTTAAAGGGTTGAAAGAGACCAAGAGACAACCATTATTTAGCAATTTAAAAATCATGCAAGATTTGAAACCTTATGTCTATAATAAATTTTACCAGAATATGGCCCATCTGGCCTGTTTACATACCATCCACGGTGCGTTTGTGTTACCACGAGCAGAACTAAGTAGCTACTGCAGAGAACATATGGTCTACAGAGCTTAAGAGGGTTATTATTTAGATTTTGTAGAAAATATTCCAGGCTCTTGATTTTATTTGTTTGTTGTTTATATTTTGGTTTTCTGAAACAGGGTCTTTCGGTGTAACTCATCATTCTCCTGCTTCAAACCTTCTCTGTACCATGATAATAGGGGTACACCACAGTGCCTGCCTGGGTCTTGACTCTGGATCTTGACTTCGTCTTTACCCTTACACTTAAAAGGGTGTGCATGCATGTGCACGTGCAAACGTTTGTGCATGTGTGCATGCATGTGTGTGTACATGTGTGTGCCTACTTTTGTGTGTGTGAGTGTGTGTGAGTATGTGTGTGAGTGTGAGTGAGTGAGTGTGAATGATTGAGTGTATGTGTGAGTGTGTGTGAGTGTGTATGTGTGTGTGAGTGTGTGTGAGTATGTGTGTGAGTGTGTATGTGTGTGAGTGTGTGTGAGTGTGTGTGTGTGTGTGTGTGTGTGTGTGTGTGTGTGTGTGTGTGTGTGTGTGTTGGGCATAGGAGTAGGAATAGGGAGATAGGTAGGACTCATTAAACAGGCTTCTGGCCTGTAAGACACTGAACGAGACTCCATTCAGCCAAGCAGTCCTTTCTCCCTCTTTGCTGGAGCACTCTGCTCCACAGGAGGGCTACACAGTATGAATAAAACCTTGCTTGGTTGATTTGCTGGTTTTTTATCAGAGCTGGAGTGGGAGTTTGGGGGGTTGCGCATTGCCGTTTCTTGAAACAAGAAAAGAAAGTAGCAGACTGTCCGATAGGGGTAGCAGTTCAAGTGTCACCTTAACTTCTAAGATCTCATTTTATCTGTCTGTCTATCTATCTATCTATCTATCTATCTATCTATCTATCTATTATCTATCTATCTATCTATCTATCTATCTATCTACCTACCTACCTACCTACCTACCTATCTATCTATGTGTATGTTCTGGTGTTTTGCCTACATATATGCCTGTGCACTATGTGTATGCCTAGTGCATGTGGAGGCCAGAAGAGGGCACTGGATCCCCTGAAACTGGAATTATGAGTGGCTGTGAGCCACCATGTGGATGCTGGGAATTGAACCTGGGTCCTCTGCAAGAGCAACAGGTGCTCTAACCATTGAGCAATCTCTCCAGCCCCCAAAGATCTCATTTTAAAGTTGCACGTTTCTGGTCTTCCCATCCCTCTTGTGATCATTTCAACCTGGTAACTGTGGTTCTGAGGGCATGTGCCCTTGTGACGTCCATGCGCGATACTCAGAGCTGAGCTCTGTCTCTTAACCCACCCTACCAGAGTCCACCCCCGAAACAGCCCACAAAGCATTTTGTGATGAAGGGAAATATCATCACCAAGAAAAACTTGCATCCATGCACCTCACACAAAATGACACAAAGCCCAGGCCGGCCCTCAATAATACCAGCCAAAGATTTAAATAGAGTTGACCCCAATGCAGAATGCAGGCATGTTTGCTTTGTCCCTTTAAGGGACTTGGTGTGACAAGCACAGAGCAACCAGAAACAAACAAGCCCATAAACAGGGGAACAATTGTTTGTCCAGCCTCAGCCTCCTTGGCGTTAGGCCAACAATCTTTAATGTTTGCTCACTCAATACAAACTGGGTAAACACAGAGAGAAAGCACCAATCTTGAGACACCAATCAGAGAAGGGCAACCTAGTAGGAAGTGTTGCTGAAATAGTCCTGTGGAATTATAAGGCTTCCATTGAAATCTGCCCTTGTGACTCTGGTGTGAGCTGAACCCTGCTTAGGCATTTAAGTATGCAGAGAGCTCAGTGGGGGGTGCAGATGAGGAGGTGCAGTCTTTGCTGACTGACATCTAGGAAGTTGAGTTTGCCTTTCAGAAACCGGCAACAACTCCTTCAGGTTCCGCATGGCAATTTCACACACTGATACCCTCACAATGAAAGAAAAGTAATATTTAAGTGATTTTTTTTCTGCTTCTAATTTTGGCAGTACATGGGCACAAAGTGCTGAGACTTTTTGAATTACTGGTGTGATTTTCCCATGCTGGCCTTCATCATATTGTTTGACGCTCCAGGGAAATTTGGCTACTTAAGGAACTGGGGGGGATGGGGGGGAGATGAAAGAAGAAAGTTCTCTAAGAGACTTGATTTTTTTTTTTTTTTTTAAATTCTTGTGCTTCGAATGTGCCTGAAAGAACACAGCCGATGAGAGGTGAGATTCTGGTTCCAGCGCTGCTGCTCTGGACTGCAGACTGGCCTCTTGGGAGTCATCTAGGGTGGGAGGGAGTAATGGCTCCTCCCTCTTCAGATGAGGGCGCTGTCCCAGAGAGGCTGGGGAACCACCAGCTCTCGGAACTCTGATTCTCAAAGCTAGACCTGTCATGTCTGTTCTGGAATCATCTCTGATGCTCTCCATAGAGCCAATTCTCAGCAACATGGACAGATAGATTAAATCTCTGTTTGTAATTCCTTTGTGCTGGCAATTAAACCCAGGGCCTCATCGACCCTTCAGATATACCCACAGCACCAGAATTGGCTTTTCTAACACATATTCTGATAATTCTGATACAAATGGATGCCTGGCACATCACGGAGAGAAAATACCTCAGCCTTCAGAAAAAGGCATCTACTTTGACCTTGGGAAACGAGTTCATTTTCCCCTTTCAGTTTTTCTGTAAGATAGGAAATAGTAGGCTGGTAGAGTAATCATTATGCAAGCATGAGGATTCCCTGAACTCATGTGATAGCTGGGTATGGCATCGTGCATCTATGACCCCAATGCTTGGTAGTGGCCAGATAAGCAGTTCCCTGGAGCTCACTGGTTACCCCACCCCCATAGCCAATCAGTGAGATCCAGGTTCAGTGAGTCATCCTGTCTATTAAAAAAAAAATCAAGGTAAAGAGCCATTGAGAAAGGCATACAGCACTGTCATGGTTTGAATATGCTTGGCTCAGGGAGTGGCACTATTTGGAGGTGTGGCCCTGTTGGAGTACCTGTGTCACTGTGGTCATAGGCTGTAAGACCATCCTAGCTGCCTGGAAGTCTTCTGCTAGCAGCCTTCAGATGAAGACGTAGAACTCTCAATTCCTCCTGCACCATGCCTGCTTGGAAGTTAATGGACTGAACCTCTGAACCTGTAAGCCAGCCCCAATTCAATGTTGTCCTTATAAGACTTGCCTTGGCCATGGTGTCTCTTCACAGCAGTAAAACCCTAAGACAGACACATATACACATGCACTCTCCCTCATACAAATGCACAATACACACGACACACACACAATTAAATACACTACACAACACACACACACACACACACACACACACACACACACACACACACACGAACAACAGTAGCTACTTCCTAGTGTTGTTGATCCACTAAGTTAAAGGGGGAGAAATGTCTGCAAAGGCCTTCCCTCACTGTCATTATGCAAAGTAGGGCACTGAGGTAGCTTAAACCACACTTGGCTACTTAAGGGGTTTTGTTTTTAAATGGGAAAGTTCAGTAAAATCGTAAATTCTGGCTGAATGCCCATAAATGATTAAGTTCTCTTTCTTGCAAGTAAACTAAATGAAGTTTGTAGTTAAGAGTGGTTTTTTTTTTTTTTTTTTTTTTTTTTTTTTTTCCCACAAGCTTAATTCCATCGCATTTTAGAATGCAGTCCTTGGTAATTTCATAGATGAACACATTATACTTAGATCATATCCAACCCCTACCTCCCCCAACTCCTCCCAGACCCCACCCCTATCTCATCTTATACCTGACACAGCCCAGCTATCCTCTGGCCTGATGTGTCAGCTAAAAGCTTTAAGAAGATCAAACCATGGAGCCAGTGTTGCCTCCTCTCATCTCATGGGACTGCAGCCCTGCCCTTCTTTCCGCTCAGGAGCTCCACTCTAAGTAGGGATGGCTCCGTACATCTTCACAATCCTCTGCTGCTCTTTACCGTGCCTTCCCATCTTCTGTTTCACCTAACTCCACAGTTACAGCAGCAACAGCAACCTGCCTCTTCTCTGTTCTCTTACAAAACAGCTGCAGCCAGGGCCTGAGAGCCAGAATGACCTGGAGGAAATTAGGGGTCTTCAAGAAAGCCAGCTGAGCCTCACATGGAGGCCTCTACTGATTTCTCTCTCACTGAGAACTGGGAAACTCAGGGATAAATGTGGTTTGCTGTGGAGGAGAGAGGAAGGGCACACACACACACACACACACACACACACACAGAGAGAGAGAGAGAGAGAGAGAGAGAGAGAGAGAGAGAGTAGATAGAGACAAAATTAGACAGATGAATATAGGACATAGGAAAGTATATGGATAAATAGCTATATGGATAGATAGGACAAACAGGAAAAAATAAATTGACGGCAAACAGGTAGTTAGATAGATATGATAGACAGTAGATATAGAAGAAAAGAGAGGGAGAGAGGGAGAGATAGCTAGATAGATAGGCAGACAGACAGACAGACAGACAGACAAAGAGAGTTAGATATCAAGGCAGTTTATGGGGGTGAGTATTGAGGCACTTTTCCTAAACAGGCAAGGGTACATAGGTGTGGTGGTTTGTACATGCTTGGGCCAGAGAGTGGCACTATTAGGAGGTGTGGCCTTGTTGGAGCAGGTGTGTCACTGTGGGAGTGGGCTTTAATACCCTACTTCTAGCTCCCTGGAAGTGAGTCTTCTCTTAGAGGCCTGCAGGTGAAGATGTGGAACTCTCAGCTTCTCCTGCACCATGCCTGCCTGGATGCTGCCATGTTCCCGCCTTGATGAAAATGGACTGAACCTCTGAACCTGTAAGCCAGCCCCAATTAAATGTTGTCCTTATAAGAGTTGCCTTGGTCATGGTGTCTGTTCACAGCAGTAAAACCCTAAGACAGAAGTTGGTACCAGGAGTGCCCTGGAAGAGCATCTTCTCTCCAGCAGTCATAGAACTTGAGTTGCAGAAAATCAAACTGAAGCCCTCATTGTAAGGTTGGTTGAATTACAGGAAAAATTCAAGTCCCAGCCTCAGTGGGTGTCAGCAGTTAAGTAAGTAAAGTAAGTAAAGTAAGGGCATTAATTGGCAAAGAATGGGACCCTGCAATTTGGGATGGGGCTGTGTGGGAGGACTCTACTGAAGCTGCGAATGTTGAACCCTCAGATTCTCAAGGGTTCACCTCACCCGAGGAAGTAGTACCCTCAGCCCCACTCTTTGAAATAATGCCTCTTTCACATGAGGAAATCAATCTTTTAGAGCTGATAAACCAGCATTGATTTTCTCTGAAGAAAATGCCAGGCAAGACAATACAGATGTTCCTCAAGGCCCACCAGTAGTTTCTTCTAGACCTAGAACCAGACTCAAGGCAAAGCAGGCCCCTGGAGGGGAGGTAGAAAGTGTGGTCCATGAGGAAATGCTTACACTACTAAGGAGCTTACTGAGTTTGCTAGTTCATTCAAGCAGAAGTCTGGGGAATATGTGTGGGAATGGATTCTAAGGGTGTGGGATGATGGTGGGAGGAACATAAAACTAGATCAGGCTGAGTTTATTGACATGGGTCCTCTGAGTGGAGAGTCTAGGTTTAATATGGAAGCTCACACCATTAAAAAAAGGTGTTAGAAGTTTGTTTGAATGGTTGGCTGAGGCAGGCGTTTATCAAAAGATGGCCTAGTGAAAAGGAGTTGGAGATGCCTGATATCCCTTGGCTTAGTGTTGATGAAGGGACTTTAAGGCTCAGGGAAAACGCAACGCTAGAGTGGATGTGTTGTGTAAAACCTAACCCTCCACATTGGGAAGATGAAGGCCAAGAAGACAGGCCCTCCATGAATCCTCTAAGTCGCAACCTAGTGAGAGGGGCACCAGCACGTTTGAAGAGTTTTGTTCTTGCTCTTTTCCTTGTGCCAGATAATGGGGTTGGAGATGCTGCTGTTCAATTAAACAAATTAAATGCAATGGGTGTAATTGGGCCTGAGGTAGCAAGGGCCAGGTAGCAGCATTGAGTCGCCAGAGACAAGGTGATCATAGTTATTATAATGGGCAGTATAGACAAAACAAAGTTCATAATGACCTAGCCCATAATGGTCAGTCAGTACAGAAGAGGTGAAATTTAGAATCGCATGACTTATTTGGACCTTTGGTACTGGCTAATCAGTCATGGTGTTTCCAGGCATGAAATAAATAAGAGGCCTACTGCAATTCTGTTTGGTCTGTATAAGCTAGAAAATTCTCAGACAAATGAAAGAAAGGCTACATTGGATCATGGCAAAAGGCAATCTGGGTCAGTGAATCGATTTTCAGACTGGAGCCAGTTTGCAGATCCAGAACCCCTTGAAGGAAGGGGTGGCCAGGTTCCCCTGAGGAAGGATCTTGATCAGACACCTAAAAGTTTTGCTGTTAGCCTTTCTCCAGTTCGTTCCTCGAGGGACCTACGGCTTTTTACAAGGGTAACTGTACACTGGGGGAAAGGAAATAGTCAGACTTCCCAGGGTCTATTGGATACTGGTTCTGAACTGACGCTGATCTCAGGAGATCCTAGGAGAAGGCATTTGCTAGATCAATAGCTGCATATCAGGTACCAGGAGATGTGTCAATAAGAAACACCGTGGCCCTCCAGTTAAAGTGGGGGCTTATGGAGGCCAGGTAGTTAATGGAGTTTTGACTGATGCACAACTCACAGTAGGTCTACTAGGTCCCTGAACACATTCTGTGGTCATCTCCCCAGTTCCAGAACGTATAAGTGGGATAGATATACTTAGAAATTGGCAGAATTCTCACATTGGTTCCCTGACCTGTGGAGTGACGGCTGTTATGGTTGGAAAGGCTAAACGGAAGCCTTTAGAGTTGCCTCTGCCAAAAAAAAAAAAAAAAAAAAAAATAGTGAATCAAAAACAGTATCGTATTCCTGGAGGAACTGCAGAAATTGCTGCTATCATCAACAACTTGAAAGTTGCAGGGGTGTTGGTTCCCACCACATCTCCCTTTAACTCTCCTATCTGGCCATCGCAGAAGACAGATGATGGATCGTGGAGAATGACAGTTGACTATTGAAAACTAAATCGGGTAGTAACTCCTAGTGCAGCTGCTATACCAGATGTAGTTTTGTTACTTGAACAAATTAACACATCTCCTGGTACCTGGTATGCAGTTACCGATCTAGCGAATGCCTCTTAAGGACCACCAGAAACAATTTGATTTCAGTTGGCAAGGCCAGGAGTATACCTTTATAGTTTGCCTCGAGGATATGTTAACTCTCTTGTCCTGTGTTAGTTAGAAGGGATCTTGTTCATCTCTCTTCCACAACATATCTCATTGGTGCACTGTATTGATGACATTATGCTGATTGGACAATGTGTAGCAACTACTTTGGACTCATTGGTAACACATGTGTATCAGAGGATGGGAAATAAATCCAACTAAAATTCAAGGACCGATATGTCAGTGAAATTCGTGGGAATTTCAGTGCGTGTGCCCAGTGGTGTGGGGCATGCAGAGATATTCCTTCTAAGGTAAAAGGTAAGTTATTGCACCTAGCCCCTCCCACCACCAAGAAAGAAGCACAACGTTTAGTGGGTCTATTTAGATTCTGGACACAGCAGACTCCTCACTTGGGTGTGTTACTCAGGTCCATTTACCAAGTGACTTCGGAAGCTGCTAGCTTGGTGTGGGACCTGCAGCAGGAGGAGGCTCTTCAGCAGGTCCAGGCTGCTGTGCAGGAAGATTCACTTTGACTGCTTGTGCTTCCTTGCCAGCACATCTGTTGGAACCTACTTGTACAGATGACCAGCTGAACCCACTAGCTTCATGAGACTGAGCAACTACTAGATTCTTGGACGTCCCATCCACACTTGCCCATTGTTGGGTGGATTGCACTACAGACTGTAAGTTATCACAATAAATTCCCTCAATACAGAGGCATTCCATGAGTTCTGTGACTCTAGAGAGCCCTGACTAATACATTAGATATTATAGATATGGCCCCTGAACCAGCTTCTGCTGGAGAAGAATTCAGTTCTTCTGTCTTCTGTGGCTCACCCGGCTGTGTTCACACACCTGTTGGCAACACCATCATTGCTTACAGAAATGGCTCTCCTAGATTTTATTCCTCAAATAATTATTGAGCATCAATTTAATAGTCTTCTGGGCCACATTTTGGTCCAAGCCACTTAGGATCAACTTTTCAGCTGTGCTGCATTATCATCATCAGCAGCAGCGGAAATTGTTGTTATAGTATTGCTTGTGATGCTAGCGTTGGAATCTAATACATGCTAAACAAGTGCCTCCATCCACGCACCCAGCTGCGCTATACAGCTCTGCTCACCAGGCAGGATTCATATAATGACAACCATTAACAGAGCAATGGGGACTTGCAGATTCTGGGGGACCAAAAATGAGAAATTATCATACATTCCTTGTTCAAAAACAAAACGAGAATTCAGTACTAGTTTGGAAGGGGCTGTGCTAATCCAAGGCTCCAGGTTGGTTTTGCACACAGCCCA